>NC_091283.1:166399271-166707271 GCF_032444005.1 Ranitomeya imitator | reverse complement strand
ATCAAAGGGGCACACAGAGGGCATTATTACTTTCTAGGGGGCAAAATGTGGGCTCTGTTTTCTAGGGCACTTGCACCCGGCATTACTATATTATAGAGGGGTGCTTTAGAATTTAGAGGGTACAGAGAACCACAGAGTAGGTGCAGTAATAGGGTTACATACGGCAGCAGCGTGTTACGCTCACGCCCTGACTGGTGGGCGTGAGCTCGGGGGTTTGTGGCCCCACTGTGCCACAAACCAGACTACCCTGGAAGGGGCGTGACTATGACAGCTGCCTGGGTTTTCACTGGAGCCTCTGATGGTGAGGTCAGGCTTGTGCAGCAGGCAGCTGCCAGGTGCTACTCCAGGGTGGTGTGTGGCTGTGGCTGCTGATCCCACTTGGGAGACAGGAACACCAGGATTGGTGCGGGCATTAGGCAGGACTGGCAGAAGAGCACGGCTGGAACACAGACGAGTAGGCTGGCACGGCTGAGACAGGGCTGGCAGAGACACGGCAGAGAACACAGGGCTGGCAGAGACACGGCAGGAAACAGGACTGGCTAGGACAGCAGGAACACAGGACTGGAAGGCAGGGCAGGAACGGCAGGACTGGCAGGAACACAGGATTGGGAGGCACGGCAGAGAACACAGGACTGGTTGATGTGGTATATGAAGGAACAGGTAAGGGCCTGTTCACACTGGACGTGCAGGTACAGATATGTAGTTTGGAACACAGGGCTGGCAGAGACACGGCAGAGAACACAGGGCTTGCTAGGACGGCAGGAGACACAGGACTGACTTAGGACGGCAGGAGACAGGACTAGCTGATGAGATATTAGAATCAGACTGCACTCAGATGACACCCGAGTGCAGTCCAATTTTGAGTGAGATGAAGGAACAGGTAGGGATATATAGTTTGGAGGAACAGGTAGGGACGTGTTCACACAGGAGAGGAGTGCAAGACTGCAGATAGGAATGGAAAAGCAGCAAGCGGTAGCGTAGCGACAAAAGCTGAGCAGAGCCAAAGAATGTGGAGAGAAGCTGCAGCAAGAGATACTGCAGAAGCTAAGCAAAGTGGAACCGCAAGGATTGCAGAGAGGAACTGCAGCAAGAGGTTTCTGCAGCAACGGGAGCGGAGCAGAGCAAGACGGAGCAGAACCGCAGAAGTGCGGAGCAGCGGCAAAGCCACCAAGATGCAGAGCAGGCAGAGCCGCAAGAGTGCGGAGTGCAAGCAGACCGAGAACACAAGGAAAGACACAGCAGGGAAGGAAGCCACACACAAGGAGACCGAGATAAGACTAAGTACAGACAAGGCAATGGAACAAGACACAAGGACAAAGACACAGGGACAAAGACACAGGGACCAGGATATTCTGCCTCCTGGAGGGCGGACAAAGATCAAGGCAAATGCACAGAGAAAAGCCTCCAGAGAGGGAGCAACACAGAGCTAGACCTGGCAAACTCAACAGCTAAACACTAACTGAGCAAACACATTGCACAGGCCCAGACCACAGGGTGGAGCTGCACTATATACAGGAGGCCTCTTGGTAATTGGTCAGGAACTGATTGGACAGGTGCACCTGATTCCTATAAGAACCAGAGAGTTCAGGCGCCGGCCCCCTATACACATAGCCATGAGGCATGCACAGAGCAGAGGAACAGACTATGGAGCTGGCCAGAAACAGAAACCACATCATGACCTGGAGCAGTGGGTAAGATTGTGTGAGATGTGAGGCCATGCTGTGATGCCAGCAGAGATGTTACAGTACCCCCCCCTTTACGGCCCCTCCTCTTCAAGCCCGCCAGAACAACCTGTAGAAGAAGGATAGGAGCACACATAGTCATAGCCATCACAACATTCCTCTCGTAGAATGAGGTATTTGAAACATTAGAGATCTCAGGATGCTCAGTCTCTTTGAGTCCAGTACGATCAGCTTCCCACACAGAAGATGCAAGGGCCAGGACTTCTTTCACCTGGTTAATTGAAAGCAGGGACTTGGAAGCTTGCGATTTGACCACAACATAATGTGATTCCTTGGAAACTGAAGACACGTTCACTGGATCCAACTTAAGCCCATCATTACAAGAAAATTGGACCTTCTCCTTTAGACCGGTGGGAAGCAGAGATGAGAATACTTCTGTCTTGGGATCTTCACCAAATAGCCAGATGGAAACTGGAGGCATACATACAGGAAACATCTTCAGCCTGGTACCCTGAAAAAACTGGACCTCCTCTTCTAGATTAGAGGATGAGTAAGTCTCTGTCTTAGTATCAAGTAGCCACTTGGAAGCAGAAGGCATACATTCAGGAAGCCCCATCAGCTTGTTACTCAGACAAAACTGGACCATCTCTTCCTCCGGACTGGTGAAGAACAGAGATGCAAGAGCTTCAGCTTCAACTTCTTCATCCACCTGCCACATGGAATCTGAAGGCATCATTACAGGAAGCATCTTCTTCCCAAAGTTCAGGGAAAAATTTTTAAGTGACAGGGATGTTCCTGGGAACTTGTCACTGGTATTGTCACTGGAGGTGTGCGGAGAGGATGCCACTGTTTCCTTTACTTCAGTGAGGTCAGCACACTGTGACTCAATAGCCAGCTGATTAGGTGGAGAAGATATCAACACTGTAGATTGACCTAGCAGTTTGGGAACAAGAAACTTCTGGAGACTTGATAGTTCCAAACGCAGAACCACGCTGGGTCTTTGGACCGGAACGGGCAGCAGAGTATCCGGTTCAGAACGACCGACGGGCGGACTGGTCAACCAGTGGAAAACAAATCTCTCCGCATACAATGCTCCGATTTGGAGCTGTAGTTGTCCCTTCAACACTGGACTGTTCATAAGTAGGACTCGGCAATCACCAAACACCTTCACAGGATTCTGGAGCAGTGGAACAGGAATCACACTTAGACTCCGTCTGGTTAGCAGCTTTAACACATCTGCAGGACCGAAGCTCCCACAAGGCACTGGAACAGACTCAGACTTTAGCGGAAGGGAGTTATTCTCACCAAGGGCAGTCTCTCCTACTGGCCCGAGGTTTTGGAGCTTTAGATCCCCTGGACAGAGGTCTTCCAGGTGTTCCTCACAACAGCAGCAACATAGTAAGCCCTTCTTATGACTGGTCTTAGACTGATGCTTTGCCAGTCCACTCTTGACAGTCTTTTTGGGTTCTATTAGAGTAGCTGCTTTAACGGGTAGAGGAACTGGAGGATCACAGACGGTCATGGCTTGACGTGGAGGTTTCTTCACAGGTTTCGCCCGTCTGGAGCGCCTCTCGGATCTAGATGGGGAAGACTTCACAGGAGCAGCAGGACGAGGCTTGTCAAAGACTTTACGGAAGGCCACCAGGAAGGCCCCAAGACTCATGACGATAGGATCCCCTGCTTCCCAGAGGGGACAAATCCATAATAAAGCATCTCCTGCTAGGTAGGACATGATGTAGGCCACCTTAATCCGGTCAGAGGGAAAACAAGCTGCATTCTGCAGGATGTAGCGCAAGCACTGTTCCAGGAAGCTTTGGCATTCCTCTGGATTCCCATAGAACCTAGGTGGGTCTGCTGGGTTGTGCTCTTCCTCATAGGCCCGGAGTTGATCGTAGAGAGCGTTTGAAATTATGATTGGGCCTGAGGTCTCCTCAATTGAAACGACACAGGGCGGAACAAATTCTTCAGCTTGCTCATACCGGTAGACAGAAAGTTCATCATGCTCTGAGAGCGGTAGGACATGGGATACAGCGGAGGCCATGGCCTGTGCAAACTGTTACGCTCACGCCCTGACTGGTGGGCGTGAGCTCGGGGGTTTTGTGGCCCCACTGTGCCACAAACCAGACTACCCTGGAAGGGGCGTGACTATGACAGCTGCCTGGGTTTTCACTGGAGCCTCTGATGGTGAGGTCAGGCTTGTGCAGCAGGCAGCTGCCAGGTGCTACTCCAGGGTGGTGTCTGGCTATGGCTGCTGATCCCACTTGGGAGACAGGAAAACCAGGATTGGTGCGGGCATTAGGCAGGACTGGCAGAAGAGCACGGCTGGAACACAGACGAGTAGGCTGGCACGGCTGAGACAGGGCTGGCAGAGACACGGCAGAGAACACAGGGCTGGCAGAGACACGGCAGGAAACAGGACTGGCTAGGACAGCAGGAACACAGGACTGGAAGGCAGGGCAGGAACGGCAGGACTGGCAGGAACACAGGATTGGGAGGCACGGCAGAGAACAAAGGACTGGTTGATGTGGTATATGAAGGAACAGGTAAGGGCCTGTTCACAATGGACGTGCAGGTACAGATATGTAGTTTGGAACACAGGGCTGGCAGAGACACGGCAGAGAACACAGGGCTTGCTAGGACGGCAGGAGACACAGGACTGACTTAGGACGGCAGGAGACAGGACTAGCTGATGAGATATTAGAATCAGACTGCACTCAGATGACACCCGAGTGCAGTCCAATTTTGAGTGAGATGAAGGAACAGGTAGGGATATATAGTTTGGAGGAACAGGTAGGGACGTGTTCACACAGGAGAGGAGTGCAAGACTGCAGATAGGAATGGAAAAGCAGCAAGCGGTAGCGTAGCGACAAAAGCTGAGCAGAGCCAAAGAATGTGGAGAGAAGCTGCAGCAAGAGATACTGCAGAAGCTAAGCAAAGTGGAACCGCAAGGATTGCAGAGAGGAACTGCAGCAAGAGGTTTCTGCAGCAACGGGAGCGGAGCAGAGCAAGACGGAGCAGAACCGCAGAAGTGCGGAGCAGCGGCAAAGCCACCAAGATGCAGAGCAGGCAGAGCCGCAAGAGTGCGGAGTGCAAGCAGACCGAGAACACAAGGAAAGACACAGCAGGGAAGGAAGCCACACACAAGGAGACCGAGATAAGACTAAGTACAGACAAGGCAATGGAACAAGACACAAGGACAAAGACACAGGGACAAAGACACAGGGACCAGGATATTCTGCCTCCTGGAGGGCGGACAAAGATCAAGGCAAATGCACAGAGAAAAGCCTCCAGAGAGGGAGCAACACAGAGCTAGACCTGGCAAACTCAACAGCTAAACACTAACTGAGCAAACACATTGCACAGGCCCAGACCACAGGGTGGAGCTGCACTATATACAGGAGGCCTCTTGGTAATTGGTCAGGAACTGATTGGACAGGTGCACCTGATTCCTATAAGAACCAGAGAGTTCAGGCGCCGGCCCCCTATACACATAGCCATGAGGCATGCACAGAGCAGAGGAACAGACTATGGAGCTGGCCAGAAACAGAAACCACATCATGACCTGGAGCAGTGGGTAAGATTGTGTGAGAGATGTGAGGCCATGCTGTGATGCCAGCAGAGATGTTACACAGCGGCTCAGTATTGGGGTATCTGGCAGTAATAGGGACACATACGGCAGCAGTGGCTCAGTATTGGGGTATCAGGTGCAGTAATAGGGACACATACGGCAGCAGCAGCTCAGTATTGGGGTATCAGGTGCAGTAATAGGGACACATATGGCAGCAGCGGCTCGGTATTGGGGTATCAGGTGCAGTAATAGGGACACACATGGCAGCAGCGGCTCAGTTTTGGGGTATCAGGTGCAGTAATAGGGACACATATAGCAGCAGCGGCTCAGTATTGGGGGATCGGGTGCAGTAATAGGGACACATACGACAGCAGCGGCTCAGTATTGGGGTATCAGGTGCAGTAATAGGGACACATACAGCAGCAGTGGCTCAGTATTGGGGTATCAGGTGCAGTAATAGGGACACATAGGGCAGCAGCGGCTCAGTATTGGGGTATCAGATGTAGTAATAGGGAAATATATGGCAGCAGGGGCTCAGTATTGGGGTATCAGCAGGATTAGGGGTTTGTGCAGGTAGAGAATAGATGGTGATGGCTGGAATGTGAGAAGTGAAACGTGTCTTTGTTGTTTTCTCTGCAGACAAGTTGTAGCTGGAAGAAGTTGTCTTGTCGGTCTGGGCTAGATGGAAAAGACGGGAAAAGTGACAATTCCATCATAAAGAACGTCAATGGTAAGTCCTTATCTGTAACTGTGCTGTGATCTTTTATATGCTCTGTAGGGCTGGTATTTACCACTGACCATATGGCGGTAATATCCATGTTGGTCGTTATATAGAGATTATCTTCAGTAACAGCGCGGTCATCTGCTGATGTTCTCCACTATTAGGGGGCGTCATCGAGTTGTAATCAAGGTTACCTGGTTAGGGGCCCACTCAGGAGCTTCGCCCCCCTGGACCAAAACCCTAGCTACGCCTCTGTGTCTGCTGATCAGGATGATTGGGTGCCTTTTTGCCATTGGCCGAGTTTGCCCTTAATAATCGGGCTAGTTCGGCTACTTTGGTTTCGCCTTTTTTTTGTAATTTTGGTTTTCATCCTCGTTTTTCTTCTGGGCAGGTTGAGCCTTCTGACCTTCCTGGTGTGGATTCTGTGGTCGACAGGTTGCAGCAGATTTGGGCTTATGTGGTGGACAATTTGGTGTTGTCTCAGGAGGAGGCTCAACGTTTTGCTAATCGTCGTCGGTGTGTTGGTTCGCGGCTTCGGATTGGGGATCTGGTTTGGTTATCTTCCCGTCATGTTCCTATGAAGGTTTCTTCCCCTAAGTTTAAGCCTCGATTTATTGGTCCTTATAGGATTTCTGAGATTATTAATCCGGTGTCTTTTCGACTGGCGCTTCCGGCCTCTTTTGCGATCCATAATGTCTTCTATAGATCGTTATTGCGGAAATATGTGGAGCCCGTTGTTCCCTCTGTTGATCCTCCGGCCCCTGTGTTGGTTGATGGGGAGTTGGAATATGTTGTTGAGAAGATTTTGGATTCTCGTTTTTCGAGGCGGAAGCTTCAGTACCTTGTCAAGTGGAAGGGTTATGGCCAGGAGGATAATTCTTGGGTTTCTGCCTCTGATGTCCATGCCGTTGATTTGGTTCGTGCCTTTCATCGGGCTCATCTTGATCGGCCTGGGGGCTCTGGTGAGGGTTCGATGACCCCTCCTCAAGGGGGGGTACTGTTGTGAATTCAGCTTTTGGGCTCCCTCCGGTGGTTGTAGAGGGTAATGCAGTTGGGCCTGGATTGCAGGAGTGGACATGTGTATCTACTAATTGCAGGACTGACTGGGGTATATAGCTTTGCAGGATCCTTTAGTCAGTGCCAGTTGCCCATTGTTCTTGAAGGATTCACTTCCCTGCTGGTCTCTCCAGTTTGCTGTGTTTTTCTACAAAGATAAGTCCTGGCTTTGTTTTTGCTGTCCACCTGCAGTGGACCTTATAGTTCTGTGCATTTTCATGTTTTTGTCCTGTCCAGCTTTGTCTGTGAAGGATTTTTTGCAGTCTAGCTATTTCTCTGGAGATGCAGATATACCCCCCATGTCTTTAGTCAGATGTGGTGATCCGTATTTTCTGCGGTGGATATTTTTCTAGTGTTTTTATACTGACCGCATAGTACTCTGTTCTATTCTTTCTTTTTAGCTAGTATGGCCTCCTATGCTAAAATCTGATTTCATATCTGCATATGTTTTTTCCTCTCCTCTCACAGTCAATATTTGTGGGGGGCTATCTATCCTTTGGGGATTTTCTCTGAGGCAAGATAGGTTTCCTGTTTCTGTCTTTAGGGGTAGTTAGATCTTAGGCTGTGTCGAGGGGTCTAGGGAGTGTTAGGTACCCCCCACAGCTGCTTTTAGTTGTGCTGCTAGGTTCAGGGTTTGCGGTCAGTACAGGGACCACCTTCTCCAGAGTACATCTCATGCTGCTCCAAGGCCACCAGATCATAACACAAACCCTGCAGTGCCCAGGAAGGACATCACCTGTTTCTTCGTCCTGAGGGTGGGCCAGGAAACGATCACGTCCACTTTCCCAGGCTCTGGCTTTATGGAGTCCCCGCCTACCCGGTGCCCCAGGTAGTGGACCTCACTCATGCCCATCTGGCACTTTCCTGGCTTAATGGTCAGACCGGCTTGGTGAATTCACCTGAGCACCTCCTCAAGATGCTGCAGTGTTATGAAAGGCAATTCAGTACTACAATGGACATAGCGGTCAGAGCACATACAGTGATCTGACAATAACCCAAAATCATAGAACGAGCTCTGAGACGTGGGAACTCTGCAGACCGCAATCCCTAATCCTCTCCAAACAACACTAGAGGCAGCCGTGGATTGCGCCTAACTCTGCCTATGCAACTCGGCACAGCCTGAGAAACTAACTAGCCTGAAGATAGAAAATAAGCCTACCTTGCCTCAGAGAAATACCCCAAAGGAAAAGGCAGCCCCCCACATATAATGACTGTGAGTTAAGATGAAAAGACAAACGTAGAGATGAAATAGATTCAGCAAAGTGAGGCCCGACTTTCTTAACAGATCGAGGATAGAAAAGGTAACTTTGCGGTCTACACAAAACCCTAAAGAAAACCACGCAAAGGGGGCAAAAAGACCCTCCGTACCGAACTAACGGCACGGAGGTACACCCTTTGCGTCCCAGAGCTTCCAGCAACAAAATAGACAAGCTGGACAGAAAAAAATAGCAAACAAATAGCAAAGAAGAACTTAGCTATGCAGAGCAGCAGGCCACAGGAATGATCCAGGGAAAAGCAAGTCCAACACTGGAACATTGACAGGAAGCCAGGATCAAAGCATTAGGTGGAGTTAAGTAGAGAAGCACCTAACGACCTCACCAGATCACCTGAGGGAGGAAACTCAGAAGCCGCAGTACCACTTCCCTCCACCAACAGAAGCTCACAGAGAGAATCAGCCGAAGTACCACTTGTGACCACAGGAGGGAGCTCTGCCACAGAATTCACAACAGTACCCCCCCCTTGAGGAGGGGTCACCGAACCCTCACCAGAGCCCCCAGGCCGACCAGGATGAGCCACATGAAAGGCACGAACAAGATCGGGAGCATGGACATCAGAGGCAAAAACCCAGGAATTATCTTCCTGAGCATAACCCTTCCATTTAACCAGATACTGGAGTTTCCGTCTAGAAACACGAGAATCCAAAATCTTCTCCACAATATACTCCAATTCCCCCTCCACCAAAACCGGGGCAGGAGGATCAACAGATGGAACCATAGGTGCCACGTATCTCCGCAACAATGACCTATGGAATACGTTATGTATGGAAAAAGAATCTGGAAGGGTCAGACAAAAAGACACAGGATTAAGAACCTCAGAAATCCTATACGGACCAATGAAACGAGGTTTAAACTTAGGAGAGGAAACCTTCATAGGAATATGACGAGAAGATAACCAAACCAGATCCCCAACACGAAGTCGGGGACCCACACGACGTCTGCGATTAGCGAAACGTTGAGCCTTCTCCTGGGACAAGGTCAAATTGTCCACTACATGAGTCCATATCTGCTGCAACCTGTCCACCACAGTATCCACACCAGGACAGTCCGAAGACTCAACCTGTCCTGAAGAGAAACGAGGATGGAACCCAGAATTGCAGAAAAATGGCGAAACCAAGGTAGCCGAGCTGGCCCGATTATTAAGGGCGAACTCAGCCAAAGGCAAAAAGGACACCCAGTCATCCTGATCGGCAGAAACAAAGCATCTCAGATATGTTTCCAAGGTCTGATTGGTTCGTTCGGTCTGGCCATTAGTCTGAGGATGGAAAGCCGAGGAAAAAGACAAGTCAATGCCCATCCTACCACAAAAGGCTCGCCAAAACCTTGAAACAAACTGGGAACCTCTGTCAGAAACGATATTCTCTGGAATGCCATGTAAACGAACCACATGCTGGAAGAACAATGGCACCAAATCAGAGGAGGACGGCAATTTAGACAAGGGTACCAGATGGACCATCTTAGAAAAGCGATCACAGACCACCCAAATGACTGACATCTTTTGAGAAACGGGAAGATCAGAAATAAAATCCATAGAGATATGTGTCCAAGGCCTCTTCGGGACCGGCAAGGGCAAAAGCAACCCACTGGCACGAGAACAGCAGGGCTTAGCCCGAGCACAAATCCCACAGGACTGCACAAAAACACGCACATCCCGCGACAGAGACGGCCACCAAAAGGATCTAGCCACCAACTCTCTGGTACCAAAGATTCCAGGATGACCAGCCAACACCGAACAATGAACCTCAGAGGTAACTTTATTGGTCCACCTATCAGGGACAAACAGTCTCTCCACTGGACAACGATCAGGTTTATTAGCCTGAAATTTTTGCAGCACCCGCCGCAAATCAGGGGAGATGGCGGACACAATTACTCCTTCCTTGAGGATACCCGCCGGCTCAGACAAACCCGGAGAGTCGGGCACAAAACTCCTAGACAGAGCATCCGCCTTCACATTTTTAGAGCCCGGAAGGTACGAAATCACAAAGTCAAAACGGGCAAAAAACAGCGACCAACGAGCCTGTCTAGGATTCAACCGCTTAGCAGACTCAAGATAAGTCAAGTTCTTATGATCAGTCAATACCACCACGCGATGCTTAGCTCCTTCAAGCCAATGACGCCACTCCTCGAATGCCCACTTCATGGCCAGCAACTCTCGGTTGCCCACATCATAATTTCGCTCAGCAGGCGAAAATTTCCTGGAAAAAAAAGCGCATGGTTTCATCACTGAGCAATCAGAACCTCTCTGCGACAAAACAGCCCCTGCTCCAATCTCAGAAGCATCAACCTCGACCTGGAACGGAAGAGAAACATCTGGTTGACACAACACAGGGGCAGAAGAAAAACGACGCTTCAAGTCTTGAAAAGCTTCCACAGCAGCAGAAGACCAATTGACCAAATCAGCACACTTCTTGGTCAAATCGGTCAATGGTTTGGCAATACTAGAAAAATTGCAGATGAAGCGACGATAAAAATTAGCAAAGCCCAGGAACTTTTGCAGACTTTTCAGAGATGTCGGCTGAGTCCAATCATGGATGGCTTGGACCTTAACAGGATCCATCTCGATAGTAGAAGGGGAAAAGATGAACCCCAAAAATGAAACCTTCTGCACACCAAAGAGACACTTTGATCCCTTCACAAACAAAGAATTAGCACGCAGGACCTGAAAAACTGTTTTGACCTGCTTCACATGAGACTCCCAATCATCCGAGAAGATCAAAATGTCATCCAAGTACACAATCAGGAATTTATCCAGGTACTCTCGGAAGATGTCATGCATAAAGGACTGAAACACTGATGGAGCATTGGCAAGTCCGAATGGCATCACTAGATACTCAAAATGACCCTCGGGCGTATTAAATGCAGTTTTCCATTCATCTCCTCGCCTGATTCGCACCAGATTATACGCACCACGAAGATCTATCTTGGTGAACCAACTAGCCCCCTTAATCCGAGCAAACAAATCAGATAACAATGGCAAGGGGTACTGAAATTTAACCGTGATCTTATTTAGAAGGCGGTAATCTATACAAGGTCTCAGCGAACCATCCTTCTTGGCTACAAAAAAGAACCCTGCTCCTAATGGTGACGATGACGGGCGAATATGCCCCTTCTCCAGGGATTCCTTCACATAACTGCGCATAGCGGCGTGCTCAGGCACGGATAAATTAAACAGTCGACCTTTTGGGAATTTACTACCAGGAATCAAATTGATAGCACAATCACAATCCCTATGCGGAGGTAGGGCATCGGACTTGGGCTCATCAAATACATCCCGGTAATCAGACAAGAACTCTGGAACCTCAGAAGGGGTGGATGACGAAATTGACAGAAATGGAACATCACCATGTACCCCCTGACAACCCCAGCTGGACACCGACATGGATTTCCAATCTAATACTGGATTATGGGCTTGTAGCCATGGCAACCCCAACACGACCACATCATGCAGATTATGCAACACCAGAAAGCGAATAACCTCCTGATGTGCAGGAGCCATGCACATGGTCAGCTGGGTCCAGTATTGAGGCTTATTCTTGGCCAAAAGCGTGGCATCAATTCCTCTCAATGGAATAGGACACTGCAAGGGCTCTAAGAGAAACCCACAACGCTTAGCATACTCCAAGTCCATCAAATTCAGGGCAGCGCCTGAATCCACAAATGCCATGACAGAATACGATGACAAAGAGCAGATCAAGGTAACGGACAGAAGGGGCGTGGCCTGAACGTCCATGTGAGCGGACGTGTGGCAGAGCGCTCCCGCTGCTAACACTGAAATTATCCTTATAAGCCGCAGCTGAGCGGCGATTCAAGGCGCTTACCGGCTGCAGGAGAGTCCTGGGAGTGCGGCGGTGAACAGCGGCGGCCCCGAGGTCAGCAAATATGACCAGGAGGAGGCAAAGAGACGCAGGAGCCGGCGAGGCTGGAACCGGCCAAGATGGCGCCGATGCCAGGGAGAAGGCGGAGAAAGACAACGCGGCATGCCAGAAGAGAATGGCGGCGGCGGCAAAGCTCCAGCAGTTCGCTAGAGTGGAGGCCGCAGGGAGCGCAGGAAAAGCAGAGGAGGACGCCGGAGCAGACACAGAAGGAGAGGAGGAAAGCCCAGCAGAGGAGCAGGAGGTACAACAGGGGAGCAGGGATGGTGACATGGCGGTGGTAGTAGGGGGATCTGAAGATAAGGAGCCAGGAGCAGAGCCCACCCTAGAGACGTTTTTGCACTGGTATCATCATGTAAACAATCCCTAACCCAGCAGCTACAGGAGGTCAAGGGGGATACAGCCCAGATGAATGCAGCCCTGCAAAAGATTGACAAACGTGTGGGGGCTGTGGAGGAAAGGGTGAGCACGGCAGAAGATCATATAGTGCAGCTGCAGAAAGCGGAGAGGAAGTTTACTCAAGCAATATCGGAGCTAGCTGCAAAAAATGAGGATCTGGAAAATAGGTCCAGAAGAAACAACATTCGTATAGTGGGTATCCCTGAAAAAACTGAGGGGAGGAATCCCACGGAGTATATTGAAAGCTGGCTCCTTGAGACTTTTGGTGATGCAGCACTGACAAAAGTATTTGCGGTAGAAAGAGCCCACAGGGTCCCACCGAAACCACCTGTCCCTGGAGCAAGTCCCCGTACCATGCTCGCCAAAATCCTAAACTACAGAGACAGAGACATTATCCTGAGGAAGGCTAGAGACATGACGGATCTGACAATTGGAGGTCAAAGAATCGCTATCTACCCCGACTATTCCGCCCTGGTACAGAAACAACGGATGATGTTCACGGGTATCAAGAGACGGCTGAGGGAACTGGGAGTGCAATACTCCATGATGTTTCCGGCACGACTGAGAGTGGTAGCGTTGGATAAGACTCATTTTTTCCAGACGCCGGAGGACGCTACCCAGTGGATAGATTTTAACGCTAAAAGGCTTAAAGGGAAAGGAGATTGAAAATGCGGGGTGGGTTGGTCGGGAGGTATTTTACTTTCTTTAAAAAGGGGAAAAAGAGATTGACTGACAGTTCATTGGTAATTGAGATGTGAAGGTTTGAGGGTGGAGCTGGGCATTACCCAGGGAACGCACTGGGAGTGCTGATGCGGCGGAGAAGTACGAGGGAGGAAGGGTGTGCAGCGTACTAAAAGTTTATTTAGTTTCTTGCAGTTGTAAGTTAATACATGTTGAAATATTTTTTTCTTTTAAGAACTGCGCCGAATTCTATTATAAACGGTAGCGGGAGGCGGAAGGAGAAGGTTACGTTAACAAGAGTGTTCGCAATGGGTGATGGTGCCCCACTCTTGATAAGAGGCAGAATGTATAGTATTGGGGGGGGAGGGAGGGGAGGAGTAAGGGATGGGAGGGAAGTTAGACAGTTCAGAACCGGGAATAACGACATAACTAAAGATGATGAGTCACATAATAGGGGACCGCTTTAAGATATTGAGTTGGAATGTGAGAGGTCTGGCGGATAAGTCTAGGAGAGCTGCGAGCTTGCAGTATGCGAAGGATCAACGGGCCTCTATGATATGCTTGCTAGAGACGCACTTGATACGGGAGAAAGTGGACGTACTGAATAGACGTTGGATTCAGAAAGGGTATCATTCTACCTTTTCGACGTACTCAAGGGGTGTGTCAGTGTTGGTGGCGGTGGGAGTGCAGTATGAAGAGGTGAAGGTATGCGTGGATGCTGAGGGTCAGTATGTGGTGATACAATGTATAATGTATGGAGTGAGAGTGTGTGTTGCGGCAATGTATATTCCACCTCCATATTCAAGTAAGAAGATCAGGGAGGTGTTGGAGAAGGTGGAACGATGGGGACCACTACCACTCTTAATTATTGGGGATTTGAACAATATTTGTGATGACTTTTGGGATAAAAATAAGAACACCCAGAACAGGTCGGAGGGGCACACTACAACATTTGGTACCTATGTGCGTGAAATAGGCATGATTGATCTATGGAGAGTTAGACATGTTGGGGAGAGAGGGTACTCGTGCTACTCACCGGCTCATGCTACGCTGTCCAGAATTGATATGGCGCTGGGTAATCGCCTGTTAGACACAATGGTGGGGGAGGTGCGTTATCTGCCGAGGGCCCTTTCGGATCACAGTCCAATTGAGGTGGAGGTCAGGTTGTTGGGGACACGGACCGCAAGCGGGAGAGAATGGAAGATCCATCCTAACTGGTTACAGAGCATTGACTTGGAGGGTATAGGGAAGGAGGTGACGGAATTCTTTGCTTTAAATGATGGGAGTACAGATGCCCTAACTGTTTGGGATGCAATGAAAGCGTACCTGAGAGGGCTGCTATTTAGAGACATTAGTAGGTGTAAGCGGAAGACAAGGGAGGCAGAGAGAGTGGCGGTGGAGGAGCTGAAGGCTGCAGAGGACGAGATGGTAGTGTTGGGGACCTCCGAGGCAGAGAAAAGGTTGAGAACAGCGCAAACTCATATGGAAAAGATTCTGCTGGGAAAAGCTGAAAGGAAGCGGGAGTTTCAGAGGGTGACTTATTTTCAGGAGGGAGAAACAGTGGGACACATGCTATCGGTGGTAGCTTCTGCTCAGCGTAGTACCTCGTATGTACATTCGTTGGTTTCAGATGGGGGGAGCAGGATATCTGAAACACCTGAAATTATAAAGGTCTTTGCGGACTTTTACGCGGACTTATATTCCTCCAGGGTCAATGAGTCAATCAGAGATACGGAGACTTTCCTGGAGAGTCTGGGTCTCCCGAAATTGAGTGAGGATGATAGGGTGTGCCTCGATGCCCCTATCACCGAGGAGGAACTGAGTCGGGCGCTGAAGTCTATGGCCAATGGGAAGGCACCTGGAGTTGATGGGCTACCAGCCGAAATCTATAAAAGCTTGGGGGAAGTGTTGATTCCCAGATTAAAGTTAGTACTGGAGGAGGCTGGATGCCAAGGGTATCTCCCAGCATCTATGAGGGAGGCTATTATAGTGGTCATTCCGAAGGAGGACAAGGATCTGGGGAAACCTGAGTCATATCGCCCAATCTCTCTGTTAACCATCGATGTCAAACTCTTGGCCAGGGTGTTAGCTTCCCGTCTGTCCAGTGTAATTACTAACCTTGTACATCCGGATCAGTCCGGCTTTATGCCTGACAGGTCTACAGCGGTTAATCTGCGGAGGCTGTATATGAACCTGCAGCTGAGGTCTGACAACTGTGGCCGAAGGGTCATTGCATCCTTGGATGCCCATAAGGCGTTTGACAGTGTGGAGTGGGGATATCTCTGGCGGGTGTTGAAGTGTATGGGTATTGGACCGCAATTTGTGTCGTGGATTCAACTGCTATATTCATTACCAACAGCTAGAATCAGAGTGAATGGGGAATTTTCTCAGCCTATAAAATTGGCCAGAGGTACGAGGCAGGGATGCCCACTGTCGCCCCTTCTGTTTGCCCTAGCTGTGGAGCCTCTGGCCGCTAAGATCTGACAGTCGGCTGAGGTCCCTGGGTTCAGATATGGGAGTGTTGAGGAGAAGATTGCGTTATATGCAGACGACATCTTACTGTTCCTGGCGGACCCGGATGACGCCTTGAAAGGGGCCATCGAGATCATTGAAAAATTTGGAGCCTTGTCGGGACTGAGGATAAATTGGGATAAATCGGTCCTCTTTGAAGTGGATGGGGCGGAGGAGAGTGGAAGTGAGCCATTGGGAGAGGGGCGGCTTAAGGTGGCATCCCTTTTCAAATACCTGGGAATATGGATCTTGATGCCAGTTACAGAGTTTTTGTATAGGAATTTAACTCCTCTCATGGGCGTCCTTAAGGCAAAAGTAGATGCGTGGAATAAATTACACCTATCGGTGGTGGGTAGGGTTAATCTTATTAAAATGGTTCTGATGCCCAAAATACTCTACGTCCTACATAACGCGCCAGTTTGGATTCCACGTGGGAAGTTCCGGCAGATTAATGCTCTTTTTAGAAGCCTGATATGGGGGAGGCAGTACCCACGTATTGGCCTGGGGACGCTTCAGCGACCCAAGGAAGATGGAGGATTGGCTTTGCCCAACCCTGAGCTATATTTTCTTGCAGCCCAGAGTCAGCATTTGAAGGGCTGGGCGCGGGAGGCGTCCTCCGGTGCGGTACAACACTTGATGGAGGGGGTGACAAACCGACGACCGGTGGTGCAGTGTCTGGAGGATGGCTCCTTGAGCGTATTGGGGAAATTGTATCCAACTATGTTTTTGATACATAAATTATGGACCAGACTGCGACAGATTCGGGGGGTTACGGGACTGACTAAATTTACACCGATATGGCTTAATGATAATTTGGTTGAGTTTGCGGCTCTTGGAGTGCTGACAGAGTGGCAGGCCAAAGGAATCCATTTGGTTGCTCAGATAATTCAACAACGAGTGTTAAAGTCCTTTTCGCAGCTGCAGGGGGAGTTTGGATTGAGACCGACTGGGGAGTATCAATATGCCCAGATGAAACACGCTTTTAAAGCTCAAAACAAGAGCGGTGGTATTGAGATCCAGGAGGACATAGTTCTGGAATACGTGTGTGGGGAAGGGTCCACAAGGGGAGTCATTTCCACCCTTTATAAGGACCTACTGTATGCATATTTGCTGGATTTCCCTCTAAAAGCGAGAGCTAAGTGGGAAAGAGATTTAGGCCCAATGGAGGATGAAACCTGGGAGTCGGTGTTGGAGTGGGTTCCACGAGTGTCACTAAGTGAGCCGTATAGACTATCGCAGCTGTACATCTTGCACAGAGTCTATAAATCACCGGAAGTGTTACACAGAGCGGGGTTGCGTGCTGACTCTGAATGCCCGAGATGTAGGTCTGAGAATGCAGGAATATACCACATGATGTGGACATGTCCAAGACTGGTTGCTTTTTGGCTGGTGGTACTGAGCCGTGTGGAAGGGGCGTATAAATGCAGAGTGCCGAGAGATCCGATGGTGTGTCTACTGGGATATGTGGAGGAAATTAGAGTGGATAACACCTGGAAGATAGCAATAGCTAGGCTATTATATATGGCTAGGAAGGTGATAGCAAGGAACTGGATCAAGGAGGAGTCGCCTACAAGGGGTGAATTCCTGAAATATGTTAAACATGGTCTCAATCTGGAAAAGGGGGTCTACAAAAGACGTGGGAAAACAGAAATGTTTGACAAAATGTGGTCTCCGTGGCTCGAGCTGGGATGAGTAGATATGGGAAATGGGAGGATGAGGGCCTTTGAAGGGAGGAGATTGCTAGAGGAACAAGCGGTCATAAGTGAGTCAAGCGGCTCAAAGAGCCATCAACACTGGTAACAAAGTATAATTGGGAAGGAGCTGTCAGGGGAGGGGGAGGTTTGGGGTTTGTTGGGATTGTTGGGGGTTTGGAAAATGAAGAAACTTTGTAATATACTGGAAAATGCATAAAATGTAATGTTCATGTTTACTTTCAATAAAAATCTATTTAAATAAAAAAAAAAAGGTAACGGACAGAAGAAATTTTGACTGTACCGTACCAATGGTGGCAGACCTAGCGAACCGCTTAGTGCGCTTAGGACAATCAGAGATAGCATGAGTGGAATCACCACAGTAGAAACACAGCCCATTCAGACGTCTGTGTTCTTGCCGTTTAACTCTGGTCAAAGTCCTATCGCACTGCATAGGCTCAGGTTTAAGCTCAGGTAATACCGCCAAATGGTGCACAGATTTACGCTCACGCAAGCGTCGACCGATCTGAATGGCCAAAGACATAGACTCATTCAAACCAGCAGGCATAGGAAATCCCACCATGACATCCTTAAGGGCTTCAGAGAGACCCTTTCTGAACATAGCTGCCAGCGCAGATTCATTCCATTGAGTGAGCACGGACCACTTTCTAAATTTCTGACAATATACCTCTATCTCATCCTGACCCTGACAAAGAGCCAGCAAATTTTTCTCTGCCTGATCCACTGAATTAGGTTCATCGTACAGCAATCCGAGCGCCAGGAAAAACGCATCGATATTACTCAATGCAGGATCTCCTGGCGCAAGAGAAAATGCCCAGTCCTGAGGGTCACCGCGCAAAAAAGAAATAACAATCAAAACCTGTTGAACTGGATCACCAGAGGAGCGAGGTTTCAAGGCCAGAAATAATTTACAATTATTTTTGAAACTCAGAAACTTAGTTCTATCTCCAAAAAACAAATCAGGAATAGGAATTCTTGGTTCCAACATAGCTTTCTGATCAATAGTGTCTTGAATCTTTTGTACTCTTGCCGAGAGCTGATCCACAAATGAAGACAGACTTCTAATGTCCATCGCTACACCTGTGTACTGAACCACCCAAATGTCTAGGGGAAAAAAAAGGCAAAACACAGTGCAAAGAAAAAAAAATGGTCTCAGAACTTCTTTTTTCCCTCTATTGAGAATCATTAGTACTTTTGGCTTCCTGTACTGTTATGAAAGGCAATTCAGTACTACAATGGACATAGCGGTCAGAGCACATACAGTGATCTGACAATAACCCAAAATCATAGAACGAGCTCTGAGACGTGGGAACTTTGCAGACCGCAATCCCTAATCCTCTCCAAACAACACTAGAGGCAGCCGTGGATTGCACCTAACTCTGCCTATGCAACTCGGCACAGCCTGAGAAACTAACTAGCCTGAAGATAGAAAATAAGCATACCTTGCCTCAGAGAAATACCCCAAAGGAAAAGGCAGCCCCCCACATATAATGACTGTGAGTTAAGATGAAAAGACACACGTAGAGATGAAATAGATTCAGCAAAGTGAGGCCCGACTTTCTTAACAGATCGAGGATAGAAAAGGTAACTTTGCGGTCTACACAAAACCCTAAAGAAAACCACGCAAAGGGGGCAAAAAGACCCTCCGTACCGAACGAACGGCACGGAGGTACACCCTTTGCGTCCCAGAGCTTCCAGCAACAAATTAGACAAGCTGGACAGAAAAATAGCAAACAAATAGCAAAGAAGAACTTAGCTATGCAGAGCAGCAGGCCACAGGAATGATCCAGGGAAAAGCAAGTCCAACACTGGAACATTGACAGGAAGCCAGGATCAAAGCATTAGGTGGAGTTAAGTAGAGAAGCACCTAACGACCTCACCAGATCACCTGAGGGAGGAAACTCAGAAGCCGCAGTACCACTTCCCTCCACCAACAGAAGCTCACAGAGAGAATCAGCTGAAGTACCACTTGTGACCACAGGAGGGAGCTCTGCCACAGAATTCACAACACTGCAGGTGTTCACCCCAGGAGGAACTGAAGATGGCAATGTC
The DNA here is from genome assembly GCF_032444005.1 of Ranitomeya imitator. Taxonomy (NCBI): domain Eukaryota; kingdom Metazoa; phylum Chordata; class Amphibia; order Anura; family Dendrobatidae; genus Ranitomeya; species Ranitomeya imitator. The sequence goes on along the minus strand of NC_091283.1, from coordinate 166,687,740 downwards.
ATCCAGGTACACCACCGCGTACTTCTCCAGTCCTTGAAGCAGGTGGTTGACCATCTGCTGGAAAGTGACAGGGGCATGACTGTGGACTCGTACAGTCCGAAGGGTGTGATAAAGGCAGACTTCTCCTTTTGGTTAGATATTTTGCGCCAGAAAACCGCTCAAGCAGCTCCTCAATGCGTGGCATTGGGTGCGCGTCAGAGGCTGTAATGGTGTTGAGCCCCCTGTAGTCCACGCAGAACCGGGTGGTCGGATCCTTCTTTGGCACGAGAACTACAGGTGAGGTCCACGCGCTTTTGGACCATTGAATCACCCCCAGCTGTAACATCTCATCGATCTCCTGGCACATAACCTGCTGCACTTCGTCGGAGATCCGATAGGGTGCTCGCCATAGTGGGGCATGATTCCCGGTGTCCACCTCGTGGACCGCTAACTCAGTCCTTCCAGGTCGGTTGGAGAACACGGCCCAAAAGGGATCCAGCGTGGTCCGCAACTGCGACCGCTGGGGTTCAGTTAACAAGGCGCTTACCTCCACATCCTCAATGGACCCATCGGCATTGGTTTGGGCCAGCATGTTCAGGAGGGGGTCTTCCTCCCTGTCTTCGGGCAGGCTGCAGATCGGTAGGACGTAAGGTTCACGTTTGTGATGAGCCTTCATCATGTTGACATGAAAGGCCTTTCACCTACCCCGAGCGTGGTCAAGCGTGACCACGTAAGTGACTTGGTTGAGCTGTTGGTGGATGACGTACGGGCCTTCCCAGGCTGCCTGAAGCTTATCCTTTGGTACAGGAAACATCACCCACACCTCTTGACCCATGCGGTAGGTCTGCTCCCAGGTATTCTGGTCGTACCAGTGCTTCTGGTCAGCCTGAGCCTGCGTCATGTTGTCATGCACCAACTGCGTCAATGTCTGCATCTTGTCACGGAAGCACATGGCATACTCCACTATGGACACTTCAAAAGGGTTCAGCTCCTCTTCCCAGGATTCCCTTACCAACCCAAGGGGTCCCCGAACTCACCTGCCATACAGAAGCTCAAAGGATCCCACCGAGGCCTGCGGAACCTCTCGGTAAGTGAATAGCAGGTATGGGAGGTACCGCTCCCAATCGCATCCTTGGGTCTTAACCAGCATGCGTAGCATCTGTTTGAGGGTACCATTGAAGTGCTTACACAAGCCATTAGTCTGTGGGTGATACGCACACGCTTCACCTGCATTTTCTTACAGAGACCCTTCATTAGGCGGGACATGGATTGGGTCCCTTGATCGGTAAGCATCTCCCTGGGAAATCCTACCCGTGAAAAGATAGCCAACAGTACATCATCCACCTTATCTGCCCTAGTTGAGGACAGAGCCACTGCCTCTGGGTACCAGGTAGTATAGTCTACCACAGTGAGGATGTTGTCATGATCCGTTACGGAGTTTAGTCCTGTCTGCTCTTTCTCTGGGTGGATCATGTCAAGGGTTAACTTTGATCTGCCTCATTCTGGGCTCGGGTTTGCTATTTAGCTCCCAGGTATCCTGAGGGTGGTGTCAGCTATAGCTCTGTCTTTGGCGTGTGAACCTGACTCTGGAAGCCCTTGATTTGTCCTACTGTGAACCCTGATTTGTCCTGTGTCTGTTATCTCCCCCTGCCTGCCCTTTCCCAGTGTCTCTTTGTTTGTCTGTAGTTCTGCTTGACCCTCTGGTTCTGATCTCCTGGCTTGGCGTTTTGACTCCGTTTCAGTTTGTCCCTATTGTACCGTATTTTGCCCGTCCTTGTTTACTGATCCCTTGCTACGTCCTGACTATCCATTCTGTCTAAATCCTTTTGTACTGTTGTGCTGTCTTGCGCTCAGACTTGGCTTTCCTGACCTCGCTCTCATCACTAGGTGGCGTCTGTTCAGTTGCTCTGTGTGTGCAGTCTGGCTTCCCTATCAAGCTCCCCTGGTGGAGGTTGCGCTGTACTGCACTGCAGCTGCATGACAGATATATTGCTTTCTAGAGCTGCTGGGGACGGCCAGTGTTCCCACAATGTCCACCGCGATCCTCTGGAAAGTCTCCTCTATCACTGGCAAAGGGATCAGGAGAGCCTTAAGAGCAGGCCCCGCCTTCCCCACTCTTTGACAGGTGATACAGGAGCGGCAGTAGTTTGTCACCTCTGTCCCCATCTTGGGCCAACAGAAGTGTTGAGACAGCCGGGCCTTAGTTTTGCTGATCCCCAAGTGTCCAGCGAGTGGGATCTCATGAGCAATCCGCAACAACTCACTCCTGAATTGGTGCAGGACGACCAGCTGTCTTTCCCTCAATCACTCCTTTTGCAATTTTCCGGTTAGGGTATGTGCACACGTTCAGGTTTTTTCGCGTTTTTTCACGATAAAAACGCTATAAAAACTCATTAAAAACGCATACATTATGCATCCTATCATTTAGAATGCATTCTGCATGTTTTGTGCACATGATGCGTTTTTTTCCGCAGAAAAAAAACGCATCACGGTAAAAAAAGCAGCATGTTCATTAATTTTGCAGATTTTCTGCGTTTTTCCCGCTATTCTATGCATTTTGAAAAAACGCACAAAAAACGCACGAAAAACGCGTCAAAAACGCATGAAAAAACGCGAAAAATACGCATGCGGACTTCTGGCAGAAATGTCCGTTTTTTGTCAGGAAAATTTCAGCAAGAAATCCTGACGTGTGCACATACCCTTACTGTCTCCAGGTACAACCTCCCTCATTCCCAGAACACCCTCTCCTTATCAGTCATGGAGGTGGGCGTCTCAGCAAGGAGTCTCAACTTCTCCAGGCCAGCATCTGAGTGCAGAGCGGCCTGGAACTCCTGGCTAGGGGCAGCCAGAAGCAATGTCAGGGACCCTCCCACACGGGAACCCTCTGGGACCTGCTCTGGGTCCATCTCTGGTTCAGTCACGCCTGTGAGAGAGGAGGGTCCAGAAGGCAGAACGTTATCTGTGTTCCGGGCACTCTGATGACTGCGGGTGACAGCAGCTACGTAGGCTGTCTCCCCAGGGATTTCCACAGACCCATCAGCTGACGCTGCTATGGGTACTACCTCCCCATCCACCCCCAACATTCCAGGAGCAGTGCTACTTATGGGGCAGTTACCTTCCTCTGTGGCACTGATCAGTTACACAGCATCACCTTCCTCACTGTTCCCATGCATCTCCCGATTTCCTATAGCACCGCTTGCTCCTGTTAGGGGTTCCTCAGCCATCCCACCCCACAGAGTTACGTGGCTGAGCACTCCTGCACCTGTGAACACATCATTTCTAGGAAACAAATGGTTATCAGGTAAAACATGCATATTTTCATCAGCCGCATCATCCGTATTACTCTCGGCATTTTCTGAAAAATCATTATCAAGTACATCATTACTTGGTAAAGCATTGTCAGGTAATACATGCAATTTCACATCGCTATCATGAGATGCTGCAGGTGTTCCTTCCAGGAGGAACTGAAGATGGCAATGTCATCCAGGTACACCACCGCGTACTTCTCCAGTCCTTGAAGCAGGTGGTTGACCATCTGCTGGAAAGTGACAGGGGCATGACTGTGGACTCGTACAGTCCGAAGGGTGTGATAAAGGCAGACTTCTCCTTTTGGTTAGATATTTTGCGCCAGAAAACCGCTCAAGCAGCTCCTCAATGCGTGGCATTGGGTGCGCGTCAGAGGCTGTAATGGTGTTGAGCCCCCTGTAGTCCACGCAGAACCGGGTGGTCGGATCCTTCTTTGGCACGAGAACTACAGGTGAGGTCCACGCGCTTTTGGACCATTGAATCACCCCCAGCTGTAACATCTCATCGATCTCCTGGCACATAACCTGCTGCACTTCGTCGGAGATCCGATAGGGTGCTCGCCATAGTGGGGCATGATTCCCGGTGTCCACCTCGTGGACCGCTAACTCAGTCCTTCCAGGTCGGTTGGAGAACACGGCCCAAAAGGGATCCAGCGTGGTCCGCAACTGCGACCGCTGGGGTTCAGTTAACAAGGCGCTTACCTCCACATCCTCAATGGACCCATCGGCATTGGTTTGGGCCAGCATGTTCAGGAGGGGGTCTTCCTCCCTGTCTTCGGGCAGGCTGCAGATCGGTAGGACGTAAGGTTCACGTTTGTGATGAGCCTTCATCATGTTGACATGAAAGGCCTTTCACCTACCCCGAGCGTGGTCAAGCGTGACCACGTAAGTGACTTGGTTGAGCTGTTGGTGGATGACGTACGGGCCTTCCCAGGCTGCCTGAAGCTTATCCTTTGGTACAGGAAACATCACCCACACCTCTTGACCCATGCGGTAGGTCTGCTCCCAGGTATTCTGGTCGTACCAGTGCTTCTGGTCAGCCTGAGCCTGCGTCATGTTGTCATGCACCAACTGCGTCAATGTCTGCATCTTGTCACGGAAGCACATGGCATACTCCACTATGGACACTTCAAAAGGGTTCAGCTCCTCTTCCCAGGATTCCCTTACCAACCCAAGGGGTCCCCGAACTCACCTGCCATACAGAAGCTCAAAGGATCCCACCGAGGCCTGCGGAACCTCTCGGTAAGTGAATAGCAGGTATGGGAGGTACCGCTCCCAATCGCATCCTTGGGTCTTAACCAGCATGCGTAGCATCTGTTTGAGGGTACCATTGAAGTGCTTACACAAGCCATTAGTCTGTGGGTGATACGCACACGCTTCACCTGCATTTTCTTACAGAGACCCTTCATTAGGCGGGACATGGATTGGGTCCCTTGATCGGTAAGCATCTCCCTGGGAAATCCTACCCGTGAAAAGATAGCCAACAGTACATCATCCACCTTATCTGCCCTAGTTGAGGACAGAGCCACTGCCTCTGGGTACCAGGTAGTATAGTCTACCACAGTGAGGATGTTGTCATGATCCGTTACGGAGTTTAGTCCTGTCTGCTCTTTCTCTGGGTGGATCATGTCAAGGGTTAACTTTGATCTGCCTCATTCTGGGCTCGGGTTTGCTATTTAGCTCCCAGGTATCCTGAGGGTGGTGTCAGCTATAGCTCTGTCTTTGGCGTGTGAACCTGACTCTGGAAGCCCTTGATTTGTCCTACTGTGAACCCTGATTTGTCCTGTGTCTGTTATCTCCCCCTGCCTGCCCTTTCCCAGTGTCTCTTTGTTTGTCTGTAGTTCTGCTTGACCCTCTGGTTCTGATCTCCTGGCTTGGCGTTTTGACTCCGTTTCAGTTTGTCCCTATTGTACCGTATTTTGCCCGTCCTTGTTTACTGATCCCTTGCTACGTCCTGACTATCCATTCTGTCTAAATCCTTTTGTACTGTTGTGCTGTCTTGCGCTCAGACTTGGCTTTCCTGACCTCGCTCTCATCACTAGGTGGCGTCTGTTCAGTTGCTCTGTGTGTGCAGTCTGGCTTCCCTATCAAGCTCCCCTGGTGGAGGTTGCGCTGTACTGCACTGCAGCTGCATGACAGATATATTGCTTTCTAGAGCTGCTGGGGACGGCCAGTGTTCCCACAATGTCCACCGCGATCCTCTGGAAAGTCTCCTCTATCACTGGCAAAGGGATCAGGAGAGCCTTAAGAGCAGGCCCCGCCTTCCCCACTCTTTGACAGGTGATACAGGAGCGGCAGTAGTTTGTCACCTCTGTCCCCATCTTGGGCCAACAGAAGTGTTGAGACAGCCGGGCCTTAGTTTTGCTGATCCCCAAGTGTCCAGCGAGTGGGATCTCATGAGCAATCCGCAACAACTCACTCCTGAATTGGTGCAGGACGACCAGCTGTCTTTCCCTCAATCACTCCTTTTGCAATTTTCCGGTTAGGGTATGTGCACACGTTCAGGTTTTTTCGCGTTTTTTCACGATAAAAACGCTATAAAAACTCATTAAAAACGCATACATTATGCATCCTATCATTTAGAATGCATTCTGCATGTTTTGTGCACATGATGCGTTTTTTTCCGCAGAAAAAAAACGCATCACGGTAAAAAAAGCAGCATGTTCATTAATTTTGCAGATTTTCTGCGTTTTTCCCGCTATTCTATGCATTTTGAAAAAACGCACAAAAAACGCACGAAAAACGCGTCAAAAACGCATGAAAAAACGCGAAAAATACGCATGCGGACTTCTGGCAGAAATGTCCGTTTTTTGTCAGGAAAATTTCAGCAAGAAATCCTGACGTGTGCACATACCCTTACTGTCTCCAGGTACAACCTCCCTCATTCCCAGAACACCCTCTCCTTATCAGTCATGGAGGTGGGCGTCTCAGCAAGGAGTCTCAACTTCTCCAGGCCAGCATCTGAGTGCAGAGCGGCCTGGAACTCCTGGCTAGGGGCAGCCAGAAGCAATGTCAGGGACCCTCCCACACGGGAACCCTCTGGGACCTGCTCTGGGTCCATCTCTGGTTCAGTCACGCCTGTGAGAGAGGAGGGTCCAGAAGGCAGAACGTTATCTGTGTTCCGGGCACTCTGATGACTGCGGGTGACAGCAGCTACGTAGGCTGTCTCCCCAGGGATTTCCACAGACCCATCAGCTGACGCTGCTATGGGTACTACCTCCCCATCCACCCCCAACATTCCAGGAGCAGTGCTACTTATGGGGCAGTTACCTTCCTCTGTGGCACTGATCAGTTACACAGCATCACCTTCCTCACTGTTCCCATGCATCTCCCGATTTCCTATAGCACCGCTTGCTCCTGTTAGGGGTTCCTCAGCCATCCCACCCCACAGAGTTACGTGGCTGAGCACTCCTGCACCTGTGAACACATCATTTCTAGGAAACAAATGGTTATCAGGTAAAACATGCATATTTTCATCAGCCGCATCATCCGTATTACTCTCGGCATTTTCTGAAAAATCATTATCAAGTACATCATTACTTGGTAAAGCATTGTCAGGTAATACATGCAATTTCACATCGCTATCATCAGTATTCGATCGGGGAGAGGAGTCAGGGACATAGTATGCAACCATCCTCCCCAAATCATTTCCAATAAAACATCAGTGGGCAAGTTATTGGACAGCCCCACTTCCTTCACCCCGCTCCCGCCACCCCAATCTATATACACCTGGGCCATTGGCAAGGGACAGCTGATGCCCCCAATCCTGGTGACAGTTAGGGTTTTCCCTGGAATGATTTCTTCAGGGGCCACCAGTTCGGGTCGGATGAGGGTTCGTTCAGCCCCAGTGTCCTTGAGGCCTGTAGCAACATGGCCCCCCACAGTGACGTGCTGCACGTTGTCACATACCCTCCCAGCGGCCTAACCCACCAAAAGACCTGCTGCATTAGGCCCTGGGGCCTTGGCTGGGGGGTTCCTCTGCTTCTCTGGACACAGGGCGCTGATGTGACCAGTCCGTTTGCAGGAAAAACACTGGCGAGTGTCGTTAGCAACAAGGACAGGGCCTCTGTTGTGTTGGCTGGGGGTACTGGCGTTGGTTGTAGGCTTATCCCCTCTCCAGCTGGTGGTGACTGGCTTCCGTACTTCCGATCTATGGTTGGCCTCATAGGCATCAGCAATCTGCGCTGCTTTAGTCACGTCTTTGGGCTCTCTGTCCATCAGGAACTGTCGCACCTCAAGCTGGGCAAAGGTGTAAGAACTGGTTTTGATCACCATGTCCCGCAGCTGTGGTCACTGACAGTCCTTGGGTCCACTGGTCAAAGTGGGTCCCGAGTCCATGCGCCATATTGCTGTAACTGTCGTGTGGGCTACATTGGAGGTTCTGGAACTTTCTATGGTAAACCTCTAGTGTCAGCTGGTACTTGGTTATCAGGGCCTGCTTGATGGCCTCATAGTCACCATCTTGTTCTTGAGGGACAGCAGCAAATGCCTCCAGAGCTTTGCTTCTTAGCCCTGGGGCCGGCATTTAGTGGTTGGGCCTCTGCTGCAGCACCATTTTCGCTTGTGCTGGCTTCTGCGGCCACTGGGCTCTGAGAGTGGTCTAGAGCGGCTTCCCATTGCACCAGATCCACGACCAGTTGGTCTTTGTTTCTGCCTGCAAAGTCAATGTGCTGTGACCTGCACAAGGCAATAAGGGTGTCTCTGTTCTGTTTCTTATAAAGGTTTCTCCCAGCACAACCATGGTTGCCAAATAAAAGATAGGATAGAAAAACAAAGAGAAAGGGAGGGGTAATCACAAATACACGCGGTATCATCTCAGAACTAGTAAATACTGAGCTTGTTTTCCCAAACTTTTTTGCACAGTCCTCTCAAGAACTGTGCAAGTTTTTAGTGAGAGGAATGATTGCTCAAACCAGATCACTAATGCTCTATTATCCCACCGCTCTGCCACCAATACGTCACGGTTCACACCGTGCTGCCAACAATATGTCACGGATCCCAACAATATGTCAGGGATCCCAGGGAGGATATCTTTATTATCCCCACTACTCACACCAATTTGTCACGAACCGGGGTGGTTTGGTTGCCCCTGATTCCTTCTGAAGGGGATTTATCTATATCCCACTTCCCAGTTCCGGTTTGGAACTTGCAGCTCTCTGGTGCCCCCTTTACCCTCAGGTCAGATCAGATACTGCACCTAGGGTAATTAGTCGCCAGAAAGGCTGCCTGCTATGTACTGTACTCCAATTTTACAAGGGTTAACGGGTCCGGAGCCAACCTCAAATCAGTAGCGTAATTCACTTCAGAGGAAGCGACAGTTCGTTTATAGAGCAGAGAGAGACAAGCTAGCAAATTATATCTTTTACTCCATAAACAGGTAGGCAGTGTTTACAAAGTATAAAAAAAAGATATTATAAAGAAGACAATATCATATGTACATTACAGATTACAAATAAAAAAGAGGATTAACATTGAAAAGAGAACTTACAGGTCGTTACATGGCATCATCATGGCAGCCATGTGCTGGGGGAAGGGTGAGCATATCCAGATGCATAACACCCATCTCTATAGCAGCTAGACCCCTGGACAAAAGACACTGCAAACTGCTGTCCCACTAAGTTATCTCACAGCCCAAAGCCCAGGCACTCCCCCTGTGGTGATATCACTTAGGGGCTGATGCCTCACCCTTTACTTAGAATATGAAAACTATTTTTATGCATATCTCGCTGTATGAACCTTGCATAATAAATTCCCCAGGATCACGAGGTGTACCACTTTGGGGCGATTCTTTTAATTGTAAATACGGATTAATTACAATACCTGCTTTTGAAGAAATCCACTTGTTGTGCTTAGCTTCTAGCGGTTTCAGTGTGTGATAGATCTATCGAGGGACATCCGGAATATGTAATTCGTGTATTTCTAGCCCAGGTAAGTGCCCATATATATCATGTTAACCTCTTTCTGACCTCGGACGGGATAGTACGTCCGAGGTCAGATACCGTGCTTTGATGTGGGCTCCGGCGGTGAGCCCGCATCAAAGCCGGGACATGTCAGCTGTTTTGAACAGCTGACATGTGCCCGCAATAGCGGCGGGTGAAATCGCGATTCACATGATCGGGGATCAGCGATGCTTCTGCATTGTAACCATAGAGGTCCTTGAGACCTCTATGGTTACTGATGCCGGCTTGCTGTGAGCGCCCCCCTGTGGTCGGCGCTCATAGCACACCTGCATTTCTGCAGCATAGCAGCAATCTGATGATCGCTGCAATGTGGCAGAGCCGATCGAGTGGTGCCAGCTTCTAGCCTCCCATGGAGGCTACTGAAGCATGGCAAAAGTAAAAAAAAGTTAAAAAAATGTGAAAAAAAATAAAAAAAATATAAAAGTTTAAATCACCCCCCTTTCGCCCCATTCAAAATAAATCAATAAAAAAAAAATCAAACCTACACATATTTGGTATCGCCGCGTTCAGAATCGCCCGATCTATCAATAAAAAAAAAGGATTAACCCCTTCCCGACCCATGACGCCACGTAGGCATCATGAAAGTCGGTGCCAATCCGACCCATGACGCCTATGTGGCGTCATGGAAAGATCGCGTCCCTTCAGGCCGGGTGAAAGGGTTAACTCCAATTACACCCGATCTGCAGGGACAGGGGGAGTGGTACTTTAGCCCCTCCATGGCTACGATCGCTCTGATTGGCTGTTGAAAGTGAAACTGGCAATCAGAGCGATTTGTAATATTTCACCTTAAAAACTGGTGAAATATTACAATCCAGCCATGGCCGATGCTGCAATATCATCGGCCATGGCTGGAAACACTGATGTGCCCCCCACCCCACCGATCGCCCCCCCAGTCCACCGATCTGTGGTCCGCTCCCCTCCGTCCTGTGCTCCGCTCCCCCGTCCTCCTGTCCGCTCCCCCCGTGCTCCTATGCCACCCCCCCCCGTGCTCCGCCGCCCCCGTGCCCCGATCTCCCCCCCTATACTTACCGAGGCTCCCGATGTCCATCCGACTTCTTCATGGGCGCCGCCATCTTCCAAAATGACGGGCGCATGCGCAGTGCGCCCGCCAAATCTGCCAGCCGGCAGATTCGTTCCATGTACATTTTGATCACTGTGATAAAACCTATCACAGTGATCAAAATAAAAAAATAAGTAAATGAACCCCCCTTTATCACCCCCATAGGTAGGAACAATAATAAAATAAAGAAAAAAAATTTTTTTCCCACTACAGTTAGAACTAGGGTTAGGGTTAGGGTTAGGGAATGTGCACACGTATTCTGGTCCTCTGCGGATTTTTCCGCAGCGGTTTTTATAAATCCGCAGTGCAAAACCTCTGCAAATTTATTGCGGATTTACCGCGGTTTTTCTGCGGATTTCACTGCGGTTTTCTATTGGAGCAGTTGTAAAACCGCTGCGAAATCCGCAGAAAGAAGAGAAATGTGCGGAATGTAAACTGCTGCGTTCCCGCGCCGTTTTTTCCGCAGCATGTGCGCAGCGTTTTTTGTAAACTCATGGGAAACTGCTGCGGACCCACAGCGGCAGAAACGCTGTGGATCCGCAGCGTTTTCCGCATCGTGTGCACATACCCTTAGAATTAGGCTATGTGCACACGGTGCGGATTTGGCTGGGGATCCGGAGCGGATTGGCCGCTGCGGATTCGTAGCAGTTTTCCATCAGCTTTACAGTTCCATGTAAACCTATGGAAAACCAAATCCGCTGTGCCCATGGTGCGGAAAATACCGCGCGGGAACACTGTGTTGTATTTTCCGCAGCATATCAATTCTTTGTGCGGATTCCGCAGCGTTTTACACCTGTTCCTCAATAGGAATCCGCAGGTGAAATCTGCACAAAAAAACACTGGAAATCCACGGTAAATCCGCAGGTAAAACGCAGTGCCTTTTACCCGCGGATTTTTCAAAAATGGTGCGGAAAAATCTCACTCGAATCCGCAACGTGGGTACATAGCCTTAGAGTTAGGGTTGGAATTAGAGTTAGGGTTGGAATTAGGGCTAGGGTTGGAAATAGGGTTAAGATTAGGCTTGTGGTTAGGGTTATGGTTAGGGGTGTGTTGGGGTTAGGGTTGTGGTTAGGGGTGTGTTGGGGTTAGGGTTTGGATTAGGGTTAGGATTATGTTTAGGGTTGGGATTAGGGTTAGGGGTGTGTTGGGGTTAGGGCTGTGGTTAGGGGTGTGTTGGGGTTAAGGTTGTGATTAGGGTTATGGCTAGAGTTGAGATTAGGGTTAGGGGTGTGTTGGGGTTAGTGTTGGAGTTAGAATTGAGGGGTTTCCACTGTTTAGGCACATCAGGGGTCTCCAAACGCAACATGGCGCCACCATTGATTCCAGCTAATCTTGCGTTCAAAAGTCAAATGGTGCTCCCTCCCTTCCGAGCCCCGACATGCGCCAAAACAGTGGTTTACCCCCACATATGGGGTACCAGCATACTCGGGACAAACTGGGCAACAACTATTGGGGTCCAATTTCTCCTGCTACCCTTGTGAAAATAAAAAACTGCTTGCTAGAACTTCATTTTTGAGGAAAGAAAAAATATTTTTTTATTTTCACGGTTCTGCGTTATAAACTTCTGTGAAGCACTTGGGGGTTCAAAGTGCTCACCACATATCTAGATAAGTTCCTTTGGGCGTCTAGTTTCCAAAATAGGGTTACTTGTGGGGGGTTTACTGTTTAGGCACATCAGGGGCTCTGCAAATGCAACGTGATGCCCGCAGACCATTCCACCAAAGTCTGCATTTCAAAACGCCACTACTTCCCTTCCGTGCCCCGACGTGTGCCTAATCAGTAGTTTATCCCCACATATGGGGTATCAGCGTACTCAGGACAAACTGGGCAACAATTATTAGGGTCCAATTTCTCCTGCTACCCTTGTGAAAATAAAAAACTGCTTGCTAAAACATCATTTTTGAGGAAAGAAAAATTATTTTTTTATTTTCACGGCTCTGCGTTGTACACTTCTGTGAAGCACTTGGGGGTTCAAAGTGCTCACCACATATCTAAATAAGTTCCTTGGGGGGTCTAGTTTCCAAAATAGGGTCACTTGTGGGGGGTTTCTACTGTTTAGGCACATCAGGGGCTCTGCAAATGCAACATGATGCCCGCAGACCATTCCATCAAAGTCTGCATTTCAAAGCATCACTACTTCCCTTCCGAGCCCCGAAGTGTGCCCAAACAGTGGTTTACCCCCACATATGGGGTACCAGCATACTCAGTGCAAACTGGGCAACAACTATTGGGGTCCAATTTCTCCTGTTACCCTTGTGAAAATAAAAAATTGCTTGCTAAAACATCATTTTGAGGAAAGAAAAATTATTTTTTTATTTTCACGGCTCTGCGTTGTAAACTTCTGTGAAGCACTTGGGGGTTCAAAGTGCTCACCACATATCAAGATAAGTTCCTTGGGGGGTCTAGTTTTCAAAATGGGGTCACTTGTGGGGGTTTCTACTGTTTAGGCACATCAGTGGCTCTGCAAACGTAACATGATGCCCGCAGACCATTCCATCAAAGTCTGCATTCCAAAACGTCACCTTGTGAAAATAAAAAATTGCGGGCTAAAAAATAATTTTTGAGGAAAGAAAAATGATTTTTTATTATCACGGCTCTGCGTTATAAACTTCTGTTAAGCACTTGGGGGTTTAAAGTGGTCACCGCACATCTAGGTTAGTTCCATGGGAGGTCTAGTTTCCAAAATGGGGTCACATGTGGGGGAGCTCAAATGTTTAGGCACACAGGGGCTCTCCAAACGCGACATGGTGTCAGCTAATGATTGGAGCTAATTTTTCATTCAAAAAGTCAAATGGCGCTCCTTCCCTTCCAAGCCCGGCCGTGTGCCCAAACAGTGGTTTACCCGCACATGTGAGGTATCACTCTACTCAGGAGAAATTGCCCAATACATTTTAGGATCCATTTTATCCTGTTGCCCATGTGGAAATGAACAAATTGAGCCCAAAATAAATTTTTTGTGAAAAAAAAGTACTTTTTCATTGTTAAGGATCAATTTGTGAAGCACCTGGGGGTTCAATGTGCTCACTATGCATCTAGATAAGTTCCTTGGGGGGGTCTACTTTCCAAAATGGGGTCACATGTGGGGGAGCTCCAATGTTTAGGCACACAGGGGCTCTCCAAACGCAACATGGTGACCGCTAACGATTGGAGCTAATTTTTCATTCAAAAAGTCAAATGGCGCTCCTTCCCTTCCGAGCCCTGCCATGTGCGTAAACAGTGGTTTACCCCCACATGTGAGGTATCAGTGTACTCAGGAGAAATTGCCCAATAAATTTTAGGATCCATCTTATCCTGTTGTCCATGTGGAAATGAACAAATTGAGGCTAAAAGAATTTTTTTGTGAAAAAAAAGTACATTTTCATTTTTACGGATCAATTTGTGAAGCACCTTGGGAATCAAAGTGCTCATTATGCATCTAGATAAGTTCCTTGGGGGGTCTAGTTTCCAAAATGGAGTCACATGTGGGGGAGCTCCAATGTTTAGGCACACAGGGGCTCTCCAAACGCGACATGGTGTCCGCTAACGATTGGAGCTAATTTTTCATTCAAAAGTCAAATGGCGCTCCTTCCCTTCCGAGCCTTGCCTTGTGCACAAACAGTGGTTTGTGACCACATATGAGGTATCGGTGTACTCAGGAGAAATTGCCCAACACATTTTAGGATCCATTTTATCCTGTTGCCCATGTGGAAATGAACAAATTGAGGCTAAAATAATTTTTTTGTGAAAAAAAGTACTTCTCATTTTTACGGATCAATTTGTGAAGCACCTGGGGGTTCAAAGTGCTCACTATGCATCTAGATAAGTTCCTTGGGGGGTCTAGTTTCCAAAATGGGGTCACTTGTGGGGGAGCTCCAATGTTTAGGCACACAGGGGCTCTCCAAACGCGACATGGTGTCCGCTAAAGATTGGAGCCAATTTTTCATTGAAAAAGTCAAATAGCGCTCCTTCCCTTCCAAGCCCTGTCGTGCGCCCAAACAGTAGTTCTCCCCACATATGGGGTATCGGCGTACTCAGGACAAATTGTACAATAACTTTTGAGGTCCAGTTTCTCTTTTTACCCTTGGGAAAATAAAAAAATTGTTGCTAAAAGATCATTTTTGTGACTAAAAAGTTAAATGTTCATTTTTCCTTCCATGTTGCTTCTGCTGCTGTGAAGCACCTGAAGGGTTAATCAACTTCTTGAATGTGGTTTTGAGCACCTTGAGGGGTGCAGTTTTTAGAATGGTGTTACTTTTGGGTATTTTCAGCCATATAGACCCCTCAAACTGACTTCAAATGTGAGGTTGTCCCTAAAAAAATGGTTTTGTAAATTTTGTTGTAAAAATGAGAAATCGCTGGTCAAATTTTAACCCTTATAACTTCCTAGCAAAAAAAATGTTGTTTCCAAAATTGTGCTGATGTAAAGTAGACATGTGGGAAATGTTATTTATTAACTATTTTGTGTCACATAACTCTCTGGTTTAACAGAATAAAAATTCAAAATTTGAAAATTGCGAAATTGTAAAAATTTTAGCCAAATTTCCATTTTTTTCACAAATAAACGCAAAAATTATTGACCTAAATTTACCACTAACATGAAGCCCAATATGTCACGAAAAAAACAACTCAGAACCGTTAGGGTCCGTTGAAGCGTTCCTGAGTTATTACCTCATAAAGGGACACTGGTCAGAATTGCAAAAAACGGCCAGGTCATTAAGGTCAAAATAGGCTGGGTCATGAAGGGGTTAACCTGATCGCTAAACGGCATAGTGAGAAAAAATTTCAAAACGCAAAAATTTTGTTTTTTTGGTCACCGAGCACATACATGATACATGTGTACAGCAGATTACACTGTATACAGGTGATTACACTGTATAAGGTTCGATACAGTGTATCGGGGGTGAGTACATGTGTACAGCAGATTGCACTGTATACAGGTTATTACACTGTATAAGGTTCGGTACAGTGTATCAGGGGTGAGTACATGTGTACAGCAGATTGCACTGTATACAGGTTATTACACTGTATAAAGTTCGGTACAGTGTATCAGGGGTGAGTACATGTGTACAGCAGATTGCACTGTATATAGGATATTACACTGTATAAGGTTCGGTACAGTGTATCAAGGGTGAGTACATGTGCAGCGCCCCAGAGACCTGGTCGTTGCAGTAACGTTGCTCTGCCACTAAGGGGAGTGATGGTACGTCTGATGGCACTGAAGGAGTTCATCTGACCAGGTATCACCAGCACACATTACACTTCACACTCCGGCCACTAGGGGGAGCAAAAGGTTTTATTTATTAGGCCACTCCTCACACTGGTAAAACTAGGGGTTTGATAGGAAGTTAGTCAGAAGCTGACTGGGTTGGATTCAGGCAACATCCCGTGGCAGGGGGTGTTGCAGGGGGAAGATTCAGGGGGGTCCCTGCCAGGCGTGGGAACCTGGCAGGTACCTAGCGACAAGAACAGAACGTTACGGAACCGCGCCTGCACTACCAGCGGCGGTATCTGTCACGAGATGGTATGGAATATCAAAAGTAGTAGTTTCTCTGCCTTTTAGCACCATAGCTGAGGGAATTCTGCACTCATAACCATGGTGCTGAGAAACACATGGTCGCTGTGACCCCCCCTTCTCTTTCTGGCTCTCTTTGTTTCAAGGTGTGAATGGAGCTTTCTTCCAATGCTCTACCCCTACCCCAAGGAAGGTCTATCACACTGTGGCAGCCCAAAGCACCCTCCAGTTGTAACTGGTTTGATAAGACATGCGGCTCTTTGTTCTGTTATAGCAAGATATTGGGCCAACAATTTAGGATAGGAAGATAAAAAGTACCATTGCTAACCTGCTTCGGCAGATCTATCGGCCCCTATAAGCACTAGCTTCTAACTCCATCTGGTAAAGAAGTAGGGTTTTCTCTGTAAATATGTATCCCAGATAGGACATATTTGATATCATTAGAATGCCCACGTTAACCCGAGATGAATGATGGGTTTGGTATGACTATGACATGTTTTGTAGCGGAGTTATCGAAAGTAGATATAGATTAGGATAAAATGAGTTATCTGAAGAGGTAGGAGGGACGAGGTGATCCAACCCCTTTCTGGGATGTTACAGGCTTAGCTATAACTGTCTGCCCAGATCCCCAGCTCTTTCTTCTTGTCCTTTTTTCTCCTGGAAGAGCTGAGCACATCCCATGAACTGGGACGTATGGAAAACTGCCCTAGCCTGGTTGCCTGTCATGCTTTGAACATGTTAGTGTTATCTTTTCTCCTTTATTCCCTTTATGTTATAATTACCCGTGTACATATTTGCAATTGTCTCATTTGTAACATCTTTATAAAATATTTTTGATAAAGCACTGCCTAATTTTTATGGAATATAATATTTAATATTAGTTTGTTCTCCTGTTCTAAACCGTACCCTAAGTCTTCTGAAGGGAAATACGCTACTGTTGTGTTGGGTTAGCTTCGGACCCATTTAATCGAAGCTGGTGGCAGCGATAGTGTGCTGACTGTTGAGTGATGCGGTAGCGACTGCGGCGTTGATAACTATTGTTCATGTTGGCACCAATGACACAGCAAGGAAAGACCTACCGACAATCTGCAAAGACTTTGAAGAGTTGGGGAAGAAAGTAAAGGAACTGGATGCACAGGTAGTTTTTTCTTCTATCCTTCCAGTAGACGGGCATGGCACCAGGAGATGGAACAGGATCCTTGATGCAAACAACTGGCTAAGACGATAGTGCAGACAACAAGGATTCGGATTCCTGGACCACGGTGTGAATTACTGGTACGATGGACTCCTCGCCAGAGATGGACTACACCTCAACAAACCTGGGAAACACACATTCGCCAGAAGACTCGCTACACTCATCAGGAGGGCGTTAAACTAGAAGAAGAGGGGACGGGAAGAAAAATATTAGACTTGAACAAAGAAGACCCAGGAAAACATACTCAGATGGGAGGTAAGAACATTTCTAAAGCAATCCACAGCGAGGAGATTGGAACAAAACAAAATCCTCTAAACTGCATGCTCGCAAACGCCAGAAGCCTGACAAACAAGATGGAAGAACTAGAAGCAGAAATATCTACAGGTAACTTTGACATAGTGGGAATAACCGAGACATGGTTAGATGAAAGCTATGACTGGGCAGTTAACTTACAGGGTTACAGTCTGTTTAGAAAGGATCGTAAAAATCGGAGAGGAGGAGGGGTTTGTCTCTATGTAAAGTCTTGTCTAAAGTCCACTTTAAGGGAGGATATTAGCGAAGGAAATGAGGATGTCGAGTCCATATGGGTCGAAATTCATGGTGGGAAAAATGGTAACAAAATTCTCATTGGGGTCTGTTACAAACCCCCAAATATAACAGAAACCATGGAAAGTCTACTTCTAAAGCAGATAGATGAAGCTGCAACCCATAATGAGGTCCTGGTTATGGGGGACTTTAACTACCCGGATATTAACTGGGAAAGTGAAACCTGTGAAACCCATAAAGGCAACAGGTTTCTGCTAATAACCAAGAAAAATTATCTTTCACAATTGGTGCAGAATCCAACCAGAGGAGCAGCACTTTTAGACTTAATACTATCTAATAGACCTGACAGAATAACAAATCTGCAGGTGGTTGGGCATCTAGGAAATAGCGACCACAATATTGTACAGTTTCACCTGTCTTTCACTAGGGGCACTTGTCAGGGAGTCACAAAAACACTGAACTTTAGGAAGGCAAAGTTTGACCAGCTTAGAGATGCCCTTAATCTGGTAGACTGGGACAATATCCTCAGAAATAAGAATACAGATAATAAATGGGAAATGTTTAAGAACATCCTAAATAGGCAGTGTAAGCGGTTTATACCTTGTGGGAATAAAAGGACTAGAAATAGGAAAAACCCAATGTGGCTAAACAAAGAAGTAAGACAGGCAATTAACAGTAAAAAGAAAGCATTTGCACTACTAAAGCAGGATGGCACCATTGAAGCTCTAAAAAACTATAGGGAGAAAAATACTTTATCTAAAAAACTAATTAAAGCTGCCAAAAAGGAAACAGAGAAGCACATTGCTAAGGAGAGTAAAACTAATCCCAAACTGTTCTTCAACTATATCAATAGTAAAAGAATAAAAACTGAAAATGTAGGCCCCTTAAAAAATAGTGAGGAAAGAATGGTTGTAGATGACGAGGAAAAAGCTAACATATTAAACACCTTCTTCTCACGGTATTCACGGTGGAAAATGAAATGCTAGGTGAAATCCCAAGAAACAATGAAAACCCTATATTAAGGGTCACCAATCTAACCCAAGAAGAGGTGCGAAATCGGCTAAATAAGATTAAAATAGATAAATCTCCGGGTCCGGATGGCATACACCCACGAGTACTAAGGGAACTAAGTAATGTAATAGATAAACCATTATTTCTTATTTTTAGGGACTCTATAGCGACAGGATCTGTTCCGCAGGACTGGCGCATAGCAAATGTGGTGCCAATATTCAAAAAGGGCTCTAAAAGTGAACCTGGAAATTATAGGCCAGTAAGTCTAACCTCTATTGTTGGTAAAATATTTGAAGGGATTCTGAGGGATGTTATTCTCGATTATCTCAATGAGAATAACTGTTTAACTCCATATCAGCATGGGTTTATGAGAAATCGCTCCTGTCAAACCAATCTAATCAGTTTTTATGAAGAGGTAAGCTATAGGCTGGACCACGGTGAGTCATTGGACGTGGTATATCTCGATTTTTCCAAAGCGTTTGATACCGTGCCGCACAAGAGGTTGGTACACAAAATGAGAATGCTTGGTCTGGGGGAAAATGTGTGTAAATGGGTTAGTAACTGGCTTAGTGATAGAAAGCAGAGGGTGGTTATAAATGGTATAGTCTCTAACTGGGTCGCTGTGACCAGTGGGGTACCGCAGGGGTCAGTATTGGGACCTGTTCTCTTCAACATATTCATTAATGATCTGGTAGAAGGTTTACACAGTAAAATATCGATATTTGCAGATGATACAAAACTATGTAAAGCAGTTAATACAAGAGAAGATAGTATTCTGCTACAGATGGATCTGGATAAGTTGGAAACTTGGGCTGAAAGGTGGCAGATGAGGTTTAACAATGATAAATGTAAGGTTATACACATGGGAAGAAGGAATCAATATCACCATTACACACTGAATGGGAAACCACTGGGTAAATCTGACAGGGAGAAGGACTTGGGGATCCTAGTTAATGATAAACTTACCTGGAGCAGCCAGTGCCAGGCAGCAGCTGCCAAGGCAAACAGGATCATGGGGTGCATTAAAAGAGGTCTGGTTACACATGATGAGAGCATTATACTGCCTCTGTACAAATCCCTAGTTAGACCGCACATGGAGTACTGTGTCCAGTTTTGGGCACCGGTGCTCAGGAAGGATATAATGGAACTAGAGAGAGTACAAAGGAGGGCAACAAAATTAATAAAGGGGATGGGAGAACTACAATACCCAGATAGATTAGCGAAATTAGGATTATTTAGTCTAGAAAAAAGACGACTGAGGGGCGATCTAATAACCATGTATAAGTATATAAGGGGACAATACAAATATCTCGCTGAGGATCTGTTTATACCAAGGAAGGTGACGGGCACAAGGGGGCATTCTTTGCGTCTGGAGGAGAGAAGGTTTTTCCACCAACATAGAAGAGGATTCTTTACTGTTAGGGCAGTGAGAATCTGGAATTGCTTGCCTGAGGAGGTGGTGATGGCGAACTCAGTCGAGGGGTTCAAGAGAGGCCTGGATGTCTTCCTGGAGCAGAACAATATTGTATCATACAATTATTAGGTTCTGTAGAAGGACGTAGATCTGGGGATTTATTATGATGGAATATAGGCTGAACTGGATGGACAAATGTCTTTTTTCGGCCTTACTAACTATGTTACTATGTTACTATGTTACTATGTTCCTGCCTGAGTGGGAGTAGTTATCACGTCGCTGCAGCGACTAATACCCAGGGTGCAGTACCTAATCTGACCTGAGAGTAAGGGGGGCGCCAGAGAGCTGCAAGTGTTAAGTGGAACTGTAAGCGGGATATACATAAATCCCTGCAGTTTGTGGTATATTGCTAGCCGTGGAGGGATAACTAAGATAAGCCCCCCTGCACATGTGATAGTTGTCTGTTGGCCTAAAGTCACCCCGAATCGTGACAATTGGGGCCAGCGGTCAGGGGAATCCTGACAGTATCCTAAGAAAGAGACACAAAGCAAAGGATATTGTGGACAGTGAGAAACGAGATCAAGGCACAAAGGAGAGCCAGTAGGAGTCGTGCCCGGAGAATGGCAACATCCTACTGAGGCGCGTAGCCGGTGCCCGGAACACCGAGGAAGTGACTGACTTTATGCCTTACTTCAAATACCGCAGGACAGTTAATTATAGGTTGGCTGTCTACCTTACATCACCTAAGCAGACATAGGGGGCAACGCGTGGAGAGGGGCATCTCTAGGGTCCCGGAAGAGCTCCGAGCCTACCCGTCAAACGGGTGCGTCCTAGCCATAACATACTGGAGGACGGAGAACTAGAAAGAACTGGAACGAGTCAGAACGAACGAGAATAGAAGTTGTGAGGACTATCCCGAATGCTCAGCAGGGTAGCACTACAACACACAGGCGCTAGTGGTAAGCAACGATTTCCACCTGCAAAGGGAACTCTGGATGTGCCCATTGGACCGGCCGGTCTCAGACAGCCCTATTAACTGTGCTCTGGATTGTGGATCCTGAAGCCTTCAGTAAAGAGGTAAAGAGACTGCATCCCTGTGTCCTCGTTATTGTCTGCACCTCACACCATCACCATCCACCTTACTGGGAAGCCCTGGGGACATACTTCACTTGTGGGAAGGTATACCATCTAGCTGCCATCACATCACCCCAGTGGATCCCAAGCAGCGTCGGTCACCCTGACCGAATACCACAGGTGGCGTCACAAACCCTTGACAGAATCGTATCACCTTTCATTGGGCGCACCTTAGCAGAGCCACGGACCGGGTCCAGCCACTGTGACATCCCCAGAACTGAGCCAGCAGAGGACCGGTACCGAGTAACCCATGGCCCTGTGTCTGGGGGCGCTCCAACTTGGCGTAACAAACAGGATCTACTTAAGCCTGAGAAGCAGGTCATGTGTGCCTTGGAACTGTGATTAAATTGTGCTTGAACCGTGATTTATTTCAAGGACTGTGTATTGCTGATTGCCGCAAGATTCCCGCCAAAACCGCCGCCATTACCGCGCCACGAGGAGCGCAGGGGAAGAAGAAGGGCGTGGAAGTGGGCGTGAACAAGCTGAAGTGCGCGAACGACAATGACCGCCCAGTCTAAATATTTCTGTACCTTGAGGACGTGTCCGTTAGCGGCCGAGATCCGCCTCCTGATTCTCAATGGAGGGCAGAGACAAAGAAAACGGAACCGCCCATGAAGGAGAGAGCGGGAAAGAGACCAGGAAGCGACCGACGTGGAGGACGCCATGGCCAGTCGCTCAGACCCAGAATGCGGGGTTGAAGCAGAGGGCTCCCCCAGCTACCCGGATGAGGACAGCAGCCAGATCTCCACGGCGGGGACCGGTCTCCTGCAGGGTGAGATGGAGGACTTAATGGAGCAGCTCCTCCAGTTGCGCCTGGAGACCAAGGCCTCGTGCCAGGAGGCACCGGCAGGGACCCCCGACATCGGTTCCTTTGCCGCCACCGTTGTCGGCTGTGATGGAGGAAGCCATACCGGCCGGTGAGTCCGCCGACCCCGTCCCACAGGCGGAGGACCTGTTAATAGGCCTCGTCGCAGCGCCCCCTCTCCCTGGGACCCATACATTCCCGCGCCTTCCGCACTGGGATCGGGCCACAGGCATGGAGCACTTTCTTAAAGCCCCGATCTCGCCGATTGTTATGCCAGGCAAGGTCTACGCAGAGCGCACAGTGTGTCGCTGGGTGAACTCGGGATCTGACTTCATGGGGTTCCCCGGGGTGAAGACACAGGAAGGGGAGATGGTGGAGGCCCTCAGCTGGGAAGATTACCAGGCCCAGCTGGACCGGCAGTGGGAGGAGCAGGAGAGGAAGTATCAGGCCGGGCGAGAGGCCCACTACCAGCGGGACCTCGTGGTGAAGGACCGGGCCCGCAAAGACCGTACCACCCATCAAGCCCCGCGCAGGCAGGGCACCGTTGTGGATTTTAAGCTCCGTGGGGGATGGGGCTTCATCAAGGAGCCGGACCTGTATGCAGAGGTCTTCGTAAACCGGAGGGATGTGGAGTCCCACCTCAAAGAGGGACACCCGGACCGGGATCTCTACCCGGGGGACGAGGTCACGTATACTCGGCACTTTGGGGAAAGGGGGTGGTTCGCCCTGAGCGTTCACAAGCAGCAAGGCCCCGTGACAGCATCAACCAAAGCGTCGGAGAAGCCATCCCCCGTAGCAAGGGTGCCCCCTTGTGACCGGACCACCACTATCACCAAGACTACGGAGGTGACCCCCACGTGCACCATCGTTAAGACCACCACTTGCACCGTGGACACCACTACCACTGTGGTGGCGGAAGGCCCAGCCTCAGGGGTGGTTAGTACCCTGGCCGTTTCGGGGTTCAGAACAATAGCCACCCAGACCCCTGCCTGGAGCGAAGGATCTCCTGTGACTACACCTAGTGCCCGCAGGTATCCGGCTGGATGGCACCGCCCACTGCTGCCTGCGGAGCTACAACCTTTGCAGAAATAAACCCCCAAGACCTGAACTTGTACATAGTTATCTAACTGTTTGTTCTCCTTGTTGCTTGCTGCTAAAACCCATCCAGGGTTAACTCTTAGGGATCCCTTTGTTTACCCGGGATCCCTCTTGTTTGTTTGTTCATCACTGCTTTAACCCTTATCCGGCTGAATAGGTACAATTGTAACTATTCCGTTTTAAAATTGCAATAACTTTTTTTTGAAAAGACGTAGAGGGCTGAAATTTCGTGACATCTCTACATTTTTGGTCCAGAATATATTGGCCAAATTTCAATAAAATATCTCCACCCGCTTCCGAGATAAGGGGTCGAGATCTTTTTGCATCCATAACAAGCTGCATAGGTACAAATGTACCTCATATATTTTGAATGAAGATAATGCAAGGGAAAAAGCATAAATTTTTTTTTAATGATAATGCTATTTAACTATTATAAACAAGTAAAAAACTGTTCATTTACATTATAAAAGAAAATGTAAGAAACTTTTTTTTATTGATTTTCTTTGCAAGTAATGCATGTTGGCTTTGCTACAGAGTGTTCATCGCAAATGGGTTTCACACAAACCACACAAGACTTTCTAGTCTTGCGTTGTTTTCGCCTCAGGTCTCTGCAGACATAGCAACTACCAACAACAGGGGAGGGTCCACGACTACCATGAGGTATTTTGGGGCCAGCTGCTGGCTGCGATGCTACCACAATGCATCGTCCAAGCACCATTTCTACTGCACCTCGAAGAAAATGGTTTCTCATTATCATTTTGTTTGTACTACGATCTTCAATTGCAATCATACACAGCTGATTTGCGAGATCTTTCAGGAACTTTCTTCGTTGATCCTTTGCCCTGAAGCTTGGATTGTGTTCTCTGTAGATGATGTAGGATGCTAACCCACTGACATCAATCATATTGTAGAAAAATGCCAAAGTCCAACGTGATGTTCGTCGTTTCACAGTGTACTCTCCCAACATTTTATCCATAACATCAACGCCACCTTTTGTTATGTTGTAGTATTTTATTATCTCTGGCTTGGCTGCTAGTGTCTCTTCAACTTCTCCCGTCATGTGCATAGATGATAGAAGCACGACTGATTTGTTCTTCTTTGGTACATATGAACAGACTGTTGCATCATGATTGTAGGCAAAATTTGTCGAGTATACAGGCCTTTCTTTGGCAGGCTGCATGTTGTTAGGTAGGAACCTTTTGTTTTTTCTCACTGTACCAACTAGTGTCATGTTCCAGGAGTTCAATACCTTAGCTAGTTCCATGGTTGTAAAGAAGTTATCGGTGGTGACATTTCTTCCAGAGCCTTTATACGAGCTCACTAGGTCCAATACTGTTCGTTCTCTAATGTTTACTTGTCGAGGACCATCAGTTGGTTTCCCAGTGTAGAGCTGACCTTGTAAAGGGTAGGCATTTGATGAGTCACAAGCCCAGAAAATCTTTATGCCATATTTAGCTGGTTTTGAAGGTATATACTGGGTAAATTTAGTATGACCTCTAAATGGAAATAATTGCTCGTCGACGGTGATACAATGATATGGCTTGTAGGCTCTCTCCAGATTACTGTTCAGCATTGTCCAGATGTCCCGTATTGGTGCAGCTTTATCTGTTTGCACACGTTCTGCACGTGTATTTTCGTTGTCAAACCTGATAAATCTGAGTATCATCTTGAAGCGGTCACGAGACATGGCTGCACGTATAAGAGGCAGAGCAGCAACATTCCACATTTCCTCCAGATTCTCTTTGTTGGCTCTGTGCACACCAGCAGCAATCAGTATGCCCAAAAATGCATGAAGTTCAGTTTCAGTAAATTGCTTGAATGTTTTTTGTGGTGGCCGTTTGGAAGAATCAGGAAAACGTTGTACCAGTTCGTTGTTGTAAGCATCACAAACTCTCTTGGCCTTTCGATTCGTTTCCCGTAATATGATGTCACACATCTCGGGAGTCATGATGGACTTGAATAGCTCTTTTGCTGTATATAGGTTGCTGATTGCTGCAGGGCCACCTCTTTGTCGTAGGACATTACGAGATTTTGTTTGTGCATTTGGCAGTGGATTACTGCACCATTGAGTTTCATCCTTAGCAGTCCAAATGTCGCCTGCACTTTGAGGCACAGAATCATCCTCAACACTTTCGTCTGATTCGTATTCATTTTCATGCTCTATGACCATTTCTTGTTCAATGTCTGAATCTTCTTCAGTAACATCCACTTGTGGTACATAGTTTTCATCATCAGATGGAACATATGGTTCATCCTCATGCTCAGAATCAGATTCTTCTAGCATTCGCATTATTTCGTCAGACGTAAATCTGTAAATATGAAAAAATGTAAAATAAATAATTTTCCGAAATACTACATTATTGGCTTTTCACAAAATTATACTAACCTGCAAACACGTTTTCTTGGATTATGGCGGAAACTAGATCCAGCATTACTATCACTCATGATGACTTGCTAGATGAATTTTGGCTTCGTATTTTGTGCTGAATATAAATAAAACATCGTAAAACAATATGTAGATACTAATTATTATCCATTTTTCGTATAAAAATTATACCTATAGTGATAAGTTTCATACAAAATATATGTAAGCCAAGTCCAGGCTGAAAGACAATTTGACTGTTCTGTCCCCACATAATGAGAATAAAGGTATAACTGGCTGTTAGATGCTGTGAGACTTTCCTACCTTCGTTTCCAAGAAATTGAAGACTTCACAAGCCTAGAAATGTGTGCTCACAGCAATGAGATGAACAGCAAAATGGCTAATGAGAGGAGGGAGGCAGGAAGACAAGTAGAAGCCACTCCCAGTTTGAATTAACTTAATTGACAGCAACATAAGTGACCAGTAACAACACTGAACAATAGATATCAGCATAACATTTGTAGCTGAATGAACTTTAGTTTCTGAAACCAAGTAAAGTCTTCCCACAGTGGAGGTATATGTGAAGGTACAATTGTACCTATGCAGCCTGTTAAGGTTGTAAAATTATGCAGCCTGACAAGGGTTAAAAGACTACCGAATCATGGACGGTGAATGATTCACAAACTGTTTTGTATATAGTTCGCACCTTATTAAAGGTGCCCTCTACTGGTTTTACAACGAAAGAAGACTTTGTGTAGAGATTGCTTTGAACACAGCACAGAAGGTCTTGCTTTCAAATGGACTTGCAGACGGAGAGAATCTGCACTACCTCAAAGAGACTTGGTTCCCTCTTAAAGGGAATGTTCACATGTTGCACTTAAGCATAATGTTGCCTTAGGAAAGTTAAAGAATTGTAATAATGTTGAGATTTAGAAACTGTTGATAATGTTGCTAGAGATTGAGGACAGGAAAAAAAAAAGTGAAAGTGAACCCGTAGGGGTTAGAGAGTCCTCCTGAGAACCATAGGAAGATGGTGGGTTGCTGATAGAAAGACAATGACAGTAGGCCCAGACAAGGAGCTAGGCGGTCCTGCATTGGTGAAGTTAGAAAATAAAGAAAAAGTTGAGTTTGTATTAAAGTACTTTATAGTAAGCCTTTAGTGGGTTCAGCCTATACGCCCTTAAAGGAGAAGTTAAATTATTGTTCAGAATTTGCACTTAGTAGAATACCCGGCAGGGTACAAGAAGTTATTTATAGTCAGAATGTTATTTAAAATATTTAACCTTGTTTTCGTTTGTAACGTTCAAGTGTCCTCACCTCCCATAAAGGGAAGCATTGTTATATTTACTTGTTTCAAGCATTCCAAAATTTTGTATGTCTTTTGCTAACATGTATTGTTGTTTTTCATTAATGAATATGTTGGGACCTGTTCTCTTCAACATATTCATTAATGATCTGGTAGAAGGTTTACACAGTAAAATATCGATATTTGCAGATGATACAAAACTATGTACAGCAGTTAATACAAGAGAAGATAGTATTCTGCTACAGATGGATCTGGATAGGTTGGAAACTTGGGCTGAAAGGTGGCAGATGAGGTTTAACAATGATAAATGTAAGATTATACACTTGGGAAGAAGGAATCAATATCACCATTACACACTGAACGGGAAACCACTGGGTAAATCTGGCAGGAAGAAGGACTTGGGGATCCTAGTTAATGATAAACTTACCTGGAGCAGCCAGTGCCAGGCAGCAGCTGCCAAGGCAAACAGGATCATGGGGTGCATTAAAAGAGGTCTGGATACACATGATGAGAGCATTATACTGCCTCTGTACAAATCCCTAGTTAGACTGCACATGGAGTACTGTGTCCAGTTTTGGGCACCGGTGCTCAGGAAGGATATAATGGAACTAGAGAGAGTACAAAGGAGGGCAACAAAATTAATAAAGGGGATGGGAGAACTGCAATACCCAGATTAGCGAAATTAGCATTATTTAGTCTAGAAAAAAGACGACTGAGGGGCGATCTAATAACCATGTATAAGTATATAAGGGGACAATACAAATATCTCGCTGAGGATCTGTTTATACCAAGGAAGGTGACGGGCACAAGGGGGCATTCTTTGCGTCTGGAGGAGAGAAGGTTTTTCCACCAACATAGAAGAGGATTCTTTACTGTTAGGGCAGTGAGAATCTGGAATTGCTTGCCTGAGGAGGTGGTGATGGCGAACTCAGTCGAGGGGTTCAAGAGAGGCCTGGATGTCTTCCTGGAGCAGAACAATATTGTATCATACAATTATTAGGTTCTGTAGAAGGACGTAGATCTGGGGATTTATTATGATGGAATATAGGCTGAACTGGATGGACAAATGTCTTTTTTCGGCCTTACTAACTATGTTACTATGTTACTATGTTAAACTGTATAAGGTTCGGTACAGTGTATCAGCGGTGAGTACATGTGTACAGCAGATTACACTGTATACAGGTTATTACACTGTATAAGGTCCGGCACAGTGTATCAGGGGTGAGTACATGTGTACAGCAGATTACACTGTATACAGGTTATTACACTGTATAAGGTTCGGTACAGTGCATCGGGGGTGAGTACATGTACAGCAGATTGCACTGTATACAGGTTATTACACTGTATAAGGTTCGGTACAGTGTATCAGGGGTGAGTACATGTGTACAGCAGATTGCACTGTATACAGGTTATTACACTGTATAAGGTTCGGTACAGTGTATCGGGGGTGAGTACATGTGTACAGCAGATTGCACTGTATACAGGTTATTACACTGTATAAGGTTCGGTACAGTGTATCGGGGGTGAGTACATGTGTACAGCAGATTGCACTGTATACGGGTTATTACACTGTATAAGGTTCGGTACAGTGTATCAGGGGTGAGTACATGTGTACAGCAGATTGCACTGTATACGGGTTATTACACTGTATAAGGTTCGGTACAGTGTATCGGGGGTGAGTACATGTGTACAGCAGATTGCACTGTATACAGGTTATTACACTGTATAAGGTTCGGTACAGTGTATCGGGGGTGAGTACTTGTGTACAGCAGATTGCAGTGTACACAGGTTATTACACTGTATAAGGTTCGGTACAGTGTATCGGGGGTGAGTACATGTGTACAGCAGATTACACTGTATACAGGTTATTACACTGTATAAGGTTCGGTACAGTGTATCAGGGGTGAGTACATGTGTACAGCAGATTGCACTGTATACGGGTTATTACACTGTATAAGGTTCGGTACAGTGTATCGGGGGTGAGTACATGTACAGCAGATTGCACTGTATACAGGTTATTACACTGTATAAGGTTCGGTACAGTGTATCGGGGGTGAGTACATGTGTACAGCAGATTGCAGTGTATACAGGTTATTACACTGTATAAGGTTCGGTACAGTGTATCGGGGGTGATTACATGTGTACAGCAGATTGCACTGTATACAGGTTATTACACTGTATAAGGTTCGGTACAGTGTATCGGGGGTGAGTACATGTGTACAGCAGATTGCACTGTATACAGGTTATTACACTGTATAAGGTTCGGTACAGTGTATCAGGGGTGAGTACATGTGTACAGCAGATTACACTGTATACAGGTTATTACACTGTATAAGGTTCGGTACAGTGTATCAGGGGTGAGTACATGTGTACAGCAGATTGCATTGTATACAGGTTATTACACTGTATAAGGTTCGGTACAGTGTATCAGAGGTGAGTACATGTGTACAGCAGATTACACTGCATACAGGTTATTACACTGTATAAGGTTCGGTACAGTGTATCAGGGGTGAGTACATGTGTACAGCAGATTGCACTGTATACAGGTTATTACACTGTATAAGGTTCGGTACAGTGTATCGGGGGTGAGTACATGTGTACAGCAGATTGCACTGTATACAGGTTATTACACTGTATAAGGTTCGGTACAGAGTATCGGGGGTGAGTACATGTGTACAGCAGATTGCACTGTATACAGGTTATTACACTGTATAAGGTTCGGTACAGTGTATCAGGGGTGAGTACATGTGTACAGCAGATTGCACTGTATACAGGTTATTATACTGTATAAGGTTCGGTACAGTGTATCGGGGTGAGTACATGTGTACAGCAGATTGCACTGTATACAGGTTATTACACTGTATAAGGTTCGGTACAGTGTATCAGGGGTGAGTACATGTGTACAGCAGATTACACTGTATACAGGTTATTACACTGTATAAGGTTCGGTACAGTGTATCGGGGGTGAGTACATGTGTACAGCAGATTGCACTGTATACAGGTTATTACACTGTATAAGGTTCGGTACAGTGTATCGGGGGTGAGTACATGTGTACAGCAGATTGCACTGTATACAGGTTATTACACTGTATAAGGTTCGGTACAGTGTATCGGGGGTGAGTACATGTGAACAGCAGATTACACTGTATACAGGTTATTACACTGTATAAGGTTCGGTACAGTGTATCAGGGGTGAGTACATGTGTACAGCAGATTACACTGTATACAGGTTATTACACTGTATAAGGTTCGGTACAGTGTATCGGGGGTGAGTACATGTGTACAGCAGATTACACTGTATACAGGTGATTACACTGTATAAGGTTCGGTACAGTGTATCGGGGGTGAGTACATGTGTACAGCAGATTACACTGTATACAGGTTATTACACTGTATAAGGTTCGGTACAGTGTATCGGGGGTGAGTACATGTGTACAGCAGATTGCACTGTATACAGGTTATTACACTGTATAAGGTTCGGTACAGTGTATCAGGGGTGAGTACATGTGTACAGCAGATTACACTGTATACAGGTTATTACACTGTATAAGGTTCGGTACAGTGTATCAGGGGGTGAGTACATGTATACATCAGATTGCACTGTATACAGGTTATTACACTGTATAAGGTTCGGTACAGTGTATCGGGGGTGAGTACATGTGTACAGCAGATTGCACTGTATACAGGTTATTACACTGTATAAGGTTCGGTACAGTGTATCAGGGGTGAGTACATGTGTACAGCAGATTGCACTGTATACAGGTTATTACACTGTATAAGGTTCGGTACAGTGTATCGGGGGTGAGTACATGTGTACAGCAGATCGCACTGTATACAGGTTATTACACTGTATAAGGTTCGGTAAAGTGTATCAGGGGTGAGTACATGTGTACAGCAGATTGCACTGTATACAGGTTATTACACTGTATAAGGTTCTGTACAGTGTATCGGGGTGAGTACATGTGTACAGCAGATTACACTGTATACAGGTTATTACACTGTATAAGGTTCGGTACAGTGTATCAGGGGTGAGTACATGTGTACAGATTACACTGTATACAGGTTATTACACTGTATAAGGTTCGGTACAGTGTATCAGGGGTGAGTACATGTGTACAGCAGATTGCACTTGTCACGATTCCCCTGACCGCTGTCACCAATGGGTCAGGATTCACACCGTGACCGTCACCCCTACGTCACGGATTGAGGTGACTTTAGGCCAACAGACGGCTATCACATGTGCAGGGGGGCTTATCATAGTTATCCCTCCACTCCACGATGTGATGAAAAACCACACACAAGGCTATTGACCTCTTAGCTTACAGCAGGGGCTTATTCTAGGTATCCCACTGCTTTCAATATACCACAAACTGCAGGGATTTATGTATATCCCGCTTACAGTTCCACTTAACACTTGCAGTTCTCTGGCGCCCCCTTACTCTCAGGTCAGATTAGGTACTGCACCCTGGGTAATTAGTCGCCAGACAGACTGCCTGCTATGTACTGGCTATTGGGCACGCTGCAGCGACGCGATAACTACTCCCACTCAGGCAGGAACAATAATTATTAACCCCGCAGCCGCTTCAGCATCACCCAAAAGTCTGTACACTATCGGTATCACTGCCACCAGCTTCGATTAAACGGGTCCGAAGCTAACCCAACACAACAATAACAGTAGCGTATTTCACTTCAGAAGACTGGGTAAGTTTAGAGCATGGATGAACGAACTAATATATAATAGTATATTCCATTGAAATTAATTAGGCAGTGCTTTATCAAAAAATATTTTATAAAGAAGTTACAAATGAGACAATTGCAAATATGTACAAGGGTAATTATAACATAAAGGGAATAAATGAGAAAAAGCAACACTTACATGTTCAAAGCATGACAGGCAACCAGGCTAGGGCAGTTTTTCCCATACGTCCCAGCTCATTTGGACGTGAGCAGGGCTCTTCCAGGACAAGACAAGAAATCAAGCAGCAAGTCCTCCTCAGAGCCTGCCAGACACTTAAAACATTAAGGCTGTGACATCACAGAAAGGCTGGCTTATCCAGACCCTCCTCTCTCTACATTCTGCCTAAACTTTAAACTATTCTCTCTAATTTCTATAACTTCACTACAAAACGTGTCAGAGTCAGACCAAACCTATCATTCATCTCGGATTAACGTGAGCATTCTAATGAGATCAAATATGTCCTATCTGGGATACATATTTACAGAGAAAACCCTACTTCTTTACCAGACGGAGTTAGAAACCCGAGTTTCATGGGAGGTGTAGATACACCGAGTGAGACTACGAATATATATTTTCATGTTCCTAGCTTAAATCGTTTGCCTAATATCTAACAAAAACTAAACAAAGAATCTTTCCTGAATCTTGGAGCCACTTTTCCAGTTTGAACTAGAGAATGTGGGAGGGGTGAGGGACTTTCCTCTGAGCCTGGAATTTACGACCCCAGAGCAATAAAACCCCCTTCTAGCATACAGTCCGTAGCCCAGAGAGAAACAAGTAGAGTCAGCTAGTGAAGGGGGGGGTTTAGCCCACCTCATGGGCTGACGAGCAACTAAACTTATGTGATATTTCATACCATATCGTGACACCTCCCCCTTTTGGTGTGCGCTAGGGAGGCAGTACCCCACGGTATGCCTCCATGGGCACCTCAGTAGGTTCACCCTGGCGGGAGAGTCCATCTGCATTCCCATGCTCTTTGCCCGTTTTATGTTCAATGGTGAAGTCAAGCTGCTGAAGGGCAAGGCTCCAGCGTAGCAACCTGCCGTTGGTTCCACACATGGCATTTAGCCAGCGCAGAGGGTTGTGGTCGGTCACCACAGTGAAGGTGTGACCGTACAAGTAGGGCTGCAAGCGCTGCAGGGCCCAGACTATGGCCAGGCACTCCTTCTCGATGGTGGAGTAGGCCACTTCCCTCGGCAAAAGTTTCCGGCTCAGGTATAACACGGGGTGCTCTTGGTCCTCCGAGTCAACCTGGCTGAGTACAGCACCAAGGCCAAACTCGCTGGCGTCGGTCTGCACCAAGAACGGTCGACTGCTGTCGACTGCTTTCAACACAGGGGCGTTGCACAGTGCAGTTTAACGCCTGGAAGGCCCCCTCACAGCCATCTGTCCAGTTGACAATGTGAGGTAGCTTCTTCCTGGTGAGGTCCGTCAAAGGTTTTGCCAGGCTACTATAGTGCTTTACGAAGCGCCTATAGTACCCTGCAGTGCCCAAGAAGGACATCACCTGTTTCTTGGTCACGGGAGTGGGCCAGTTCACGATCACTCCCACTTTGTCAGGCTCTGGCTTCAGGGTGTTCCCGCCTACCCGGTGCCCCAGGTAGTGAACCTCCCTCATGCCCATCTGACACTTTCCCGGCTTGATAGTCAGTCCTGCTTGGTGAATTCGCATGAGCACCTCCTCGAGATGCTGCAGGTGTTCCTTCCAGGAGGGACTGAAGATGGCAATGTCATCCAAGTACGCCACGGCGTACGTCTCCAGTCCCTGAAGCAGGAGGTTGACCATCCGCTGGAAAGTGGCAGGGGCATTCTTCATGCCGAAGGGCATGACCGTGGACTCGTACAGTCCAAAGGGTGTGATAAAGGCGGACTTCTCCTGCGCCTCGGGGCTCAGGGGAATCTGCCAGTATCCTCGACTCAGATCCATTATTGTTAGGTAATCTGCGCCAGCTAACTTCTCAAGCAGCTCCTCCATGCGCGGCATTGGGTGCGCATCCGAGGCTGTGATGGCGTTGAGCCCCCTGTAGTCCACGCAGAACCGGGTGGTCCGGTCCTTCTTTGGCACGAGAACTACAGGTGATGCCCACGCGCTCTTTGACCGTCGAATCACCCCCAGCTGTAACATCTCATCGATCTCTTGGCGCATAGTCTGCTGCACCTGGTCCGAGATTCGATAGGGTGTTCGCCGTAGTGGGGCGTGATTCCCGGTGTCCACCTCGTGGACTGCTAACTCAGTCCTCCCAGGTCGGTTGGAGAACACGACCCGGAAAGGTTCCAGTGTGGTTTGCAACTGCAACCGCTGGGGTTCAGTTAACGAGGCGCTTACCTCCACGTCCTCAATGGACCCATTGGCCTTGGCTTGGGCCAGCAAGTCCAGGAGGGTGTCTTCCTCACCGTCTTCGGGCAAGCTGCAGACCGGTAGGATGAAAGGTTCACGTTCGTGATGAGCCTTCATCATGTTGACGTGAAAGGCCTTTCGCCTACCCCGAGCGTGGTCAAGCGTGACCACGTACGTGACCGGGTTGAGCTGTTGGTGGACGACGTACGGGCCCTCCCAGGCTGCCTGAAGCTTATCCGTTGGTACGGGGACCAGCACCCACACCTTTTGACCCACGTGGTAGGTCCGCTCCCGGGCGTTCTGGTCGTACCAGTGCTTCTGGTCAGCCTGAGCCTACGTCATGTTGTCATGCACCAACTGCGTCAAGGTCTGCATCTTGTCACGGAAGCGCATGACATACTCCACTATGGACACTTCAGAAGGGTTCGGCTCCTCTTCCCAGGATTCTCTTACCAACCCAAGGGGTCCCCGGACTCGCCTGCCGTACAGGAGCTCGAAGGGGGAGAACCCCGTCGAGGCCTGCGGAACCTCTCGGTAAGCGAACAGCAGGTGTGGGAGGTACCGCTCCCAGTCGCGCCCTTGAGTCTCAACCAGCATGCGTAGCATCTGTTTGAGGGTACCAGTGAAGCGTTCACACAAGCCATTGCTCTGTGGGTGATACGCACTCGATACCAGGTGCTTCACCTGCATTCTCTTACAGAGAGCCTCCATTAGGCGAGACATAAATTGGGTCCCTTGATCAGTAAGCATTTCCCTGGGAAATCCTACACGTGAAAAGATGGCCAACAGGGCATCCGCCACCTTATCTGCCCTAGTTGACGACAGAGCTACTGCCTCTGGGTACCGAGTAGCGTAGTCTACCACAGTAAGGATGTATTGCTTTCCAGAGCTGCTGGGGACGGCCAGCGGGCCCACAATCTCCACTGCGATCCTCTGGAAAGGCTCCTCTATCACTGGCAAAGGGATCAGGGGAGCCTTAAGAGCAGGCCCCGCCTTCCCCACTCTTTGACAAGTGATACAGGAGCGGCAGTAGTTTGACACATCTGTCCCCATCTTAGGCCAATAGAAGTGTTGAGACAGCCGGGCCTTAGTTTTGCTGATCCCCAAGTGTCCAGCTAGCGGGATCTCATGGGCAATCCGCAACAACTCACCCCGGAATTGCTGGGGGACGACCAACTGTCTTTCCCTCAACCACTCCTTTTGTGATTCTCCGGGTACTGTCTCCCGGTATAACCTTCCTCGTTCCCAGAACACCCTCTCCTTATCAGTCTCGGAGGTGGGCGTCTCGGCGAGTTGTCTCAAACTCTCTAGGCTCGCATTTGTGTGCAGAGCGGCCTGAAACTCCTGGCTAGGGGAAGCCAGAAGCGATGTCAGGGTCCCTTCCCCACGGGAACCCTCTTGGACCTGCTCTGGGTCCACCTCTGGTTCAGTCACAGTAATGACTGAGGAGGGTCCGGAAGGCCGACAGTTATCTGCGTTCCGGGCACTCTGACTGCGGGTGACAGCAGCTACGTAGGCTGTCTCCCCGGGGTTTCTAAAGACCCATCAGCCGGCGCTGCTATGGGCTCTACCTCCCCATCCACCCCCAACACTCCAGGGGCAGTGCTACTTATGGGCCAGTTACCTTCCTCGGTGGCACTGGTCACTTTCATGGCATCACCTTCCTCACGGTTCCCATGCATCTCCCCATTTCCGGTAGCACCGACACTTGCCCCTGTTAGGGGTTCCTCAGCCGTCTCACTCCGCAGAGCGACGTGGCTGGGCACGCCTGTACCTATGGACACATTAACCTTCACAGAAAAATCATTATCAGGTTCAGCTGGCACAGGTACAACATTTTCACCATCAATCCTAGGGAAAAAATGGTTATTAGATGCATCATTACAAGATAAAGCATGGTCAGGTAACACATGCGATTTCCCATCATCATCATCATCAGGGTTAACTTTACCCTTATTAGTAGATTGGGATGGGGTGTCAGGGACGTAGTATGCAACCATCCTCCCCAAATCAGTCCCCAACAAAACATCAGTGGGCAAATTATCAGACAGCCCCACTTCCTTCACCCCGCTCCCAGCACCCCAATCAATAAAAACCCGGGCCATCGATAAGGGACAGCTGATGCCCCCAATCCCAGTGACAGTTAGGGTTTTCCCCGGAATGATTTCTTCAGGGGCCGCCAGTTCGGGTCGGATGAGGGTTCGTTCAGCCCCGGTGTCCTTGAGGCCTGTAGCAACATGGCCCCCCACAGTAACGGGCTGTACGTTGTCACACACCCTCCCAACCACACCACCCACCAAAAGAACTGCTGCATTAGGCCCTGGGGCCTTGGCTGGGGGGTTCTTCGGCCTGTCTGGACAGAAGGTACTGATATGCCCAGGCCGCTTGCAGTAGTAACACTGGCGAGGTTCGGTGGTAGGTCTGGTGTTGTTGGCCACAGGGCCAGGACCTCTGGTGTGCTGGCTGGCAGGGGTACTGGCGTTGGTTGCAGGCTTACCCCCTCTCCAGCTGGTGGTGACTGGCTTCCGCGCTTCCGATCTACGGTTGGCCTCATAGGCATCGGCAATCTGCGCTGCTTTCGTCACGTCTTTGGGTTCTCTGTCCATCACGAACTGTCGCACCTCAGCTGGGCAAAGATGAAAGAACTGGTCTTTGATCATCAGGTCTCGCAGCTGTGCAAAGGTGGTCACTGACAGTCCTTGGGTCCACTGGTCAAAGTGGGTCCCCAGTCCATGCACCACATCACTGTAACTGTCGTGTGGGCCACGTTGGAGGGTCTGGAACTTTCTACGGTACACCTCGGGTGTAAGCTGGTACTTGGCTATTAGAGCCTTTTTGATGGCCTCATAGTCACCATCTTGTTCTTGAGGGAGGGCAGCAAACGCCTCCAGAGCTTTACCTCTCAGCCCTGGTGTCAGGTATCGTGCCCATTCATCTGTAGGCAGCCGGTACTGCCTGCAGGCTTTCTCAAAGGCCCGCAGAAAAGTGTCCAAGTCCCCATCCTTCTCCATAACAGGGAAGTGATCGGGCCGGGGCTTAGGTATCTGAGCGCTGCTGGGCTCACGTCTCTGGGCGGTGGAGGGCATCCCCCCCTGCCGGAGCATCTCCAGTTCATGAGCTCGCTAGGCTTGGCGCTCGGCTCTCTCAGCCTCCCGCTCGGCTCGCTGGGCCTGAGCCTCTCGCTCAGCTCGGGCCTCTCGCTCAGCTCGGGCCTCTTGCCGGTATTGCTGAATCAGCTGCCGACGTCCCTCATGGTCGTCAGTGGGGAATTCTTTCAAGGCCGCCTGCAGGTGGGGGTCCAATTCGCCCGGATTGCTAACAGGGCCAGCATTCAGTGGTTGGACCTCTGCTGCAACACCATGTTCGCTGGTGCTGGCTTCTGCGGCCTCTGAGGTCTGAGATTGGTCTCGAGCAGCTTCCCATTGCACCAGATCTGCGACAAGTTGGGCTTTGTTTTTGCTTGCAAAGTCAATGTGCTGTGACTTGCATAAGGCGACAAGGGTGTCTCTGGTCTGCTGCTCATAGAAGGTTTCTCCCAGCACAACCATGGTTGCCAAATAAAAGATAGGATAGAAAAACGAAGAGAAAGGGAGGGGATAATTACCAGTACGCAATTGTCTCACAACTAAAAAGCACTGAGTTCGTTCTCCAAACTTATTTGCGCAGAGTCCTCGCAAGAACTTTCTGCAAGTTTTTAGTGAGAGGAATGATTACTCAAACCAAATCACTAATGCTCTAAGATATCCCACCGCCTTGCCACCCATTGTCACGATTCCCCTGACCGCTGTCACCAATGGGTCAGGATTCACACCGTGACCGTCACCCCTACGTCACGGATTGAGGTGACTTTAGGCCAACAGACGGCTATCACATGTGCAGGGGGGCTTATCTTAGTTATCCCTCCACTCCACGATGTGATGAAAAACCACACACAAGGCTATTGACCTCTTAGCTTACAGCAGGGGCTTATTCTAGGTATCCCACTGCTTTCAATATACCACAAACTGCAGGGATTTATGTATATCCCGCTTACAGTTCCACTTAACACTTGCAGTTCTCTGGCGCCCCCTTACTCTCAGGTCAGATTAGGTACTGCACCCTGGGTAATTAGTCGCCAGACAGACTGCCTGCTATGTACTGGCTATTGGGCACGCTGCAGCGACGCGATAACTACTCCCACTCAGGCAGGAACAATAATTATTAACCCCGCAGCCGCTTCAGCATCACCCAAAAGTCTGCACACTATCGGTATCACTGCCACCAGCTTCGATTAAACGGGTCCGAAGCTAACCCAACACAACAATAACAGTAGCGTATTTCACTTCAGAAGACTGGGTAAGTTTAGAGCATGGATGAAAGAACTAATATATAATAGTATATTCCATTGAAATTAATTAGGCAGTGCTTTATCAAAAAATATTTTATAAAGAAGTTACAAATGAGACAATTGCAAATATGTACAAGGGTAATTATAACATAAAGGGAATAAATGAGAAAAAGCAACACTTACATGTTCAAAGCATGACAGGCAACCAGGCTAGGGCAGTTTTTCCCATACGTCCCAGCTCATTTGGACGTGAGCAGGGCTCTTCCAGGACAAGACAAGAAATCAAGCAGCAAGTCCTCCTCAGAGCCTGCCAGACACTTAAAACATTAAGGCTGTGACATCACAGAAAGGCTGGCTTATCCAGACCCTCCTCTCTCTACATTCTGCCTAAACTTTAAACTATTCTCTCTAATTTCTATAACTTCACTACAAAACGTGTCAGAGTCAGACCAAACCTATCATTCATCTCGGATTAACGTGAGCATTCTAATGAGATCAAATATGTCCTATCTGGGATACATATTTACAGAGAAAACCCTACTTCTTTACCAGACGGAGTTAGAAACCCGAGTTTCATGGGAGGTGTAGATACACCGAGTGAGACTACGAATATATATTTTCATGTTCCTAGCTTAAATCGTTTGCCTAATATCTAACAAAAACTAAACAAAGAATCTTTCCTGAATCTTGGAGCCACTTTTCCAGTTTGAACTAGAGAATGTGGGAGGGGTGAGGGACTTTCCTCTGAGCCTGGAATTTACGACCCCAGAGCAATAAAACCCCCTTCTAGCATACAGTCCGTAGCCCAGAGAGAAACAAGTAGAGTCAGCTAGTGAAGGGGGGGGTTTAGCCCACCTCATGGGCTGACGAGCAACTAAACTTATGTGATATTTCATACCATATCGTGACACCTCCCCCTTTTGGTGTGCGCTAGGGAGGCAGTACCCCACGGTATGCCTCCATGGGCACCTCAGTAGGTTCACCCTGGCGGGAGAGTCCATCTGCATTCCCATGCTCTTTGCCCGTTTTATGTTCAATGGTGAAGTCAAACTGCTGAAGGGCAAGGCTCCAGCGTAGCAACCTGCCGTTGGTTCCACACATGGCATTTAGCCAGCGCAGAGGGTTGTGGTCGGTCACCACAGTGAAGGTGTGACCGTACAAGTAGGGCTGCAAGCGCTGCAGGGCCCAGACTATGGCCAGGCACTCCTTCTCGATGGTGGAGTAGGCCACTTCCCTCGGCAAAAGTTTCCGGCTCAGGTATAACACGGGGTGCTCTTGGTCCTCCGAGTCAAACTGGCTGAGTACAGCACCAAGGCCAAACTCGCTGGCGTCGGTCTGCACCAAGAACGGTCGACTGCTGTCGACTGCTTTCAACACAGGGGCGTTGCACAGTGCAGTTTTCAACGCTTGGAAGGCCCCCTCACAGCCATCTGTCCAGTTGACAATGTGAGGTAGCTTCTTCCTGGTGAGGTCCGTCAAAGGTTTTGCCAGGCTACTATAGTGCTTTACGAAGCGCCTATAGTACCCTGCAGTGCCCAAGAAGGACATCACCTGTTTCTTGGTCACGGGAGTGGGCCAGTTCACGATCACTCCCACTTTGTCAGGCTCTGGCTTCAGGGTGTTCCCGCCTACCCGGTGCCCCAGGTAGTGAACCTCCCTCATGCCCATCTGACACTTTCCCGGCTTGATAGTCAGTCCTGCTTGGTGAATTCGCCTGAGCACCTCCTCGAGATGCTGCAGGTGTTCCTTCCAGGAGGGACTGAAGATGGCAATGTCATCCAAGTACGCCACGGCGTACGTCTCCAGTCCCTGAAGCAGGAGGTTGACCATCTGCTGGAAAGTGGCAGGGGCATTCTTCATGCCGAAGGGCATGACCGTGGACTCGTACAGTCCAAAGGGTGTGATAAAGGCGGACTTCTCCTGCGCCTCGGGGCTCAGGGGAATCTGCCAGTATCCTCGACTCAGATCCATTATTGTTAGGTAATCTGCGCCAGCTAACTTCTCAAGCAGCTCCTCCATGCGCGGCATTGGGTGCGCATCCGATGCTGTGATGGCGTTGAGCCCCCTGTAGTCCACGCAGAACCGGGTGGTCCGGTCCTTCTTTGGCACGAGAACTACAGGTGATGCCCACGCGCTCTTTGACCGTCGAATCACCCCCAGCTGTAACATCTCATCGATCTCTTGGCGCATAGTCTGCTGCACCTGGTCCGAGATTCGATAGGGTGTTCGCCGTAGTGGGGCGTGATTCCCGGTGTCCACCTCGTGGACTGCTAACTCAGTCCTCCCAGGTCGGTTGGAGAACACGACCCGGAAAGGTTCCAGTGTGGTTTGCAACTGCAACCGCTGGGGTTCAGTTAACGAGGCGCTTACCTCCATGTCCTCAATGGACCCATTGGCCTTGGCTTGGGCCAGCAAGTCCAGGAGGGTGTCTTCCTCACCGTCTTCGGGCAAGCTGCAGACCGGTAGGATGAAAGGTTCACGTTCGTGATGAGCCTTCATCATGTTGACGTGAAAGGCCTTTCGCCTACCCCGAGCGTGGTCAAGCGTGACCACGTACGTGACCGGGTTGAGCTGTTGGTGGACGACGTACGGGCCCTCCCAGGCTGCCTGAAGCGTATCCGTTGGTACGGGGACCAGCACCCACACCTTTTGACCCACGTGGTAGGTCCGCTCCCGGGCGTTCTGGTCGCACCAGTGCTTCTGGTCAGCCTGAGCCTGCGTCATGTTGTCATGCACCAACTGCGTCAAGGTCTGCATCTTGTCACGGAAGCGCATGACATACTCCACTATGGACACTTCAGAAGGGTTCGGCTCCTCTTCCCAGGATTCTCTTACCAACCCAAGGGGTCCCCGGACTCGCCTGCCGTACAGGAGCTCGAAGGGGGAGAACCCCGTCGAGGCCTGCGGAACCTCTCGGTAAGCGAACAGCAGGTGTGGGAGGTACCGCTCCCAGTCGCGCCCTTGAGTCTCAACCAGCATGCGTAGCATCTGTTTGAGGGTACCATTGAAGCGTTCACACAAGCCATTGCTCTGTGGGTGATACGCACTCGATACCAGGTGCTTCACCTGCATTCTCTTACAGAGAGCCTCCATTAGGCGAGACATAAATTGGGTCCCTTGATCAGTAAGCATTTCCCTGGGAAATCCTACACGTGAAAAGATGGCCAACAGGGCATCCGCCACCTTATCTGCCCTAGTTGACGACAGAGCTACTGCCTCTGGGTACCGAGTAGCGTAGTCTACCACAGTAAGGATGTATTGCTTTCCAGAGCTGCTGGGGACGGCCAGCGGGCCCACAATGTCCACTGCGATCCTCTGGAAAGGCTCCTCTATCACTGGCAAAGGGATCAGGGGAGCCTTAAGAGCAGGCCCCGCCTTCCCCACTCTTTGACAAGTGATACAGGAGCGGCAGTAGTTTGACACATCTGTCCCCATCTTAGGCCAATAGAAGTGTTGAGACAGCCGGGCCTTAGTTTTGCTGATCCCCAAGTGTCCAGCTAGCGGGATCTCATGGGCAATCCGCAACAACTCACCCCGGAATTGCTGGGGGACGACCAACTGTCTTTCCCTCAACCACTCCTTTTGTGATTCTCCGGGTACTGTCTCCCGGTATAACCTTCCTCGTTCCCAGAACACCCTCTCCTTATCAGTCTCGGAGGTGGGCGTCTCGGCGAGTTGTCTCAAACTCTCTAGGCTTGCATCTGTGTGCAGAGCGGCCTGAAACTCCTGGCTAGGGGAAGCCAGAAGCGATGTCAGGGTCCCTTCCCCACGGGAACCCTCTTGGACCTGCTCTGGGTCCACCTCTGGTTCAGTCACAGTAATGACTGAGGAGGGTCCGGAAGGCCGACAGTTATCTGCGTTCCGGGCACTCTGACTGCGGGTGACAGCAGCTACGTAGGCTGTCTCACCGGGGGTTTCTAAAGACCCATCAGCCGGCGCTGCTATGGGCTCTACCTCCCCATCCACCCCCAACACTCCAGGGGCAGTGCTACTTATGGGCCAGTTACCTTCCTCGGTGGCACTGGTCACTTTCATGGCATCACCTTCCTCACGGTTCCCATGCATCTCCCCATTTCCGGTAGCACCGACACTTGCTCCTGTTAGGGGTTCCTCAGCCGTCTCACTCCGCAGAGCGACGTGGCTGGGCACGCCTGTACCTATGGACACATTAACCTTCACAGAAAAATCATTATCAGGTTCAGCTGGCACAGGTACAACATTTTCACCATCAATCCTAGGGAAAAAATGGTTATTAGATGCATCATTACAAGATAAAGCATGGTCAGGTAACACATGCGATTTCCCATCATCATCATCATCAGGGTTAACTTTACCCTTATTAGTAGATTGGGATGGGGTGTCAGGGACGTAGTATGCAACCATCCTCCCCAAA
Organism: Ranitomeya imitator; assembly: GCF_032444005.1. NCBI lineage: Eukaryota > Metazoa > Chordata > Amphibia > Anura > Dendrobatidae > Ranitomeya > Ranitomeya imitator. The sequence continues at coordinate 166,645,281 of NC_091283.1, read as the reverse complement.
TCAGTCCCCAACAAAACATCAGTGGGCAAATTATCAGACAGCCCCACTTCCTTCACCCCGCTCCCAGCACCCCAATCAATAAAAACCCGGGCCATCGATAAGGGACAGCTGATGCCCCCAATCCCAGTGACAGTTAGGGTTTTCCCCGGAATGATTTCTTCAGGGGCCGCCAGTTCGGGTCGGATGAGGGTTCGTTCAGCCCCGGTGTCCTTGAGGCCTGTAGCAACATGGCCCCCCACAGTAACGGGCTGTACGTTGTCACACACCCTCCCAACCACACCACCCACCAAAAGAACTGCTGCATTAGGCCCTGGGGCCTTGGCTGGGGGGTTCTTCGGCCTGTCTGGACAGAAGGTACTGATATGCCCAGGCCGCTTGCAGTAGTAACACTGGCGAGGTTCGGTGGTAGGTCTGGTGTTGTTGGCCACAGGGCCAGGACCTCTGGTGTGCTGGCTGGCAGGGGTACTGGCGTTGGTTGCAGGCTTACCCCCTCTCCAGCTGGTGGTGACTGGCTTCCGCGCTTCCGATCTACGGTTGGCCTCATAGGCATCGGCAATCTGCGCTGCTTTCGTCACGTCTTTGGGTTCTCTGTCCATCACGAACTGTCGCACCTCAGCTGGGCAAAGATGAAAGAACTGGTCTTTGATCATCAGGTCTCGCAGCTGTGCAAAGGTGGTCACTGACAGTCCTTGGGTCCACTGGTCAAAGTGGGTCCCCAGTCCATGCACCACATCACTGTAACTGTCGTGTGGGCCACGTTGGAGGGTCTGGAACTTTCTACGGTACACCTCGGGTGTAAGCTGGTACTTGGCTATCAGAGCCTTTTTGATGGCCTCATAGTCACCATCTTGTTCTTGAGGGAGGGCAGCAAACGCCTCCAGAGCTTTACCTCTCAGCCCTGGTGTCAGGTATCGTGCCCATTCATCTGTAGGCAGCCGGTACTGCCTGCAGGCTTTCTCAAAGGCCCGCAGAAAAGTGTCCAAGTCCCCATCCTTCTCCAGAACAGGGAAGTGATCGGGCCGGGGCTTAGGTATCTGAGCGCTGCTGGGCTCACGTCTCTGGGCGGTGGAGGGCATCCCCCCCTGCCGGAGCATCTCCAGTTCATGAGCTCGCTAGGCTTGGCGCTCGGCTCTCTCAGCCTCCCGCTCGGCTCGCTGGGCCTGAGCCTCTCGCTCAGCTCGGGCCTCTCGCTCAGCTCGGGCCTCTTGCCGGTATTGCTGAATCAGCTGCCGACGTCCCTCATGGTCGTCAGTGGGGAATTCTTTCAAGGCCGCCTGCAGGTGGGGGTCCAATTCGCCCGGATTGCTAACAGGGCCAGCATTCAGTGGTTGGACCTCTGCTGCAGCACCATGTTCGCTGGTGCTGGCTTCTGCGGCCTCTGAGGTCTGAGATTGGTCTCGAGCAGCTTCCCATTGCACCAGATCTGCGACAAGTTGGGCTTTGTTTTTGCTTGCAAAGTCAATGTGCTGTGACTTGCATAAGGCGACAAGGGTGTCTCTGGTCTGCTGCTCATAGAAGGTTTCTCCCAGCACAACCATGGTTGCCAAATAAAAGATAGGATAGAAAAACGAAGAGAAAGGGAGGGGATAATTACCAGTACGCAATTGTCTCACAACTAAAAAGCACTGAGTTCGTTCTCCAAACTTATTTGCGCAGAGTCCTCGCAAGAACTTTCTGCAAGTTTTTAGTGAGAGGAATGATTACTCAAACCAAATCACTAATGCTCTAAGATATCCCACCGCCTTGCCACCCATTGTCACGATTCCCCTGACCGCTGTCACCAATGGGTCAGGATTCACACCGTGACCGTCACCCCTACGTCACGGATTGAGGTGACTTTAGGCCAACAGACGGCTATCACATGTGCAGGGGGGCTTATCTTAGTTATCCCTCCACTCCACGATGTGATGAAAAACCACACACAAGGCTATTGACCTCTTAGCTTACAGCAGGGGCTTATTCTAGGTATCCCACTGCTTTCAATATACCACAAACTGCAGGGATTTATGTATATCCCGCTTACAGTTCCACTTAACACTTGCAGTTCTCTGGCGCCCCCTTACTCTCAGGTCAGATTAGGTACTGCACCCTGGGTAATTAGTCGCCAGACAGACTGCCTGCTATGTACTGGCTATTGGGCACGCTGCAGCGACGCGATAACTACTCCCACTCAGGCAGGAACAATAATTATTAACCCCGCAGCCGCTTCAGCATCACCCAAAAGTCTGCACACTATCGGTATCACTGCCACCAGCTTCGATTAAACGGGTCCGAAGCTAACCCAACACAACAATAACAGTAGCGTATTTCACTTCAGAAGACTGGGTAAGTTTAGAGCATGGATGAACGAACTAATATATAATAGTATATTCCATTGAAATTAATTAGGCAGTGCTTTATCAAAATATATTTTATAAAGAAGTTACAAATGAGACAATTGCAAATATGTACAAGGGTAATTATAACATAAAGGGAATAAATGAGAAAAAGCAACACTTACATGTTCAAAGCATGACAGGCAACCAGGCTAGGGCAGTTTTTCCCATACGTCCCAGCTCATTTGGACGTGAGCAGGGCTCTTCCAGGACAAGACAAGAAATCAAGCAGCAAGTCCTCCTCAGAGCCTGCCAGACACTTAAAACATTAAGGCTGTGACATCACAGAAAGGCTGGCTTATCCAGACCCTCCTCTCTCTACATTCTGCCTAAACTTTAAACTATTCTCTCTAATTTCTATAACTTCACTACAAAACGTGTCAGAGTCAGACCAAACCTATCATTCATCTCGGATTAACGTGAGCATTCTAATGAGATCAAATATGTCCTATCTGGGATACATATTTACAGAGAAAACCCTACTTCTTTACCAGACGGAGTTAGAAACCCGAGTTTCATGGGAGGTGTAGATACACCGAGTGAGACTACGAATATATATTTTCATGTTCCTAGCTTAAATCGTTTGCCTAATATCTAACAAAAACTAAACAAAGAATCTTTCCTGAATCTTGGAGCCACTTTTCCAGTTTGAACTAGAGAATGTGGGAGGGGTGAGGGACTTTCCTCTGAGCCTGGAATTTACGACCCCAGAGCAATAAAACCCCCTTCTAGCATACAGTCCGTAGCCCAGAGAGAAACAAGTAGAGTCAGCTAGTGAAGGGGGGGGTTTAGCCCACCTCATGGGCTGACGAGCAACTAAACTTATGTGATATTTCATACCATATCGTGACACCTCCCCTTTTGGTGTGCGCTAGGGAGGCAGTACCCCACGGTATGCCTCCATGGGCACCTCAGTAGGTTCACCCTGGCGGGAGAGTCCATCTGCATTCCCATGCTCTTTGCCCGTTTTATGTTCAATGGTGAAGTCAAACTGCTGAAGGGCAAGGCTCCAGCGTAGCAACCTGCCGTTGGTTCCACACATGGCATTTAGCCAGCGCAGAGGGTTGTGGTCGGTCACCACAGTGAAGGTGTGACCGTACAAGTAGGGCTGCAAGCGCTGCAGGGCCCAGACTATGGCCAGGCACTCCTTCTCGATGGTGGAGTAGGCCACTTCCCTCGGCAAAAGTTTCCGGCTCAGGTATAACACGGGGTGCTCTTGGTCCTCCGAGTCAAACTGGCTGAGTACAGCACCAAGGCCAAACTCGCTGGCGTCGGTCTGCACCAAGAACGGTCGACTGCTGTCGACTGCTTTCAACACAGGGGCGTTGCACAGTGCAGTTTTCAACGCTTGGAAGGCCCCCTCACAGCCATCTGTCCAGTTGACAATGTGAGGTAGCTTCTTCCTGGTGAGGTCCGTCAAAGGTTTTGCCAGGCTACTATAGTGCTTTACGAAGCGCCTATAGTACCCTGCAGTGCCCAAGAAGGACATCACCTGTTTCTTGGTCACGGGAGTGGGCCAGTTCACGATCACTCCCACTTTGTCAGGCTCTGGCTTCAGGGTGTTCCCGCCTACCCGGTGCCCCAGGTAGTGAACCTCCCTCATGCCCATCTGACACTTTCCCGGCTTGATAGTCAGTCCTGCTTGGTGAATTCGCCTGAGCACCTCCTCGAGATGCTGCAGGTGTTCCTTCCAGGAGGGACTGAAGATGGCAATGTCATCCAAGTACGCCACGGCGTACGTCTCCAGTCCCTGAAGCAGGAGGTTGACCATCTGCTGGAAAGTGGCAGGGGCATTCTTCATGCCGAAGGGCATGACCGTGGACTCGTACAGTCCAAAGGGTGTGATAAAGGCGGACTTCTCCTGCGCCTCGGGGCTCAGGGGAATCTGCCAGTATCCTCGACTCAGATCCATTATTGTTAGGTAATCTGCGCCAGCTAACTTCTCAAGCAGCTCCTCCATGCGCGGCATTGGGTGCGCATCCGATGCTGTGATGGCGTTGAGCCCCCTGTAGTCCACGCAGAACCGGGTGGTCCGGTCCTTCTTTGGCACGAGAACTACAGGTGATGCCCACGCGCTCTTTGACCATCGAATCACCCCCAGCTGTAACATCTCATCGATCTCTTGGCGCATAGTCTGCTGCACCTGGTCCGAGATTCGATAGGGTGTTCGCCGTAGTGGGGCGTGATTCCCGGTGTCCACCTCGTGGACTGCTAACTCAGTCCTCCCAGGTCGGTTGGAGAACACGACCCGGAAAGGTTCCAGTGTGGTTTGCAACTGCAACCGCTGGGGTTCAGTTAACGAGGCGCTTACCTCCATGTCCTCAATGGACCCATTGGCCTTGGCTTGGGCCAGCAAGTCCAGGAGGGTGTCTTCCTCACCGTCTTCGGGCAAGCTGCAGACCGGTAGGATGAAAGGTTCACGTTCGTGATGAGCCTTCATCATGTTGACGTGAAAGGCCTTTCGCCTACCCCGAGCGTGGTCAAGCGTGACCACGTACGTGACCGGGTTGAGCTGTTGGTGGACGACGTACGGGCCCTCCCAGGCTGCCTGAAGCTTATCCGTTGGTACGGGGACCAGCACCCACACCTTTTGACCCACGTGGTAGGTCCGCTCCCGGGCGTTCTGGTCGCACCAGTGCTTCTGGTCAGCCTGAGCCTGCGTCATGTTGTCATGCACCAACTGCGTCAAGGTCTGCATCTTGTCACGGAAGCGCATGACATACTCCACTATGGACACTTCAGAAGGGTTCGGCTCCTCTTCCCAGGATTCTCTTACCAACCCAAGGGGTCCCCGGACTCGCCTGCCGTACAGGAGCTCGAAGGGGGAGAACCCCGTCGAGGCCTGCGGAACCTCTCGGTAAGCGAACAGCAGGTGTGGGAGGTACCGCTCCCAGTCGCGCCCTTGAGTCTCAACCAGCATGCGTAGCATCTGTTTGAGGGTACCATTGAAGCGTTCACACAAGCCATTGCTCTGTGGGTGATACGCACTCGATACCAGGTGCTTCACCTGCATTCTCTTACAGAGAGCCTCCATTAGGCGAGACATAAATTGGGTCCCTTGATCAGTAAGCATTTCCCTGGGAAATCCTACACGTGAAAAGATGGCCAACAGGGCATCCGCCACCTTATCTGCCCTAGTTGACGACAGAGCTACTGCCTCTGGGTACCGAGTAGCGTAGTCTACCACAGTAAGGATGTATTGCTTTCCAGAGCTGCTGGGGACGGCCAGCGGGCCCACAATGTCCACTGCGATCCTCTGGAAAGGCTCCTCTATCACTGGCAAAGGGATCAGGGGAGCCTTAAGAGCAGGCCCCGCCTTCCCCACTCTTTGACAAGTGATACAGGAGCGGCAGTAGTTTGACACATCTGTCCCCATCTTAGGCCAATAGAAGTGTTGAGACAGCCGGGCCTTAGTTTTGCTGATCCCCAAGTGTCCAGATAGCGGGATCTCATGGGCAATCCGCAACAACTCACCCCGGAATTGCTGGGGGACGACCAACTGTCTTTCCCTCAACCACTCCTTTTGTGATTCTCCGGGTACTGTCTCCCGGTATAACCTTCCTCGTTCCCAGAACACCCTCTCCTTATCAGTCTCGGAGGTGGGCGTCTCGGCGAGTTGTCTCAAACTCTCTAGGCTTGCATCTGTGTGCAGAGCGGCCTGAAACTCCTGGCTAGGGGAAGCCAGAAGCGATGTCAGGGTCCCTTCCCCACGGGAACCCTCTTGGACCTGCTCTGGGTCCACCTCTGGTTCAGTCACAGTAATGACTGAGGAGGGTCCGGAAGGCCGACAGTTATCTGCGTTCCGGGCACTCTGACTGCGGGTGACAGCAGCTACGTAGGCTGTCTCACCGGGGGTTTCTAAAGACCCATCAGCCGGCGCTGCTATGGGCTCTACCTCCCCATCCACCCCCAACACTCCAGGGGCAGTGCTACTTATGGGCCAGTTACCTTCCTCGGTGGCACTGGTCACTTTCATGGCATCACCTTCCTCACGGTTCCCATGCATCTCCCCATTTCCGGTAGCACCGACACTTGCTCCTGTTAGGGGTTCCTCAGCCGTCTCACTCCGCAGAGCGACGTGGCTGGGCACGCCTGTACCTATGGACACATTAACCTTCACAGAAAAATCATTATCAGGTTCAGCTGGCACAGGTACAACATTTTCACCATCAATCCTAGGGAAAAAATGGTTATTAGATGCATCATTACAAGATAAAGCATGGTCAGGTAACACATGCGATTTCCCATCATCATCATCATCAGGGTTAACTTTACCCTTATTAGTAGATTGGGATGGGGTGTCAGGGACGTAGTATGCAACCATCCTCCCCAAATCAGTCCCCAACAAAACATCAGTGGGCAAATTATCAGACAGCCCCACTTCCTTCACCCCGCTCCCAGCACCCCAATCAATAAAAACCCGGGCCATCGATAAGGGACAGCTGATGCCCCCAATCCCAGTGACAGTTAGGGTTTTCCCCGGAATGATTTCTTCAGGGGCTGCCAGTTCGGGTCGGATGAGGGTTCGTTCAGCCCCGGTGTCCTTGAGGCCTGTAGCAACATGGCCCCCCACAGTAACGGGCTGTACGTTGTCACACACCCTCCCAACCACACCACCCACCAAAAGAACTGCTGCATTAGGCCCTGGGGCCTTGGCTGGGGGGTTCTTCGGCCTGTCTGGACAGAAGGTACTGATATGCCCAGGCCGCTTGCAGTAGTAACACTGGCGAGGTTCGGTGGTAGGTCTGGTGTTGTTGGCCACAGGGCCAGGACCTCTGGTGTGCTGGCTGGCAGGGGTACTGGCGTTGGTTGCAGGCTTACCCCCTCTCCAGCTGGTGGTGACTGGCTTCCGCGCTTCCGATCTACGGTTGGCCTCATAGGCATCGGCAATCTGCGCTGCTTTCGTCACGTCTTTGGGTTCTCTGTCCATCACGAACTGTCGCACCTCAGCTGGGCAAAGATGAAAGAACTGGTCTTTGATCATCAGGTCTCGCAGCTGTGCAAAGGTGGTCACTGACAGTCCTTGGGTCCACTGGTCAAAGTGGGTCCCCAGTCCATGCACCACATCACTGTAACTGTCGTGTGGGCCACGTTGGAGGGTCTGGAACTTTCTACGGTACACCTCGGGTGTAAGCTGGTACTTGGCTATCAGAGCCTTTTTGATGGCCTCATAGTCACCATCTTGTTCTTGAGGGAGGGCAGCAAACGCCTCCAGAGCTTTACCTCTCAGCCCTGGTGTCAGGTATCGTGCCCATTCATCTGTAGGCAGCCGGTACTGCCTGCAGGCTTTCTCAAAGGCCCGCAGAAAAGTGTCCAAGTCCCCATCCTTCTCCATAACAGGGAAGTGATCGGGCCGGGGCTTAGGTATCTGAGCGCTGCTGGGCTCACGTCTCTGGGCGGTGGAGGGCATCCCCCCCTGCCGGAGCATCTCCAGTTCATGAGCTCGCTAGGCTTGGCGCTCGGCTCTCTCAGCCTCCCGCTCGGCTCGCTGGGCCTGAGCCTCTCGCTCAGCTCGGGCCTCTCGCTCAGCTCGGGCCTCTTGCCGGTATTGCTGAATCAGCTGCCGACGTCCCTCATGGTCGTCAGTGGGGAATTCTTTCAAGGCCGCCTGCAGGTGGGGGTCCAATTCGCCCGGATTGCTAACAGGGCCAGCATTCAGTGGTTGGACCTCTGCTGCAGCACCATGTTCGCTGGTGCTGGCTTCTGCGGCCTCTGAGGTCTGAGATTGGTCTCGAGCAGCTTCCCATTGCACCAGATCTGCGACAAGTTGGGCTTTGTTTTTGCTTGCAAAGTCAATGTGCTGTGACTTGCATAAGGCAACAAGGGTGTCTCTGGTCTGCTGCTCATAGAAGGTTTCTCCCAGCACAACCATGGTTGCCAAATAAAAGATAGGATAGAAAAACGAAGAGAAAGGGAGGGGATAATTACCAGTACGCAATTGTCTCACAACTAAAAAGCACTGAGTTCGTTCTCCAAACTTATTTGCGCAGAGTCCTCGCAAGAACTTTCTGCAAGTTTTTAGTGAGAGGAATGATTACTCAAACCAAATCACTAATGCTCTAAGATATCCCACCGCCTTGCCACCCATTGTCACGATTCCCCTGACCGCTGTCACCAATGGGTCAGGATTCACACCGTGACCGTCACCCCTACGTCACGGATTGAGGTGACTTTAGGCCAACAGACGGCTATCACATGTGCAGGGGGGCTTATCTTAGTTATCCCTCCACTCCACGATGTGATGAAAAACCACACACAAGGCTATTGACCTCTTAGCTTACAGCAGGGGCTTATTCTAGGTATCCCACTGCTTTCAATATACCACAAACTGCAGGGATTTATGTATATCCCGCTTACAGTTCCACTTAACACTTGCAGTTCTCTGGCGCCCCCTTACTCTCAGGTCAGATTAGGTACTGCACCCTGGGTAATTAGTCGCCAGACAGACTGCCTGCTATGTACTGGCTATTGGGCACGCTGCAGCGACGCGATAACTACTCCCACTCAGGCAGGAACAATAATTATTAACCCCGCAGCCGCTTCAGCATCACCCAAAAGTCTGCACACTATCGGTATCACTGCCACCAGCTTCGATTAAACGGGTCCGAAGCTAACCCAACACAACAATAACAGTAGCGTATTTCACTTCAGAAGACTGGGTAAGTTTAGAGCATGGATGAAAGAACTAATATATAATAGTATATTCCATTGAAATTAATTAGGCAGTGCTTTATCAAAAAATATTTTATAAAGAAGTTACAAATGAGACAATTGCAAATATGTACAAGGGTAATTATAACATAAAGGGAATAAATGAGAAAAAGCAACACTTACATGTTCAAAGCATGACAGGCAACCAGGCTAGGGCAGTTTTTCCCATACGTCCCAGCTCATTTGGACGTGAGCAGGGCTCTTCCAGGACAAGACAAGAAATCAAGCAGCAAGTCCTCCTCAGAGCCTGCCAGACACTTAAAACATTAAGGCTGTGACATCACAGAAAGGCTGGCTTATCCAGACCCTCCTCTCTCTACATTCTGCCTAAACTTTAAACTATTCTCTCTAATTTCTATAACTTCACTACAAAACGTGTCAGAGTCAGACCAAACCTATCATTCATCTCGGATTAACGTGAGCATTCTAATGAGATCAAATATGTCCTATCTGGGATACATATTTACAGAGAAAACCCTACTTCTTTACCAGACGGAGTTAGAAACCCGAGTTTCATGGGAGGTGTAGATACACCGAGTGAGACTACGAATATATATTTTCATGTTCCTAGCTTAAATCGTTTGCCTAATATCTAACAAAAACTAAACAAAGAATCTTTCCTGAATCTTGGAGCCACTTTTCCAGTTTGAACTAGAGAATGTGGGAGGGGTGAGGGACTTTCCTCTGAGCCTGGAATTTACGACCCCAGAGCAATAAAACCCCCTTCTAGCATACAGTCCGTAGCCCAGAGAGAAACAAGTAGAGTCAGCTAGTGAAGGGGGGGGTTTAGCCCACCTCATGGGCTGACGAGCAACTAAACTTATGTGATATTTCATACCATATCGTGACACCTCCCCCTTTTGGTGTGCGCTAGGGAGGCAGTACCCCACGGTATGCCTCCATGGGCACCTCAGTAGGTTCACCCTGGCGGGAGAGTCCATCTGCATTCCCATGCTCTTTGCCCGTTTTATGTTCAATGGTGAAGTCAAACTGCTGAAGGGCAAGGCTCCAGCGTAGCAACCTGCCGTTGGTTCCACACATGGCATTTAGCCAGCGCAGAGGGTTGTGGTCGGTCACCACAGTGAAGGTGTGACCGTACAAGTAGGGCTGCAAGCGCTGCAGGGCCCAGACTATGGCCAGGCACTCCTTCTCGATGGTGGAGTAGGCCACTTCCCTCGGCAAAAGTTTCCGGCTCAGGTATAACACGGGGTGCTCTTGGTCCTCCGAGTCAAACTGGCTGAGTACAGCACCAAGGCCAAACTCGCTGGCGTCGGTCTGCACCAAGAACGGTCGACTGCTGTCGACTGCTTTCAACACAGGGGCGTTGCACAGTGCAGTTTTCAACGCTTGGAAGGCCCCCTCACAGCCATCTGTCCAGTTGACAATGTGAGGTAGCTTCTTCCTGGTGAGGTCCGTCAAAGGTTTTGCCAGGCTACTATAGTGCTTTACGAAGCGCCTATAGTACCCTGCAGTGCCCAAGAAGGACATCACCTGTTTCTTGGTCACGGGAGTGGGCCAGTTCACGATCACTCCCACTTTGTCAGGCTCTGGCTTCAGGGTGTTCCCGCCTACCCGGTGCCCCAGGTAGTGAACCTCCCTCATGCCCATCTGACACTTTCCCGGCTTGATAGTCAGTCCTGCTTGGTGAATTCGCCTGAGCACCTCCTCGAGATGCTGCAGGTGTTCCTTCCAGGAGGGACTGAAGATGGCAATGTCATCCAAGTACGCCACGGCGTACGTCTCCAGTCCCTGAAGCAGGAGGTTGACCATCTGCTGGAAAGTGGCAGGGGCATTCTTCATGCCGAAGGGCATGACCGTGGACTCGTACAGTCCAAAGGGTGTGATAAAGGCGGACTTCTCCTGCGCCTCGGGGCTCAGGGGAATCTGCCAGTATCCTCGACTCAGATCCATTATTGTTAGGTAATCTGCGCCAGCTAACTTCTCAAGCAGCTCCTCCATGCGCGGCATTGGGTGCGCATCCGATGCTGTGATGGCGTTGAGCCCCCTGTAGTCCACGCAGAACCGGGTGGTCCGGTCCTTCTTTGGCACGAGAACTACAGGTGATGCCCACGCGCTCTTTGACCGTCGAATCACCCCCAGCTGTAACATCTCATCGATCTCTTGGCGCATAGTCTGCTGCACCTGGTCCGAGATTCGATAGGGTGTTCGCCGTAGTGGGGCGTGATTCCCGGTGTCCACCTCGTGGACTGCTAACTCAGTCCTCCCAGGTCGGTTGGAGAACACGACCCGGAAAGGTTCCAGTGTGGTTTGCAACTGCAACCGCTGGGGTTCAGTTAACGAGGCGCTTACCTCCATGTCCTCAATGGACCCATTGGCCTTGGCTTGGGCCAGCAAGTCCAGGAGGGTGTCTTCCTCACCGTCTTCGGGCAAGCTGCAGACCGGTAGGATGAAAGGTTCACGTTCGTGATGAGCCTTCATCATGTTGACGTGAAAGGCCTTTCGCCTACCCCGAGCGTGGTCAAGCGTGACCACGTACGTGACCGGGTTGAGCTGTTGGTGGACGACGTACGGGCCCTCCCAGGCTGCCTGAAGCTTATCCGTTGGTACGGGGACCAGCACCCACACCTTTTGACCCACGTGGTAGGTCCGCTCCCGGGCGTTCTGGTCGCACCAGTGCTTCTGGTCAGCCTGAGCCTGCGTCATGTTGTCATGCACCAACTGCGTCAAGGTCTGCATCTTGTCACGGAAGCGCATGACATACTCCACTATGGACACTTCAGAAGGGTTCGGCTCCTCTTCCCAGGATTCTCTTACCAACCCAAGGGGTCCCCGGACTCGCCTGCCGTACAGGAGCTCGAAGGGGGAGAACCCCGTCGAGGCCTGCGGAACCTCTCGGTAAGCGAACAGCAGGTGTGGGAGGTACCGCTCCCAGTCGCGCCCTTGAGTCTCAACCAGCATGCGTAGCATCTGTTTGAGGGTACCATTGAAGCGTTCACACAAGCCATTGCTCTGTGGGTGATACGCACTCGATACCAGGTGCTTCACCTGCATTCTCTTACAGAGAGCCTCCATTAGGCGAGACATAAATTGGGTCCCTTGATCAGTAAGCATTTCCCTGGGAAATCCTACACGTGAAAAGATGGCCAACAGGGCATCCGCCACCTTATCTGCCCTAGTTGACGACAGAGCTACTGCCTCTGGGTACCGAGTAGCGTAGTCTACCACAGTAAGGATGTATTGCTTTCCAGAGCTGCTGGGGACGGCCAGCGGGCCCACAATGTCCACTGCGATCCTCTGGAAAGGCTCCTCTATCACTGGCAAAGGGATCAGGGGAGCCTTAAGAGCAGGCCCCGCCTTCCCCACTCTTTGACAAGTGATACAGGAGCGGCAGTAGTTTGACACATCTGTCCCCATCTTAGGCCAATAGAAGTGTTGAGACAGCCGGGCCTTAGTTTTGCTGATCCCCAAGTGTCCAGATAGCGGGATCTCATGGGCAATCCGCAACAACTCACCCCGGAATTGCTGGGGGACGACCAACTGTCTTTCCCTCAACCACTCCTTTTGTGATTCTCCGGGTACTGTCTCCCGGTATAACCTTCCTCGTTCCCAGAACACCCTCTCCTTATCAGTCTCGGAGGTGGGCGTCTCGGCGAGTTGTCTCAAACTCTCTAGGCTTGCATCTGTGTGCAGAGCGGCCTGAAACTCCTGGCTAGGGGAAGCCAGAAGCGATGTCAGGGTCCCTTCCCCACGGGAACCCTCTTGGACCTGCTCTGGGTCCACCTCTGGTTCAGTCACAGTAATGACTGAGGAGGGTCCGGAAGGCCGACAGTTATCTGCGTTCCGGGCACTCTGACTGCGGGTGACAGCAGCTACGTAGGCTGTCTCACCGGGGGTTTCTAAAGACCCATCAGCCGGCGCTGCTATGGGCTCTACCTCCCCATCCACCCCCAACACTCCAGGGGCAGTGCTACTTATGGGCCAGTTACCTTCCTCGGTGGCACTGGTCACTTTCATGGCATCACCTTCCTCACGGTTCCCATGCATCTCCCCATTTCCGGTAGCACCGACACTTGCTCCTGTTAGGGGTTCCTCAGCCGTCTCACTCCGCAGAGCGACGTGGCTGGGCACGCCTGTACCTATGGACACATTAACCTTCACAGAAAAATCATTATCAGGTTCAGCTGGCACAGGTACAACATTTTCACCATCAATCCTAGGGAAAAAATGGTTATTAGATGCATCATTACAAGATAAAGCATGGTCAGGTAACACATGCGATTTCCCATCATCATCATCATCATCAGGGTTAACTTTACCCTTATTAGTAGATTGGGATGGGGTGTCAGGGACGTAGTATGCAACCATCCTCCCCAAATCAGTCCCCAACAAAACATCAGTGGGCAAATTATCAGACAGCCCCACTTCCTTCACCCCGCTCCCAGCACCCCAATCAATAAAAACCCGGGCCATCGGTAAGGGACAGCTGATGCCCCCAATCCCAGTGACAGTTAGGGTTTTCCCCGGAATGATTTCTTCAGGGGCCGCCAGTTCGGGTCGGATGAGGGTTCGTTCAGCCCCGGTGTCCTTGAGGCCTGTAGCAACATGGCCCCCCACAGTAACGGGCTGTACGTTGTCACACACCCTCCCAACCACACCACCCACCAAAAGAACTGCTGCATTAGGCCCTGGGGCCTTGGCTGGGGGGTTCTTCGGCCTGTCTGGACAGAAGGTACTGATATGCCCAGGCCGCTTGCAGTAGTAACACTGGCGAGGTTCGGTGGTAGGTCTGGTGTTGTTGGCCACAGGGCCAGGACCTCTGGTGTGCTGGCTGGCAGGGGTACTGGCGTTGGTTGCAGGCTTACCCCCTCTCCAGCTGGTGGTGACTGGCTTCCGCGCTTCCGATCTACGGTTGGCCTCATAGGCATCGGCAATCTGCGCTGCTTTCGTCACGTCTTTGGGTTCTCTGTCCATCACGAACTGTCGCACCTCAGCTGGGCAAAGATGAAAGAACTGGTCTTTGATCATCAGGTCTCGCAGCTGTGCAAAGGTGGTCACTGACAGTCCTTGGGTCCACTGGTCAAAGTGGGTCCCCAGTCCATGCACCACATCACTGTAACTGTCGTGTGGGCCACGTTGGAGGGTCCGGAACTTTCTACGGTACACCTCGGGTGTAAGCTGGTACTTGGCTATCAGAGCCTTTTTGATGGCCTCATAGTCACCATCTTGTTCTTGAGGGAGGGCAGCAAACGCCTCCAGAGCTTTACCTCTCAGCCCTGGTGTCAGGTATCGTGCCCATTCATCTGTAGGCAGCCGGTACTGCCTGCAGGCTTTCTCAAAGGCCCGCAGAAAAGTGTCCAAGTCCCCATCCTTCTCCATAACAGGGAAGTGATCGGGCCGGGGCTTAGGTATCTGAGCGCTGCTGGGCTCACGTCTCTGGGCGGTGGAGGGCATCCCCCCCTGCCGGAGCATCTCCAGTTCATGAGCTCGCTGGGCTTGGCGCTCGGCTCTCTCAGCCTCCCGCTCGGCTCGCTGGGCCTGAGCCTCTCGCTCAGCTCGGGCCTCTCGCTCAGCTCGGGCCTCTTGCCGGTATTGCTGAATCAGCTGCCGACGTCCCTCATGGTCGTCAGTGGGGAATTCTTTCAAGGCCGCCTGCAGGTGGGGGTCCAATTCGCCCTGATTGCTAACAGGGCCAGCATTCAGTGGTTGGACCTCTGCTGCAGCACCATGTTCGCTGGTGCTGGCTTCTGCGGCCTCTGAGCTCTGAGATTGGTCTCGAGCAGCTTCCCATTGCACCAGATCTGCGACAAGTTGGGCTTTGTTTTTGCTTGCAAAGTCAATGTGCTGTGACTTGCATAAGGCGACAAGGGTGTCTCTGGTCTGCTGCTCATAGAAGGTTTCTCCCAGCACAACCATGGTTGCCAAATAAAAGATAGGATAGAAAAACGAAGAGAAAGGGAGGGGATAATTACCAGTACGCAATTGTCTCACAACTAAAAAGCACTGAGTTCGTTCTCCAAACTTATTTGCGCAGAGTCCTCGCAAGAACTTTCTGCAAGTTTTTAGTGAGAGGAATGATTACTCAAACCAAATCACTAATGCTCTAAGATATCCCACCGCCTTGCCACCCATTGTCACGATTCCTCTGACCGCTGTCACCAATGGGTCAGGATTCACACCGTGACCGTCACCCCTACGTCACGGATTGAGGTGACTTTAGGCCAACAGACGGCTATCACATGTGCAGGGGGGCTTATCTTAGTTATCCCTCCACTCCACGATGTGATGAAAAACCACACACAAGGCTATTGACCTCTTAGCTTACAGCAGGGGCTTATTCTAGGTATCCCACTGCTTTCAATATACCACAAACTGCAGGGATTTATGTATATCCCGCTTACAGTTCCACTTAACACTTGCAGTTCTCTGGCGCCCCCTTACTCTCAGGTCAGATTAGGTACTGCACCCTGGGTAATTAGTCGCCAGACAGACTGCCTGCTATGTACTGGCTATTGGGCACGCAGCAGCGACGCGATAACTACTCCCACTCAGGCAGGAACAATAATTATTAACCCCGCAGCCGCTTCAGCATCACCCAAAAGTCTGCACACTATCGGTATCACTGCCACCAGCTTCGATTAAACGGGTCCGAAGCTAACCCAACACAACAATAACAGTAGCGTATTTCACTTCAGAAGACTGGGTAAGTTTAGAGCATGGATGAACGAACTAATATATAATAGTATATTCCATTGAAATTAATTAGGCAGTGCTTTATCAAAAAATATTTTATAAAGAAGTTACAAATGAGACAATTGCAAATATGTACAAGGGTAATTATAACATAAAGGGAATAAATGAGAAAAAGCAACACTTACATGTTCAAAGCATGACAGGCAACCAGGCTAGGGCAGTTTTTCCCATACGTCCCAGCTCATTTGGACGTGAGCAGGGCTCTTCCAGGACAAGACAAGAAATCAAGCAGCAAGTCCTCCTCAGAGCCTGCCAGACACTTAAAACATTAAGGCTGTGACATCACAGAAAGGCTGGCTTATCCAGACCCTCCTCTCTCTACATTCTGCCTAAACTTTAAACTATTCTCTCTAATTTCTATAACTTTACTACAAAACGTGTCAGAGTCAGACCAAACCTATCATTCATCTCGGATTAACGTGAGCATTCTAATGAGATCAAATATGTACTATCTGGGATACATATTTACAGAGAAAACCCTACTTCTTTACCAGACGGAGTTAGAAACACGAGTTTCATGGGAGGTGTAGATACACCGAGTGAGACTACGAATATATATTTTCATGTTCCTAGCTTAAATCGTTTGCCTAATATCTAACAAAAACTAAACAAAGAATCTTTCCTGAATCTTGGAGCCACTTTTCCAGTTTGAACTAGAGAATGTGGGAGGGGTGAGGGACTTTCCTCTGAGCCTGGAATTTACGACCCCAGAGCAATAAAACCCCCTTCTAGCATACAGTCCGTAGCCCAGAGAGAAACAAGTAGAGTCAGCTAGTGAAGGGGGGGGGTTTAGCCCACCTCATGGGCTGACGAGCAACTAAACTTATGTGATATTTCATACCATATCGTGACAGCACTGTATACAGGTTATTACACTGTATAAGGTTCGGTACAGTGTATCGGGGGTGAGTACATGTGTACAGCAGATTTCACTGTATACAGGTTATTACACTGTATAAGGTTCGGTACAGTGTATCAGGGGTGAGTACATGTGTACAGCAGATTGCACTGTATACAGGTTATTACACTGTTTAAGGTTCGGTACAGTGTATCAGGGGTGAGTACATGTGTACAGCAGATTGCACTGTATACAGGTTATTACACTGTATAAGGTTCGGTACAGTGTATCAGGGGTGAGTACATGTGTACAGCAGATTACACTGTATACAGGTTATTACACTGTATAAGGTTCGGTACAGTGTATCGGGGGTGAGTACATGTGTACAGCAGATTGCACTGTATACAGGTTATTACACTGTATAAGGTTTGGTACAGTGTATCAGGGGTGAGTACATGTGTACAGCAGATTACACTGTATACAGGTTATTACACTGTATAAGGTTCGGTACAGTGTATCGGGGGTGAGTACATGTGTACAGCAGATTGCACTGTATACAGGTTATTACACTGTATAAGGTTCGGTACAGTGTATAAGGGTGAGTACATGTACAGCAGATTACACTGTATACAGGTTATTACACTGTATAAGGTTCGGTACAGTGTATCGGGGGTGAGTACATGTGTACAGCAGATTGCACTGTATACGGGTTATTACACTGTATAAGGTTCGGTACAGTGTATCAGGGGTGAGTACATGTGTACAGCAGATTACACTGTATACAGGTTATTACACTGTATAAGGTTCGGTACAGTGTATCGGGGGTGAGTACATGTGTACAGCAGATTGCACTGTATACAGGTTATTACACTGTATAAGGTTCGGTACAGTGTATCAGGGGTGAGTACATGTGTACAGCAGATTGCACTGTATACAGGTTATTACACTGTTTAAGGTTCGGTACAGTGTATCAGGGGTGAGTACATGTGTACAGCAGATTACACTGTATACAGGTTATTACACTGTATAAGGTTCGGTACAGTGTATCAGGGGTGAGTACATGTGTACAGCAGATTACACTGTATACAGGTTATTACACTGTATAAGGTTCGGTACAGTGTATCGGGGGTGAGTACATGTGTACAGCAGATTGCACTGTATACAGGTTATTACACTGTATAAGGTTTGGTACAGTGTATCAGTGGTGAGTACATGTGTACAGCAGATTACACTGTATACAGGTTATTACACTGTATAAGGTTCGGTACAGTGTATCGGGGGTGAGTACATGTGTACAGCAGATTGCACTGTATACAGGTTATTACACTGTATAAGGTTCGGTACAGTGTATAAGGGTGAGTACATGTACAGCAGATTACACTGTATACAGGTTATTACACTGTATAAGGTTCGGTACAGTGTATCGGGGGTGAGTACATGTGTACAGCAGATTGCACTGTATACGGGTTATTACACTGTATAAGGTTCGGTACAGTGTATCAGGGGTGAGTACATGTGTACAGCAGATTACACTGTATACAGGTTATTACACTGTATAAGGTTCGGTACAGTGTATCGGGGGTGAGTACATGTGTACAGCAGATTGCACTGTATACAGGTTATTACACTGTATAAGGTTCGGTACAGTGTATCAGGGGTGAGTACATGTACAGCAGATTGCACTGTATACAGGTTATTACACTGTATAAGGTTCGGTACAGTGTATCGGGGGTGAGTACATGTGTACAGCAGATTGCACTGTATACAGGTTATTACACTGTATAAGGTTCGGTACAGTGTATCGGGGGTGAGTACATGTGTACAGCAGATTGCACTGTATACAGGTTATTACACTGTATAAGGTTCGGTACAGTGTATCGGGTGAGTACATGTGTACAGCAGATTACACTGTATACAGGTTATTACACTGTATAAGGTTCGGTACAGTGTATCGGGGGTGAGTACATGTGTACAGCAGATTGCACTGTATACAGGTTATTACACTGTATAAGGTTTGGTACAGTGTATCAGGGGTGAGTACATGTACAGCAGATTGCACTGTATACAGGTTATTACACTGTATAAGGTTCGGTACAGTGTATCGGTGGTGAGTACATGTGTACAGCAGATTACACTGTATACGGGTTATTACACTGTATAAGGTTCGGTACAGTGTATCAGGGGTGAGTACATGTACAGCAGATTGCACTGTGTACAGGTTATTACACTGTATAAGGTTCGGTACAGTGTATCAGGGGTGAGTACATGTACAGCAGATTGCACTGTGTACAGGTTATTACACTGTATAAGGTTCGGTACAGTGTATCAGGGGTGAGTACATGTGTACAGCAGATTGCACTGTATACAGGTTATTACACTGTATAAGGTTCGGTACAGTGTATCAGGGGTGAGTACATGTGTACAGCAGATTGCACTGTATACAGGTTATTACACTGTATAAGGTTCGGTACAGTGTATCAGGGGTGAGTACATGTGTACAGCAGATTACACTGTATACAGGTTATTACACTGTATAAGGTTCGGTACAGTGTATCAGGGGTGAGTACATGTTTACAGTAGATTGCACTGTATACAGGTTATTACACTGTATAAGGTTCGGTACAGTGTATCAGGGGTGAGTACATGTACAGCAGATTGCACTGTATACAGGTTATTACACTGTATAAGGTTCGGTACAGTGTATCGGGGGTGAGTACATGTACAGCAGATTACACTGTATACAGGTTATTACACTGTATAAGGTTCGGTACAGTGTATCGGGGGTGAGTACATGTGTACAGCAGATTGCACTGTATACAGGTTATTACACTGTATAAGGTTTGGTACAGTGTATCAGGGGTGAGTACATGTGTACAGCAGATTGCACTGTATACAGGTTATTACACTGTATAAGGTTCGGTACAGTGTATCAGGGGTGAGTACATGTGTACAGCAGATTGCACTGTATACAGGTTATTACACTGTATAAGGTTCGGTACAGTGTATCAGGGGTGAGTACATGTGTACAGCAGATTGCACTGTATACAGGTTATTACACTGTATAAGGTTCGGTACAGTGTATCAGGGGTGAGTACATGTGTACAGCAGATTGCACTGTATACAGGTTATTACACTGTATAAGGTTCGGTACAGTGTATCGGGGGTGAGTACATGTGTACAGCAGATTGCACTGTATACAGGTTATTACACTGTATAAGGTTCGGTACAGTGTATCGGGGGTGAGTACATGTGTACAGCAGATTGCACTGTATACAGGTTATTACACTGTATAAGGTTCGGTACAGTGTATCGGGGGTGAGTACATGTGTACAGCAGATTACACTGTATACAGGTTATTACACTGTATAAGGTTCGGTACAGTGTATCGGGGGTGAGTACATGTACAGCAGATTGCACTGTGTACAGGTTATTACACTGTATAAGGTTCGGTACAGTGTATCAGGGGTGAGTACATGTGTACAGCAGATTGCACTGTATACAGGTTATTACACTGTATAAGGTTCGGTACAGTGTATCAGGGGTGAGTACATGTGTACAGCAGATTGCACTGTATACAGGTTATTACACTGTATATGGTTCGGTACAGTGTATCAGGGGTGAGTACATGTACAGCAGATTGCACTGTGTACAGGTTATTACACTGTATAAGGTTCGGTACAGTGTATCGGGGGTGAGTACATGTGTACAGCAGATTGCACTGTATACAGGTTATTACACTGTATAAGGTTCGGTACAGTGTATCGGGGGTGAGTACATGTGTACAGCAGATTGCACTGTATACAGGTTATTACACTGTATATGGTTCGGTACAGTGTATCAGGGGTGAGTACATGTGTACAGCAGATTGCACTGTATACAGGTTATTACACTGTATATGGTTCGGTACAGTGTATCAGGGGTGAGTACATGTACAGCAGATTGCACTGTGTACAGGTTATTACACTGTATAAGGTTCGGTACAGTGTATCGGGGGTGAGTACATGTGTACAGCAGATTGCACTGTATACAGGTTATTACACTGTATAAGGTTCGGTACAGTGTATCGGGGGTGAGTACATGTGTACAGCAGATTGCACTGTATACAGGTTATTACACTGTATAAGGTTCGGTACAGTGTATCAGGGGTGAGTACATGTGTACAGCAGATTGCACTGTATACAGGTTATTACACTGTATAAGGTTCGGTACAGTGTATCAGGGGTGAGTACATGTACAGCAGATTGCACTGTATACAGGTTATTACACTGTATAAGGTTCGGTACAGTGTATCGGGGGTGAGTACATGTGTACAGCAGATTGCACTGTATACAGGTTATTACACTGTATAAGGTTCGGTACAGTGTATCAGGGGTGAGTACATGTACAGCAGATTACACTGTATACAGGTTATTACACTGTATAAGGTTCGGTACAGTGTATCGGGGGTGAGTACATGTGTACAGCAGATTGCACTGTATACAGGTTATTACACTGTATAAGGTTCAGTACAGTGTATCAGGGGTGAGTACATGTGTACAGCAGATTGCACTGTATACAGGTTATTACACTGTATAAGGTTCGGTACAGTGTATCAGGGGTGAGTACATGTGTACAGCAGATTGCACTGTATACAGGTTATTACACTGTATAAGGTTCGGTACAGTGTATCAGGGGTGAGTACATGTGTACAGCAGATTGCACTGTATACAGGTTATTACACTGTATAAGGTTCGGTACAGTGTATCAGGGGTGAGTACATGTGTACAGCAGATTGCACTGTATACAGATTATTACACTGTATAAGGTTCGGTACAGTGTATCAGGGGTGAGTACATGTGTACAGCAGATTGCACTGTATACAGGTTATTACACTGTATAAGGTTCGGTACAGTGTATCGGGGGTGAGTACATGTGTACAGCAGATTGCACTGTATACAGGTTATTACACTGTATAAGGTTCGGTACAGTGTATCAGGGGTGAGTACGTGTACAGCAGATTGCACTGTATACAGGTTATTACACTGTATAAGGTTCGGTACAGTGTATCAGGGGTGAGTACATGTACAGCAGATTGCACTGTATACAGGTTATTACACTGTATAAGGTTCGGTACAGTGTATCAGGGGTGAGTACATGTGTACAGCAGATTGCACTGTATACAGGTTATTACACTGTATAAGGTTCGGTACAGTGTATCAGGGGTGAGTACATGTGTACAGCAGATTGCACTGTATACAGGTTATTACACTGTATAAGGTTCGGTACAGTGTATCAGGGGTGAGTACATGTGTACAGCAGATTGCACTGTATACAGATTATTACACTGTATAAGGTTCGGTACAGTGTATCAGGGGTGAGTACATGTGTACAGCAGATTGCACTGTATACAGGTTATTACACTGTATAAGGTTCGGTACAGTGTATCGGGGGTGAGTACATGTGTACAGCAGATTGCACTGTATACAGGTTATTACACTGTATAAGGTTCGGTACAGTGTATCAGGGGTGAGTACGTGTACAGCAGATTGCACTGTATACAGGTTATTACACTGTATAAGGTTCGGTACAGTGTATCAGGGGTGAGTACATGTACAGCAGATTGCACTGTATACAGGTTATTACACTGTATAAGGTTCGGTACAGTGTATCAGGGGTGAGTACATGTGTACAGCAGATTGCACTGTATACAGGTTATTACACTGTATAAGGTTCGGTACAGTGTATCAGGGGTGAGTACATGTGTACAGCAGATTGCACTGTATACAGGTTATTACACTGTATAAGGTTCGGTACAGTGTATCAGGGGTGAGTACATGTACAGCAGATTGCATCGCTTGCTCTTCCTGTCATGGCCCGCAGACTGTCACACATTGAGCTGGTGACATTGTGTCAGTGGGTGGTCCTGGATTTGGCAGCTGGAGTGGGCACAGGAAGAGGAGGAGAGAGGAGGAGGAGGAGAGATGGACAGGAGGAGGCAGCAGGAGGGGGAGGACTGCACGGGAACAATGGCCGAGGATTACAGGGACCTGGCCGGGCCTGCTCCATGTCAGTGACTGCTGCTTCATGCCGGTGACTTTCTGCCCTCCAGACTCATGGTGAGCCGGGTCCGCGGGCTGCAGGCACTAGGGTGGGCCGGGGGTCGCGCTGCAGTCATTCTCAGCAAACAACAAGAGCAGTGCATTGTGGGGGAAGGATTGCAGGAGAGCTGGGGATTAGGATGGTGGATACAGGAATAGCAGAGACCCGGGGCTGATCCCTGCCGGATAGAGAGGAACAGCAGAGACCCGGGGCTGATCCCTGCCGGATAGAGAGGAACAGCAGAGACCCGGGGCTGATCCCTGCCGGATAGAGAGGAACAGCAGAGACCCGGGGCTGATCCCTGCCGGATAGAGAGGAATAGCAGAGACCCCGGGGCTGATCCCTGCCGGATAGAGAGGAACAGCAGAGACCCGGGGCTGATCCCTGCCGGATCGAGAGGAACAGCAGAGACCCGGGGCTGATCCCTGCCGGATAGAGAGGAATAGCAGAGACCCCGGGGCTGATCCCTGCCGGATAGAGAGGAACAGCAGAGACCCGGGGCTGATCCCTGCCGGATAGAGAGGAACAGCAGAGACCCGGGGCTGATCCCTGCCGGATAGAGAGGAACAGCAGAGACCCGGGGCTGATCCCTGCCGGATAGAGAGGAACAGCAGAGACCCGGGGCTGATCCCTGCCGGATAGAGAGGAACAGCAGAGACCCGGGGCTGATCCCTGCCGGATAGAGAGGAACAGCAGAGACCCGGGGCTGATCCCTGCCGGATAGAGAGGAACAGCAGAGACCCCGGGGCTGATCCCTGCCGGATAGAGAGGAATAGCAGAGACCCCGGGGCTGATCCCTGCCGGATAGAGAGGAACAGCAGAGACCCGGGGCTGATCCCTGCCGGATAGAGAGGAACAGCAGAGACCCGGGGCTGATCCCTGCCGGATAGAGAGGAACAGCAGAGACCCGGGGCTGATCCCTGCCGGATAGAGAGGAATAGCAGAGACCCCGGGGCTGATCCCTGCCGGATAGAGAGGAACAGCAGAGACCCGGGGCTGATCCCTGCCGGATAGAGAGGAACAGCAGAGACCCGGGGCTGATCCCTGCCGGATAGAGAGGAACAGCAGAGACCCGGGGCTGATCCCTGCCGGATAGAGAGGAACAGCAGAGACCCGGGGCTGATCCCTGCCGGATAGAGAGGAACAGCAGAGACCCCGGGGCTGATCCCTGCCGGATAGAGAGGAACAGCAGAGACCCGGGGCTGATCCCTGCCGGATAGAGAGGAACAGCAGAGACCCGGGGCTGATCCCTGCCGGATAGAGAGGAATAGCAGAGACCCCGGGGCTGATCCCTGCCTGACACGGGGGAACAGCAGAGACCCCGGGGCTGATCCATCTTGTCATAGCATATTAGGACAGGCTCCCTTTAAAGCGTTGTCCTGTTGGGCAACCTGATATTTAAAGAAAAGTTGCCACTCGGATCCTCAGTAAATAGTCCTGCCCTATGGTAAAAACAGATATTCACAATGGGACAACCCCTTTTATAGAATATATGAGGATTGCTTAAAAGGCAATTCCATAATAGAGCTTTTAAAAGAAGCAGGTGCATCGGGGGACTGACTGTCAGTCATACAGTCTGAAGTGGCTGATAACTGGGAGCAGTAAGTTGCACTCCACTGAATAGCATGTGGATGTATATGATAGTGTTACTGTCTCTTCACTATCCCCCTGACTGATGTAGAGTATTCTTCTGCAGAGTTTTGTAGGCCCTTTAATTCCGAGCAGATCGATGGGGGTCCAGGTTCTGAGACCCCTTCGAAGGGTGCAGCTCCAGGCAGGAGGGCGCTGAGCGTAGTACGGACTCAGTGGGAACTCTGTGCCCTCCTGCCTTCGGAGCTGTGCACTTCTAAGAGGTCTTTTGGGTGATCAGCGTGGATCTCAGGACCCGGACCCCCATCAATCTGCACAGAAATAAAGGGCCTACAACATATAAAAAATTTCCCAAGCGTTTAATTACTCATCAAAATATATATCCTGACGTACATCATGTCCCCTACCATCGCCCTGCATTTCCAGATCACCCTGCCCTGCTCCCTTCTCCATAGCGGTATATTGCTTGCGAATGGTCTGATGCTGCTTCTTGTCAGCAGATTATAACAATTCATTAAAAATGCAGAAATAAAGATCTGATTGCAGCAGAACATATGGCTTAGGAGCTAATACGAAGGCGCAACTCCTCCGCTCGATCCCCTGCCAGTCATATCCATAGAGAAAACAAGGAGTAAATCACAGCGCTCCACCAATTGCACCAACACCAGGGCCAGTCCTACCCTATAGAAGTGAGTAGGGATCACAACCGAGTCAGGGCTACTCCCGTTCACTTCTACAGGAGTGTGGGTGAATATGGCTGCAGTGGAGGATCCTGACTGACCCAGCTGCTACCAATCCCAAGTCTGAGCTCAATAACCAACCCCTACAAGAGTTATGGTGGCCTTAGAGTTTCTGCTGAGTGATTATCTGAGGGTCTGTCTGGTTTTGACCTCCTGCTTAGACGTTCTAGTTCTTGTCATACCAAGAATTTCCAGGGCAACATGGCAGAACATCCATCACCATCAGAAATGTTATTAACATTGCTGGTCAAATGTCTCCAAGTTTAAAGATGGTCTACAATTCAAGAGCTTCCTTTCTTGGACGTTCTGACTAAATGTCTGGTATAAGCACCTTGTGACCGTTAGTGATGCTCGTGTCTTCCACCAAATATGTTCTGAAGGACCACAAAGTAGTAGATAACCTATATTCTCCACTTTCAGCTGACAGCCATGGACCGGATGAAGAAAATCAAGAGGCAGCTTTCCATGACCCTTCGGGGTGGAAGGACCACAGAAAAAAGCCCTGGAGACCACTCCGAGCAGATCACTATGGAAGACAATGGGAGCAGTGATAATGGTAAGTCTCCACCTCCTCCACTAAGGATCATGGAGGAAAGGATGGACTTGATGGGTGAGAATACGCAGGTGAGTGTGGTAGATGACATCTTGTGTTTTGTTTTGTATTGGTGTGCTTATATCCACCATCAATCAAGATGTTTGGTGAAGACCTTAGAAACCATTTTTGGTGAAAGTTTGATAGGAAGGGGTGGTGTGTGATCAGGCTGTGGAGCCAATGGTCCCGTAATATCTCAGGATGCGTCATAAAGGTTCATCTATGTTCTAGGTGAGAACCCCACCAGTGTTACACATGCAGGACGCCCTGGTTGACCTTGAGAACATTCTTCTTTGGACTTTTGTAGTTCTGTACATTGGGGTAGAGCCCAGTTACAGGTTTATTTCATGGGACAACAGGTCCTAATACTCCACCACAAGCAGAGGTAGTGGTAGTGTTGGTACCTCTGAAGGTCGTCCTTCAGGCATCTTGACCTTGGAAAGGTTTGGGACCCCTGTGGTCTCTCTCTGCCTCATCATTGCTGCAGTGGAGACTGAGGGTCAGTAGGAAGCCCTATAGGATGTTATCAACCCATTAGGCAGGAGGCCAAGTAATAAAGCTGGCGCCAGGTAGGTGAGGGTCTGCGCCTCCTGGTGGTAGATTTCACCCATTTCTTACTGGAAGCCTTGCTGGTGAGTGCCTGCTTTGCATGCTGCTGGTTTTTGGGTTGAAATCTGGGGATTTTCTTTTTGGCCTTTTTACTTTTTGTTCCTTTTTGTTGAATCTGTATGATTTATTTTCCTTTTTTACGTTAATTTATTCTTCCCTTGCTGTCTTTTCCCTTCTTCTCCGGCACCTTCCCCCCTGAATTTGTCATTTCTGTCTTTTTTTCCCCCCATTTTGTTCCTTTCGCCATGGCTTCCTTGCCATCATCCATGCTTCCTTTTGGTTTCCATATTTCCTGTCTGCCTCTTTTCCATCCTCCTGTGGTTCTTATTCTGGATCTCTGCCCATTCTGCCCCATTCTTGCCCTGCCTTTCACCCTACCTGTTATCCTGACCCTCCTCCCTCAGAGCCCATCGTCCGAAATGGGAGAAGCCTTTCGTCCCACAGCATGCAATCCTTCCTGCACCACTACACCGCCAGCTCCTTCCAAAAGCCGCCCATCCCCCGGCCGCACAGTGCCGTCTGCCGGAGCCTCAGCTCTTACCTGAACCGGAGCAGCCGACTAGGTACGTGTGTGTGCACCAGCAGCCCGAGCGTGCAAAGCCGCCACACCAGGCCTGTGAGCGCACACCCCGCTGTGTGTCCTTCTCTGCAGAGATCCTCACAATACTCAATACCTCTGCTTCCTGTCAATGAATTACTTTTTGTAATGCCTCTCACAGCTGAGTGTTTGTTACAGTGTTATCAATCCTCTGTGAGCTGAACACATGGAGACACAATGTATCAGCGGAGGTCGAAGGGATTTGCAAGGAACAGTCTAGTTTACATCCAGAGGATTTAAGCCTATTTCTTAGTTCATACAGCAGAGTGTTTGCTGCAATGTATCAGTATAATCAGTAGAGTTGAGCAAAAAGATACTCAGGACCGAGTGGCCAATCGGTGGTCTATGATCACTGGACCAGAGCCCTGTGATCTGCCCCTTATCTGCCAGCAAGTCACCTAGTCCCAGTGCATCATCATCATCATTGTGGTGTGACGCTCTACCAGTCAGAAGAGGCGTCGGGGATGGAGGGAGTCCACAAGGCTCTGGTGTTATAGCCAACGTGGCTGCTGGTTAAGGGTCATTTGAATCCTATATTTCTGCCCTCTGGTGGTGAGTTTGATATACAACATATAACAGAGCAAAAAAATATTATTTCTACTTGGTAACTGTCAACAAGTTGCTGTTGATAGATCTGGGATTCGTATTACATGGTCCTCCTGGACAGTTGTGTATTATACAGTTGTGCCAGAGCCCGCTTTCAGTTTTTGTAGCCACATTTGGCCATGTGTAATGTGAATTCCAGCTCCTCCTGTCTCAGGTCCTAGGAGCCTTTGGGTGTGATGTGGGGGTAGTCGGGTATTAGGGGTGCGTCTCGTGCATGTACCCGTCGGTGTGAATCCTCTCTCCTAGTGGAAATATCTTCTAGTACAATATGGCTGCTGCCTGCCGTTGTGGGCAGAGATGCCATTGCTCGCAGCAACCATATTGGTATTGACGGAAGACTGAACAGGAACTAAATAAAAGCGTCTTGCTGTTTAGAAACCGTCAGCAAGGAGCTGTTGACTGATCTCGGAGTATTCATTTCCATCCCCCCTGCTGTGCTGTTTTGTGCTACTTTCCTCTGCTCCTCTACTCGGCATTAGTTGCCTGCTGTTTTTGCTGACTAACCTTTGCCCCTCGTCCTCTGTGGCATCATCCTTGGGCTTACACTACACTCTCTGCAGTGTCGTTACCATTGCATCGCACTCTGCTGCCATCATAACGTAATGCATCGCCCACATGGTTTTCTTTGCATTCATCCTTCCTCTTGCTTTGTGACTGCTGTCATCATTCCAGAGCCTCTGAAACAATAACCAATTTCCCTGACCTCAGCACCAGATTTAAAGGGGAACTCCAGTTTTAAATATAATAGCGTGGATTCCTTTCCTCAAAAGTCATCCTTTTAACTTTTGGGTGGTAGTTTGTCATGTGTCCAACTCCTCGTGTGTGACAAACCTGTTCCCTTTGTCTAGAGATTGTACATGAAGACCTGAAAATGGGCTCCGATGGGGAGAGCGATCAGGCGTCCGGCTCTTCTGATGAAGTTCAGTCACCAGTCCGGGTCAGGATGAGGAACAACGTCGCACGGAAAATATCCACCGAGGTAAAACGTTCTGTCCTGGACTTCTCATCATCCTTGTTAATTAGACGTTTGGTCGCCAGCCAATATGGCCGCCCTTACAGGTCTGTAGCGGAACTTACTAATCCACATTGGCTCTAATTCTTGGGGTGTCTGGTAAAAAATGAAATATGTGAATTTGGGAAAATTGACTTAGTGTAATTATTTCTAGTTGGAAACTGTCAACAAGTTGCTGTTAACGGATCTGATATTCTTAGTACATGCACTTCCAGATAATCGTGAATTAGAAAGTTCTGGATTGGCTTCTATTCTATGCATGTCTTAAAGAGATATGCAAATTTGGAATAATTCACTTGGAGTAAACCAAAAAAAAAAGTTTGTACTTAACAACTGTCAACGAATTGCTGTTGATGGATCTGGAAATATTAGGAAGGTCTATATTGGCTCTAATTCTGGGTGTCTTGTGAAAACAAAGCTACACATTTGAGGAAATTTACCTAGTTCAATTGTTTCTATTTTTAATCTGTCAACACGTTGCTGTTGACTGATCTGATATTTTTACTACATGCCCTCCCGGACAATCATGTATTACAACGTTTTACATTGGCTCCTAATCTAAGGGTGTCTTGTAAAAAGAGATTTGTGAATTTGGGTAAATTCACCAAGTGTAACCAAAAAAAAAAAATTGGACTTGGAAACTGTCAATAAGTTGCTGAATAAGGAATTATTAAATGCCCTCCTGGACATTTGTGTATTAGGTCTACATTTGCACTAATTCTGGGGGTGCTTTGGAAAAATGAGGGATGGGAATTTGGGAATAGTTTTCCTCTGTAACCTAAAAGAATAAATATTGTTTCAACTTGAAAACTGTGGAAAAGCTGCTGTTGACGGATCTGGGATTCTTATTACATGCCCTCCTAGGCAATCATGTATTAGGAAGTTGTAGCACATCCCGACTTCAGCCTTTGTAGCCACATTTGGTCGTAGCCGAGGACCCTTTTAAGTCTTTGTGTCATTCTTCCCCCAGGATGTAAATAAGCGCCTGTCCCTCCCGGCCGATATCCGTCTTCCTGAGGGCTACCTTGAGAAACTGGCCCTGAGTAGCCCCCCGTTTGATAAACCTTTGAGCAGACGACTGAGGAGAGTATCTCTGGTGAGTAACTGTGGAGCCTCGCACCTTCCCCCAATAATTGTAGCCCCCCAATACTGACTCTTTGGTCTGTCAATGTCTTCTTTCGCAGTCGGAGATTGGTTTTGGGAAGTTGGAAACCTATGTCAAATTAGACAAACTGGGAGAGGTGAGCAAACTGGTCTGTACTGGTGATAACTCCGAGCAATGGGCAGGGTGTGGATTTAAAGGGCTGTCTGGTATTGCAGCACAATTCTATTCGCTTTAATGGGAGCTAACCTGCAGTACCACAAGCTACCTGAGGATAGGAGTGGCACTGTTTTTGTACTCCTAGATGATTCTTTAACCTTAGCGATATGGGAGGAGACATAGGGGACGTTGTCCCTTTATTTACGCCCCATTTTCCTTCTTTCTCAGGGTACGTATGCCACTGTTTACAAGGGCCGGAGTAAGCTGACGGAGAACCTGGTGGCTCTTAAAGAGATTCGCCTGGAGCATGAAGAAGGTGCACCATGTACAGCCATTCGGGAAGGTAGGTATCAAGGACAGAGCCATAGATACTCATGACAGCACTAATATTGGGCTCCAACCATGTTTCCAGGGGTAACTATTGGGTGGGGCGGCTAAAAGATTATTTCTGTCTAAGAGGGGTGGTCTCTTCATTCGTCCAATACGTAGAACTCTTTAAAACGAGAGTGCGCTTGATGAGAGACATGATGATGTCATCAGATGCAAAGCTTTATGGGTAGCCGTTGCTTCCGGGCCCTCGTGTCTCAAGGATCTGAAAGCACCTTTGCTACATAAGACCCCCTGTTACAGATGTTGTTTTGGGGTGCAAGGAGCTTGTTCTCTGGGCTCCACCCTCCATTGATAAAAGGGGCAGGGCTCTGACATCTCACTGACTTTACTTCTTGGTGATTGAGCTCTCATTTTATTTTCTCTTCTGAACAGCTTTAAACATGGGGGCCCCATGACGTGATTTGTATTGGGTTACACGAGCTTCTCCTCTAGGCATCACCCTCCAATGATGCTAATAAAAGGGGCAGAGCACCGATGACCTCTGGTTTTTCCATCATTGCTGACTGATCTCTCTCATCTTAGTTTCCCTTCTGAATAACTTTAATCAAGGGGGCACAATTGCAGATTTTGTATAAGGGTGCAGGAGCTTCTTCTCTGAGCATCACCCTCCAATGATGCTAGTGAAAGGGGCAGAGCACCGATGACCTCTGGTTTTCTGTCATTGCTGACCTTCTCATCTTAGTTTCCCTTCTGAATAACTTTAATCATGGGGGCACAATAGCAGGTTTTGTATTAGGGTACAGGAGCTTCTTCTCTAGGCATCACCTTCCAATGATGCTAGTAGAAAGGGCAAAGCTGTGATGTCTCATGGACTGTCCATCATTGCTGACTGATTTTTTTTCTCATATTAGTTTCCCTTTTGAAGGACTTGAAACATGCAAATATTGTAACTCTGCACGATATTATCCACACTGAGAGGACCCTGACTCTCGTCTTTGAGTATCTGGTGAGTTGGGGGAAGAGGGGACACGTTTTTGTAAATCGAGTGTATATTCTTGGTAGACAGCTGTATGAACACAGTGGATCGTTTCTGCTTAGTGCTTACTTTTCCAGCATGCTTGCGCTGACATTTTGCTTGCGCAGCTGCAGGTTCAGAGCTCAGTGGGTGTTCCCTTTGAGGCTTCCTCAGCTCATCCTTTTTTCTACATGTATTATACAATTTTCAGAGTTGTTTTTTTTTTTTCTTTTTTAGTTTAGATGCATTGCAGTAATTAAGATTTTTGCAGACTACACACTGAGTCATCTACTATATAATTGTCTATGGGTCACTTCCGTCTGTCTGTCTTTCTGTCACGGATATTCGTTGGTCGCGGCCTCTGTCTGTCATGGAAATCCAAGTTGCTGATTGGTCGCGGCAAAACAGCCACGACCAATCAGCAACGGGCACAGTCCGGAAGAAAATGGCCGCTCCTTACTCCCCGCAGTCAGTGCCCGGCGCCCGCATGCTCCCCTCCAGTCGCCGCTCACACAGGGTTAATGCCGGCGGTAACAGACCGCGTTATGCCGTGGGTAACGTACTCCGTAACCGCTGCTATTAACCCTGTGTGTCCCCAACTTTTTACTATTGATGCTGCAAAAAACCTGCTATTCTCACCCTCCGTAGTCCGGCGAGCCGCACGCGCCTGCCGCCATCTTCCGTTCCCAGCGATGCATTGCAAAATTACCCAGAAGACTTAGCGGTCTCGCGAGACCGCTAAGTCATCTGGGTAATTTCGCAATGCATCTTGGGAACGGAAGATGGCGGCAGCCGCGCGCGTATCTCCGGAGCTTCGGTGGATCCCAGGGGTGAGTATATAGCTATTTTTTATTTTAATAATTTTTTTAACAGGGATATGGTGCCCACACTGCTGTTTACTACGTGGGCTGTGTTAGATACCGCGTGGCTGCTATATACTACATAGCCAGTGTTATATACTACTAGATGGTTGCCCGATTCTAACGCATTGGGTATTCTAGAATATGCATGTCCACGCAGCCACGTAGTATATTGCCCAGTCATGTAGTATATTGCCCAGTCACGTAGTATATTGCCCAGTCACGTAGTATATTGCCCAGCTATGTAGTATATTGCCCAGTCACGTAGTATATTGCCCAGTCACGTAGTATATTGCCCAGCTATGTAGTATATTGCCCAGTCACGTAGTATATTGCCCAGTCACGTAGTATATTGCCCAGTCACGTAGTATATTGCCCAGTCACGTAGTATATTGCCCAGCCACGTAGTATACAGCACAGAGCCACGTAGTATATTGCCCAGCCACGTAGTATATTGCCCAGCCACGTAGTATATTGCCCAGCCACGTATGTCACCGGTTAAAAAATAAAAAATAAACATACTCACCTTCCGATCCGAGGGTCCCTTGTAGTTCTTTTGCCTGTGCGAGGTACAGGCGACAGCTTCCGGTCCCAGCCTGCTCGCGCAGGCGCGCAGGGCCTATGATGACGTCGCGGTCACATGACCATGAGGTCACGGCAGGTCCTTCTGCCAGACGATCTGTGCCAACGGAACGTGGCGGTTGTATCGCGAGGAGCGGGAAAGGCGGCGTAGGTGAGTATATAATCTTTTTTTTTTTTTTTATTATTATTTTTAACGTTAGATGTTTTTACTATTGGCGTTGCATAGGCCGCGTCAATAGTAAAAAAACTTGGTCACACAGGGTTAATAGCGGCGGCAATGGAGTGCGTTACCCATGGTATAACGCGGTCCATTACCGCGGGCATTAACCCTGTGTATGCGTTGGCCGGGCAGTCAGTGCGGGGAGTAAGGAGCGGCCATTTTCTTCCGGACTGTGCGCGTCGCTGATTGGTT
This sequence comes from Ranitomeya imitator, assembly GCF_032444005.1. NCBI lineage: Eukaryota > Metazoa > Chordata > Amphibia > Anura > Dendrobatidae > Ranitomeya > Ranitomeya imitator. The sequence goes on along the minus strand of NC_091283.1, from coordinate 166,612,361 downwards.
GCGGCAGCAATGACGGGCAGCTGCCGAGACCAATCAGCGAACGAATAACCGTGACAGAAGGACAGACGGAAGTGACCCTTAGACAATTATGTATATAGATGTGGGCTGTGTGATATACTCCGTGGGCTGTGCTATATACTGCGTGGGTAGTGTTATATACTACGTGGCTGCTATATACTGCGTGGCAAGTGTTATATACTGCGTGGCCTGTGTTATTTACTACGTCGCCTGTTATATACTGCGTGGGCTGTGTTATATACTGCGTGGCCACTGTTATATATTGCGTGGCCTGTATTAACGCATCGGGTATTCTACAATATGTATGTATATAGCAGCCACATAGTATATAGCACAGGTCACGTAGTATTTGTCTATATACTACATGGCTCCTATATACTACGTGGCCTGTGCTATATACTATGTGGCTGCTACATAGATACATAAATACATATTCTAGAATACCCGATGCGTTAGAATCGGGCCACCATGTAGTCTTCTATAATGATATATGATTATATTTTTTTTTTTTTTTTCTCCAATCAGGACAAAGATTTAAAACAGTATCTGGACGATTGTGGGAATTTAATAAACCTTCACAACGTCAAGGTGAGCTTGATGGCCTCTTATCCAATCTTTGCTGACTTTGGCAACCTCAGTTATATAAGTGGCAGTCATAGGCTAATTAACTCTAGACAGATGTCAGATGGGCGGAGCATGCCTCCAAGCTCCACCCAGACTGGCTAATTTGTGTGTTGCTCTTCTTCCTGACATTTTTTCTGTGCAGCTGCAGGTTCAGAGCTCGGTGGGTGTTCCCTGTAAAGCTGTATCTCTTCTCCCTTCCTCCACTCCACGTTATACACCCAGTCCTTGTGTCTAAACCCTTTCCCTCTCGCACAATGACATTCCTTGTTCAAGAGCGTTTTTGTGGGGGAAAAGCCTCACAGGAGTTTACTGTGGGGTCAATACCCTGCAGCATGTGACCTGATATCAGTGCATGATCAGACTGCACAAGATTTGTTTGTATTATGTAACTATGGAAACACAGGTCAGCATAGGAGCTGTATACACAAAACGGCAGTATGCTTATTTTCACTTTTCGTGATGGCTATACTTTTGCTGGAAGTAACGGTGTCCTCTTTCCATAGCTTTTTCTTTTCCAGCTTCTTCGAGGACTGTCGTACTGTCACCGGCGTAAGGTCCTGCACCGAGACCTCAAGCCGCAGAACTTACTGATCAATGAAAAGGGGGAGCTGAAACTCGCCGACTTTGGTGAGGAAACCCCCCCACCCCCTCCACCCGTGTGTCATCACACCCCTACAATTTTCGTGTGAAGTGAACTGATGTGGTATCTTTCCGCAGGCCTGGCACGAGCCAAATCTATCCCCACAAAAACCTACTCCAATGAAGTGGTTACTTTGTGGTACAGACCACCAGATATTCTTCTGGGGTCCACAGAATACTCCACCCAGATCGACATGTGGTAAGTAACATGGGAAGGAGGGAGATGCGGCTGCATGCTGTGAATATGGAGGGAAGGGGGATCGATATTATCCTGGACACTAAATCTTACAGTCTGGTTCTCACTATTGCTCTCTGTTATCTGCTCTGTATCCTCTAGGGGCGTCGGGTGCATCTTTTACGAGATGGTCACAGGGCGACCACTTTTCCCAGGATCCACTGTGGAAGAACAGCTGCACTTTATTTTTCGGATACTCGGTAATGATGAAAACTCAGACTTGAAGACTCGTGATACAATGATGATGGGGGGTGAGGGGTAAAATCCATAGAAATGGCTTATTGGCGCATTTGTAGGTGCGTCAGTAACCGTAGATATGTGTGATATCTGTTGGATTATCAGATGTTCTGTATTATCAGACTAAAGGGTTTTCCCCATGCTTTCGTACAATGTCTCCGCTTAGGTACACCTACTGAAGAGACGTGGCCCGGGATCCTATCTAATGAAGAATTTAAATCCTACAACTACCCTAAATACTATCCGGACCCCATCCAGAAACACGCTGCCAGGTACGGGCTGTTTATGCCATCAGACCGCTGCCAATCTCGCCGTTTCCTCTAAATCAACGTCTTGTCTTCCACAGGCTGGACACCAATGGAGCCAACCTTCTCTCCAAATTCCTTCAGGTAAGTGTGGAAGCCAGGGCATGCTGGGTGTTGTAGTCCCACAGTCGCTAGAGAGCCTCAGGTCACAAACTATTGCCATGGTTGATGCTGCAGATTGGCTGAAAGCTGCCATGGGATGCTGGGGGTCTTAGTTTCACAAGTACCGGCAAAGCTGAAATTTAAGACCACTATCATAGCTGGCATAGTAGATTTTCCGGGCATGCTGGGATTTGTAGTTTCATTATTGCCAGAAAGCTTCAGTTACAGACCACTGCTACAACCAGTGCTGCAGATAAGCTGCAGGCTGTCACACGCTCCAGTGCCTTAGGTGACACACTTTTGCTATTGTCGGGGCATGCTGGGGATTGTAGGGTCACAACCAACAGACAGCTCCAGGCCACTGCTATAACTGGTGCGGATTCCATATTTCCACAGCTGCAAGGAAGGAAGAGGATCTCTGCAGAGGAAGCCATGAAACACGTATACTTCCAGGAACTGGGTGATCGGGTTGATAAGCTGCCAGACAGTGAGTACCACCATCTGCCCCAGCGCAGAGACCCTCTAACCTACAGACAGTCAGTATGGCCACTAGTACATCTCCCTCGAGTGTCACAGCAGCAGTGGGCTAGGTGGAGGCTGTGTGCCACTCAGGACCCCGGACTGCACCAACATTTGTGCTCTTTTACCTCTGCAGCTACTTCCATCTTTGCACTGAAAGAGATACATCTGGAGGAAGAGAACAAGCTACGGCCAGCCTCGGAATCCGGTAAGACCCCCTATAAGTGGGCTTTCCAGCAGGTGGGAGCTACACAAAATGATTTCATAAGATGCTTTGTGACAGCAAGCAGAGACCTTGACACTGGAAAGAAACTGAAAATAGTGACTCTGTTTCTGTTCGCAGTTCACATACAGTCGCGTCGGCTCAGCCTTGTTCTTGGGTGAAGATATGGGGGTCCGTTATCAAGGCAAGCGCATGGCTCTACAGCTGAAGGAGCCGGAGCCGGACTGCTCTCTGAGCCTGCAGTAGGTGGGCAAGTGAACATTAAGCAGTGCCAGCATGTGGCATCTACAGTACCCATATTACCTTTCCTGTGGCCGTGCGGACACTATGTGCTGATCTGCTGCTGTTCCTCCAGGGAGGGCTTTTATGCCACCCGCCCGCCGTGTGTCATACCGTTCTGCCCCTGCCGAATGTCCCCTCCTTGCTCTCCCTTGCGTGCCCGCCCTTCCTACTGTACTCCCAGGAGGACTAGGATGTGTTTCGTTTCTCTATCCTGAGGAGAGCTGATGACTTAACGCAACATCCGGACTCGTCTAATGGATTCTGCTTGTGGCAACGGACCATAGAGAGGGCAACCGATGCCCTGGACTGACTCTACTCTGGTAGGATAAAGGGGCTGGAGGAAGAACGTGGTGGAAATCGAGGGCCTAGATGGTGGTGGAAGGGTGGTCGGCCACTCCCACTGTATGAAAGTCTCCGCTCTCCTTTTCTGGATGGCTTCGGGGGATGTAAGATGTCGGCCGTGGTGTCAAGTCACTTTACTTTTCTCAGGAATCGTGATGCAGGGCTGTGCCTGAGGCAGGAGAATCAGTATTATAGAGGGGGGCTTGTGTAGAAGACCCTCCCAACTGCGTGCAGGTACCAAAGCTTAGCATTCTGTAGAGAACGGAAAGGATGATCAGACTATATACAACAAATACGTCTCCTGCAAACCTTCCCTATTCTGATCCCGTTCAGTTTGCCACCCAGGGGAGAAGCAAGGAAAGGGCCCCAAACCCTCTTCCTGCTACATATCAGATGTATGAACAACTATTAAAACTGCAAACCAAACTCTGCCTGGTCCCTGCATCCCTAAGGCGAGGCCGTCAAGGGTGTTTTTTTCCAGGTTTTTATCACAAAAACCTATTACCATTCATGGTGGAGGGAAATATCTTACACTAGGGAGTCTCCTATACACAAACCCATGTTTAAAGTAAGGCTACTTTCACACTAGCGTTGTTTGCTGTACGTCACAATGCGTAATTTTGGAGAAAAAACGCATCCTGCAAATGTGCCCGCAGGGTGTGTTTTTTCTCCATAGACTTGCATTAGCGAAGTATTGCCACACGTCGCATCCGTCGTGCGACGGATGCGTCATGTTTTTGGCGGCCGCGACGCACAGAAAACGTTCCATGTAACCCCTTTGTTCTTTTTGTTTGCAGTTTGCGTTGGTACGTCGGGCCGACGCAGTGCGACGGCCCCGTACCGACGCCAGTGTGAAAGTAGCCTAAATGTGAGTAACCTCGCACAGTGCAGGCAACTTACCGGCTGCACAGAGCGGGCACGTCGTCGTCCCTCCGGATCATTACACCTGCGTTTGGCATTATCTATACACAGTGGTTTGTGGAAAGGTTTCACCTCCCTCGGCATTCTTTGTATTTTGCTGCCTTACAACCTGCATTTTCAGTTTTTATTTGAAGGTTTGCCTCAGTTCATGTAGAGAACATGCCTACAACCGTGAACACTTGGTTTTCTTTATATTGTGAAGCAAGCAATAAATAGGACAAAATAACTAAACACTTCAGTGTGCATAACTATTCACCCCCCTAAAGCCGGTACTTTATAGGGCCTTCTTTTCCGGCAATTACAGCTGCAAGTCACTTTGGATAAGTCTCTTACAAGCTTTCCACATCTTGCTACTGGGATTTTTGCCCATTCCTCAAGACATAACTACTTCTGTTCCTTCAAGTTAGATGGTTTCCTCTGGTGTACAGCAATCCTCAAGTCTGACCACAGATTCTCAGTTGGATTAAGATCTGGGCTCTGACTAGGCCGCTCCAGAAGATTTACATGTTTCCCCTTAAGCCACTCGAGTGTTGTTTTAGCAGTATGCTTTGGGTCATTGTCTTGTTGGAAGGTAAATGTTTGCCCCAGTTCAAAGCAAAGACACACAAACAAGTTTTGCTCAAAAATATCTCTGTATTTCGCACCACCCATTTTCTGTCTCTGCTGCCACCACGTTTCACTGTGAGGATGGTGTTCTTGGGTTCATAAGCTGTGTTGGTTTGGTTCCAGACATAATGTTTACCTTGGTGGCCAAAAAGTTCAATTTTGGTTTGATCTGACCACAGAACCTTCTTCCATACATTTGTGCAGTCTCACACTTCTTTTGTAAGGCTCATTTTGTGTTTGCCAATTTTTGCGTGTAAGTATAAAAGCTTTTTTTCAGTCCACTCTTCCATAAACACCTCCCCTATGGAGTGTACGGCTTATTGTGGTCGTATGGACAGATACTCCAGTCTCTGCAGCTCCTTCAAGGTTACCCTTGGTCTCTGTGCTGCTTCTCTGATTAATGCCCTCCTTGCCCAGGCTGAAGGTTTTGGTGCACCAGGGGATCATCAGAGACTGGGATTTTTTTTTTTTTATAGCCCAACCCTGACTAAGGACTTCTCAACAACTCTGTCCCTGACTTGTGTGGAGATCTCCTTGGTCTTCATGGTGTTTAGTTAGTGGTGCCTCTTGCTTAAAGGGACACTGTCACCTGAATTTGGAGGGAACAATCTTCAGCCATGGAGGCGGGGTTTTTGACTCACCCTTTCCTTACCCGCTGGCTGCATGCTGGCTGCAAAATTGGATTGAAGTTCATTCTCTGTCCTCCGTAGTACATGCCAGCACAAGGCAATCTTGCACAGCGCAGGCGTGTACTATGGAGGACAGAGAATGAACTTCAATCCAAGTATGCAGCCAGCGGGTAAGGAAAGGGTGAATCAAAAACCCCAAAACCCCGCCTCCATGGCTGAAGATTGTTCCCTCCAAATTCAGGTGACAGTGTCCCTTTAAAGGGACACTGTCACCTGGATTTGGAGGGAACAATCTTCCATTTCCTTACCCGCTGGCTGCAATATTGGATTGAAGTTCATTCTCTGTCCTCCATAGTACACGCCTGCGAAAGGCAAGATTGCTGCTGGTGCAGGCATGTACTACGGAGGACAGAGAATAAACTTCAATCCAATATTGCAGCCATCATGCAGCCAGCGGGTAAGGAAAGGGTGAGTCAAAAACCCCGCCTCCATGGCTGAAGATTGTTCCCTCCAAATTCAGGTGACAGTGTCCCTTTAAAGGTGTTGTGGCCTTTCAGAAAAAGTAAAGTGTATATTCTGACTGACATATGACACTAAGATTGCACACAGGTGGAGGTCCTGTCACTAAGCATGTGACTTAGGAAGGTAACTTCTTGCACCAGAAGTTTTAGGGCCTTCATATCTAAAAGGGGTGAAAACATATGCACATGACAATTTTTAGTTCATATCCCATAACTTAAATGTATGCCTATATTTTTCTCACTTCTCCAACTATTTAGTGCCGATGCATCACACACAAATCGGATTACAAAAATATCTAAACACAGGTTGTAATGTAACAAAACAGGATTGAAGCCAAGGGGGTGAATACTACAGCTTCTGGTGAATGCCATCTGCCCTCTGCAGTACAAACAGAGCAGCATGGGACCTGTGGTTAATTAATAAGAATTGATATCCAAGATCAATCGACACATGTGGCCAATACTGTAGAACTCTAATATCTTAGGACTTTTATTTGGCAAATCTGTAACAAAAATACTGTATACCCAATGGTCATTTTGGCTGCACAGAAAATACTATTCCAAGTTCAGGTCCTTCGAGACGAGGTCTTCCTCCACGTTCTCTAGCGCCCACTGATGTTCTGTGATCTCCATGGCTTCCCATTCAGCCTAAACAAGAGGGAAACCATTATAATGTAATATTTCATCACATACTTTATAGTCATTATATTATTTATTTATGTAGCACCATTGATTCCATGGTGCTGTACAGGAGAAGGGGTTACATACAAGTTACAGATATCACTTACAGTAAACAAACTAACAATGACAGACTGATACAGAGGGGTGAGGACCCTGCCCTTGCGGGCTTACATTCTACAGGATTATGAGGAAGGAGACAGTAGGTTGAGGGTTGCAGGAGCTCCGATGTTGGTGAGGCGGTAGTGATGAGGGGGCAGCGGGGTCAGTGCAGACTGTAGGCTTTCCTGAAGAGATGGGTTTTCAGGTTCCGTCTGAAGGATCTGAATGTGGTTGATAGTCAGACGTGTTGGGGCAAAGAATTCCAGAGGATGGGAGATATTCGGGAGAAGTCTTGGAGGCGGTTGGGTGAGGAGTGAATAAGTGTGGAGGAGAGAAGGAGGTCTTGGGAGGACCGGAGATTACGTGAGGGAAGATATCGGGAGATTAGTTCAGAGATATATGGAGGAGACAGGTTGTGGATGGCTTTGTAGGTCAGTATTAGTAATTTAAACTGGATACGCTGAGGGAATGGGAGTCAGTGAAGAGATTTGCAGAGGAGTAGCGAGGAGAGAGATGAATTAGTCGGGCAGCAGAGTTAAGGATGGACTGGAGAGGTGCAAGGGTGTTAGCAGGGAGGCCACAGAAAAGGATGTTGCAGTTGTCAAGACGGGAGATGATGAGGGCATGCACAAGCATTTTAGTAGATTGACGGTTGAGGAAAGGACGGATTCTGGAGATATTTTTGAGCTGGAGGTGGAAAGAGCTTGCATGTGCGGTTTGAAGGACAGGGCAGAGTCAAAGGTTACTCCGATGCAGCAGACTTCCGGTACGGGGGAAAGCATGATGTCATTGATTGTGATAGGTCAGGTAAGGAAGATCTATGGGATGGAGGAAATATGATGAGTTCAGATTTGTCCACATTGAGTTTGAGGAAGCGAGAGGAGAAGGAGGATATGGCTGATAGGCACTTTGGGATTCTGGACAGCAGAGCGGTGACGTCGGGGCCAGAGAGGTAGATCTGAGTGTCATCAGCATAGAGGTGGTACTGGAATCCATGGGACTTTGAGTTGTCCCAAGCCAAGTGTATAGATTGAGAAGAGTAGGGGTCCTAGAACAGAGCCTTGGGGGACTCCAACAGAGAGAGGGTGGGATGAGGAGGTAGTGTGGGAGTGGGAGACGCTGAATGTGCGGTTGGAAAGGTACGAGGAGATCCAGGATAGGGCGAGGTCTTTGACGCCAAAGGAAGAGAGGATCTGTAGTAAGAGGCAGTGGTCAACTGTGTCGAAAGCAGAGGACAATATAGTGAATCAAAAGACGTGGGCACGGGTAGGTTCCCAAGCCGTATATATAGATAAAAAGAACCCGGCACTCAACTTTAGTCAAATTGGTGGTTTTTTATTTCGTAGTACGAAAAACGTTTCGGCCTGGTCTGGCCTTCGTCAGTTACGTACTGAGAGGTGTCTGGGAGAATGTATGAGGGAATGCTCCAAAGGCGTGGTGAACTCCAAGGAGATCCCTTGAAAAATGTAAGCCTCCGGTCAAAAGACGCGGCTGCAGATACTGCTGCAGGCTAATGTAAGCCTCCGGTCAAAAGACGCGGCTGCAGATACTGCAGAGGACAAGTCTAGAAGGAGGAGTACAGAGTATTGTCCATTAGCTTTCGCGGTAAGTAGGTCGTTAGTGATTTTGGTCAGGGCTGTCTCAGTTGAGTGATGGGGGCGGAAACCAGATTGTAGATTGTCAAAGAGCAAGTTAGATGAGAGGTGGGAGGAAAGTTCAGAGTGGACGTGCTGCTCCAGGAGTTTGAAAGCGAATGAGAGCAGCGATATTGGGCGATAGCTGGACATAGCAGTTGGAGCGAGGGTTGGTTTTTTAAGGATAGGCGTGATTGTGGCATGTTTGAAAGCAGAAGGGAAGGTGCCAGAAGTTAGTGATAGGTTGAAGAGGTGGGTTAAGGATGGGATAAGTGTGATGGTAGTGAGGTTGGGGAGGAGGTGGGATGGGATAAGTGTGGTGGTGAGGTTCCGGAGGAGGTGGGATGGGATGGGATCGAGCGCACAGGTGGTGAGGTGTGATTTGGAGAGGAGACAATTAAGCCCCCCTTCAGTGATGTTGGATAGGAAGGTTATAGGGATTGGGCATTGGTCTGGTATACAAAGGGGTTTTGGTGGTTGAACAATGAAGACTTGCCTTGTCTGGTCGATCTTATTTTTAAAGTGTGTGGCAAAGTCCTCAGCAGAGATGAGGGAGGTTGGAGGGTGCAGTGGGGGGCGGAGGAGGGAGATAAAGGTTTTGAATAACTGTTAGGGGTTGTAGGATAGGGAAGATACGAGGGTTGTGAAGTAGACCTGTTTAGCAGAGGTTAGAGCAGATTTAAAAGCGAGTGTTGCCTTTTTAAATGCAGTGAAGTCATCTTGCAGGTGTGTTTTCTTCCAACGCCGCTCCACAACCCTGGACACTTGCCGGAGCTTTTTAGTGGTGTTATTGTGCCAAGGTGGTCTATTGATACGTCGCACTCTGCCATGGACGAGAGGGGCAACCGTGTCAATAGCTGATGCAAGAGTGGCATTGTAGAAAGCGGTGGCACGGTCTGTGTCGTGGAGTGAGGAATATGGATGCCAGTGACAAATCCAAACCAAATAGAACACTTTTGATATTATGATGCCCAAGAAACACGTCACCATGACCCTGTGTCTCCGGCAGTCTCTTTCGAGTGGACACTCCTAAATGCAGTAATACCCAAAAAGAAAAGCAGTACTCAGTCCAAAATTTGTAAAAATGTATATCGGTTTATTAAACGGTTCTTAACGTACCAAACTAGTATGACAAACATCTACATATAGAGGGATCAGGTAAGTCACAGGTAAACCGGCAAAATGTCATAAAAACATAAAGTGCCTAGTGCTCATAATTACTATGGGAAGCATCCACAATAAAGCCTACCATGAAGTGCGTTAACCAAATACAGATTCATTGCATGGTGGTGAAATTGTAGTATAGCGGTGCTCGTCAGGAATGCTTACCCATATAGTAGTATGGTGCCGGACCCGTGTCTCGCCGCTACCGACGCGCGTTTCGCTGCTCTCTCTCAAGCATTATTAACCTGGCTTAATGTCACCTTACAATAGCAAGGTGGCATTAACCCTTCATTACCCCATATCCCACCGCTACACGGGAATGGGAAGAGAGTGGCCAAGTGCCAGAATAGGTGCAACTTCCAGATGTGCCTTTTCTGGGGTGGCTGGGGGCAGATGTTTTTAGCCGAAGGGGGGGGCAATAACTATAGACCCTCTCCAGGCCAGTTTTTTTACGCGATTTAACCCTTTATTTTAACAGAGTCCCAAAATTTTGCACATACACACTACTAACATTAGTAGTGAGGAATATGCAAAAAAAAAAGTTATATGAAAAGGTTTACGGTATGTAAACCATGTCTCACATCCTGTTGGGTTTGGGAAGGAGATGGCAAAAGCCGGCAAAATTGAATTACCGGGAATATATATATTTTTTTACGAATACTTGAGCCCATGGATCCATTGTATGTCCGTTTTGCAAGCCGGCGAGAAAATCTCGAAGTACGGATGCCATACGGATTACATACGGAGGATGACATGCGCAAAATACGCTGACACACCCTGCCTACGGATGACATACGGATCACTATTTTGGGAACATTTCTGCGTATTACGGCCGTAAAAAAACAGACCGTATTTTCATACGCCTAGTGTGACGCCGGCCTAATTAATACAATGCAGCAAATGAATTTAGCAAACATTCAGCAGGTACATTAAAGGCAAGGTTTCAGGATGATAGGCAGCGGATAACCGCGAGTAGAGATGTTTGTACCATTAAAGGGGAAGGTTGCAGGATGGTAGGCAGCAGATAACCGCGAGTAGAGATGTTTGTACCATTAAAGGGGAAGGTTGAAGGTTGCATATATGGATCTACAAGTGATAATAGGCTGTCGTGTCAACGTTCCTACCTCACAGTAACCATTCCCCTTATGTGCTCATGAACAGACAGAAGAAAGATTTTTGGAGAAAAGCATCAGTGTCTCTCTACTGATCGGGTGACTGATACATTCAAAAAAATTTCACAAATCGCTGACAATGGTGGCAAAAATGACCTGAAGATTGCTGGGTGCACTTACTTTAAAGGCTTTATTGGTGTCAGGCGGAACTGCCATAGCGGCTCCTGTCATCTGGTCCTGCATTATACGGCTCTGGTCAGCAGCTAGGAGGCACACAAGCCCAAACAGTTAACACTCAGCATAAAGGCACTACCTGAAGACTGTATATGGGCAGGCTGTCAAACTATAAGTCCCAGCATGCCCGGACAGCCTTGTCTTTGGTAGTTGTGAAATATTTGCACCCCACCAAAATGCAATCTTCTGACAAACCCTTTATCAATGGCGTACAACTCCCAGCATTTCCTAAGTTTTGCACATGCTGGGAATTGTAGTTTTTCAACAGCTTGCACACTATGAAATTACGCAGCACTTCTCCCCCACACAGGAGCAAATCCTGTAATCTGGGAAATTGCTCTTTTAGCAATTCCCTAAAGCCTGAACTACGTTCTTTGGGCATGCTGTATTTCTTGTGCGAGAATCGCATGTAAACCTTGTCCTGGCTCGCGGCTCTCCTGACCTTGACAACTGCCTAGTAATCCATCACGCAGTCTTGCTCGGGTCAGGAGAGGTGCCAGGCCAGTCCCTGCAGTACTCTGCGATTCTCACACGAGAAATACGACAGTCTGACTCTGCTCTTAAAGGGATTGTCCGGACAAGTGATACCTTACTGATGCGTAGGTTTCTTGCTGCTGTGATCGGGAAACTTTATCCCTTTAGGGCTGCCAGAAGAAGCAGAGGGTAACGCTTAATTGCCCCATAGAAAATTAATTAATAGGATCATCGGTCCATTCTAACAAGGATGAAAGCTTCCCGTTCTATGCGCATTCCTGCAGTCAGAACCAAATGATTTTCACATATGGACCAACCATCAAAAACTTTACAGGGCTTATCCTGAATAACATCACCACCCCTGACCACTCATTGTGCCTGGTATTGCAGCTTGGCTCCAGCAAAGTGATTAGTGCTGAGCCGCAATATCTCACACAACCTGCAGCCAGAGGTGGCGCTGTTTTCTTCAAGTCCTTGAGAACCTTAGTCTGATTATCAGCGCTGTTGAGCTCTATCTCACCGTTGTCCTGTCCCAGGATTAGCGTGTACATACTCCTCAGGCCAAACACGTTCAGGAAATACCAGGATGCAGAGCTGACCCTACAAGGAACCCACAGATGAGAGCTATGGAATATGAGGCAGGACACAGGGACATCAAGCAGAAGATATACTTACCAAGACGCGTCCAGAGATACCAGCTCAATGCCCCGCTGTAACATGGGCTTGAATCGCAGAGTAAGGGGGAAAGGTACCTTTGCTGGAGAGACAAAAGAAGCAAAAACTCTTCACGGTCATCCTACATATCATCCAAGGAGAACCTTTAAGAGTGACGCCAACAATGAGAACCTTAAAGGTGTGATAGAAATGTGGAAACAGTTTTATCATATCTCACTCACCTGATGAGCTAACAACTTGGTTACAGAACAGAAGCCCGAGGCTGCACTACTGAGAGATAAAGATATCAAATCACCATTAACGATAGCTACAGAAGATGTGGCCTGGATGCTTGGCAGATCTATGCACGTTCACATGGTGGCTTCTCTCCCTGACTGCAGCAGCTGAATCTTTCAATAGTGCAGCCTCAGGATTTGGGCCTGTTGCTTGAAATCCATATCTCTCATCGTGGCGTAAGACATTCAGAAACTGTTTTGATTCCCACAAAAGAGACTTAGTGATGAGTGAGTGTACTCGTTGCTCAGGTGGTCTCCTGAATATTTGTGACTGCTCGGAGATTTAGTTTTTGTTGAAGCAGCTGCATGATTTACAGCTGCTAGCCAGCCTGAGTACATGTGGGGCTTGCCTGGTTGCTAGGGAATCCCCACATGTAATCAAGCTGTCTAGTAGCCGCAAATCATGCAGCTGCGGCAAGGAAAACATTCTCCGAGCAGTCATAAATACTCGGAGCCCACCCGAGCAACGAATATACTCGCTCATCACTAGACTTAATAAATTGGGATTTTGGTATGACTTACTTGTAAGGAAACCAGAGAAGGCCCAGTTGATCCATCCTCCAATCAGGATCATGGGGAGGACATTGGTGAGGTTGCCCTTCATCATCTCCGTCATCATACTGGGATCTATGCATTGGTAAAAACAGAAGGTGAATGGAGTGACTGTAGCACAATCAGGGGCCGGTCCAGATCCAAGTGGAGGGCACCAAGGCTCTGCACCCACCTGTCATTGGGTTCTTCTGTGTAACTTTCCTTTTGGTTTTCTTGAAGAAGCCAGTTTCTGCATCGTTAAAGTAGAATTTCCTCATGAGAAAAGACTACAGGCAAGATAGAAGAAGAGTGATCACATACACGTGTGCCTGGTATCAGACCCATCACAAAGCTGTTACCAGGTGTCTATCAGAAGTGACGGGTAATGGCTGACGGGTCACTCTCCTTAAGTGACATACTGTTCAGGATATAGATGGAGGCCCCTGCCAGTCCCCGACCCCTCCAATCCATGCAGCAGCTCAATGACCAGAGGCTGCATCACAGAGCTCTGGTCCTTAAGGCCGGGTTAACATTTGTGTTCGGGGGCGTTGCTGTGTGACAGTCACAATACACAGGCTCTCCATGCATGTCTCTGCTGTGACACATGCAGCTGCGTGCGGAGCTGATCAGCCGCAGCGATCCAGGAAGCCAGATTCCCTCTGCAGCTTATCCGGTAAGTTTTATAGCTTGCCAAATAAGCGAGGACACGAACAAATTTGCTCATCTCTAGTCCCTAATCACCATCTACATCCTACATGTCACTGTCCAAATATCCATCAATCAGCTGAAACATGGAGACCTAATAATGTACTTATTCCTCCTCCATACCGACGCACTGGGGGCTGAAAACACACAAGACACACCGAAAATCACCCAAGAGACCAACTGACAGCACCCACCCTCCATCAGGAGCATCCATCATCTGTCAGGTGAACCCCGCAGCACCCAACCTAGGCTGGCAGCATCTGTTGTCTGTCAGGTGCACCCCGCGGCATCTGTCCTCTGCTGACAGCACACGCCGTCTGTCAGTTGCACCCCGCGGCATCTGTCCTCTGCTGGCAGCACCTGTCGGTCAGATGCACCACGTGACATCTGTCCTCCGCTGGCAGCACCTATCGTCGGTCAGGTGCACCCCGCGGCATCTGTCCTCTGCTGACAGCACATATCATCGGTCAGGTTCACCCCACGGCATCTTTCCTCTGCTGGCAGCACTTATCGTCGGTCAGGTTCACCCCACGGCATCTTTCCTCTGCTGGCAGCACACATCGTTGGTCAGGTGCACCCCGCGGCATCTGTCCTCTGCTGGCAGCACTTATCGTCGGTCAGGTTCACCCCGCGGCATCTGTCCTCTGCTGACAGCACATATCATCGGTCAGGTTCACCCCGCGGCATCTGTCCTCTGCTGGCAGCACTTATCGTCGGTCAGGTTCACCCCACGGCATCTTTCCTCTGCTGGCAGCACACATCGTTGGTCAGGTGCACCCCGCGGCATCTGTCCTCTGCTGGCAGCACTTATCGTCGGTCAGGTTCACCCCGCGGCATCTGTCCTCTGCTGACAGCACATATCATCGGTCAGGTTCACCCCGCGGCATCTGTCCTCTGCTGGCAGCACTTATCGTCGGTCAGGTTCACCCCACGGCATCTTTCCTCTGCTGGCAGCACACATCGTTGGTCAGGTTCACCCCGCGGCATCTGTCCTCTGCCGCTAGCACCTATCGTCGGTCAAGTGCACCCCGCGGCATCTGTCCTCTGCCGCTAGCACCTATCGTCGGTCAAGTGCACCCCGCGGCATCTGTCCTCTGCCGCTAGCACCTATCGTCGGTCAGGTTCACCCCGCGGCATCTGTCCTCTGCCGCTAGCACCTATCGTCGGTCAGGTTCACCCCGCGGCATCTGTCCTCTGCCGCTAGCACCTATCGTCGGTCAGGTTCACCCCGCGGCATCTGTCCTCTGCCGCTAGCACCTATCGTCGGTCAAGTGCACCCCGCGGCATCTGTCCTCTGCCGCTAGCACCCTCCCTCAATCAGGTGCACCCTGTGGCATCTATCCTCTGCCGCTAGCACCCTCCCTCAATCAGGTGCACCCTGCGGCATCTGTCCTCTGCCGCTAGCACCCTCCCTCAATCAGGTGCACCCTGTGGCATCTGTCCTCTGCCGCTAGCACCCTCCCTCAATCAGGTGCACCCTGCGGCATCTGTCCTCTGCCGCTAGCACCCTCCCTCAATCAGGTGCACCCTGCGGCATCTGTCCTCTGCCGCTAGCACCCTCCCTCAATCAGGTGCACCCTGCGGCATCTGTCCTCTGCCGCTAGCACCCTCCCTCAATCAGGTGCACCCTGCGGCATCTGTCCTCTGCCGCTAGCACCCTCCCTCAATCAGGTGCACCCTGTGGCATCTGTCCTCTGCCGCTAGCACCCTCCCTCAATCAGGTGCACCCTGTGGCATCTGTCCTCTGCCGCTAGCACCTATCGTCGGTCAAGTGCACCCCGCGGCATCTGTCCTCTGCCGCTAGCACCCTCCCTCAATCAGGTGCACCCTGTGGCATCTATCCTCTGCCGCTAGCACCCTCCCTCAATCAGGTGCACCCTGCGGCATCTGTCCTCTGCCGCTAGCACCCTCCCTCAATCAGGTGCACCCTGTGGCATCTGTCCTCTGCCGCTAGCACCCTCCCTCAATCAGGTGCACCCTGCGGCATCTGTCCTCTGCCGCTAGCACCCTCCCTCAATCAGGTGCACCCTGTGGCACCCGCCCTTGATCGCGGATCCGCCTTTGCTCACCTGCCTCGGGATGTATTTCCCATTTTCTCTGAGAATTCGGCTTCGGATCAGGACCTGACTGAGGGATGAAGGAGACGTTGTTAGTACAGGAGGACGGGAGAGCAACAACTCAGGGATGAGATGGGGAAGGAGCGGCGCCAGAATAGCAGGAGACTGACTGGGTAGAGATTACATGCCACGTAAGGGTATGGTGAGGAGCCCTAGCCCAGGGGCCACACCTGTCACTGAGCGGCTCCAGCTCCGGCTTCTTCTCGCCCTGTAGTAGCCGGGTGACATGATGCCTCAGGAGGCCGCTGTAAAAGGTGATAAACACGATGGGTAACACAACCCACAACCGGATACTAGAGTCCAGCAGCAGCTCCGGAGTCGCCATTTTGCCTGGCAGTTCAAAGTGGAACACTTCCGGTTCGATACTTCCGCCAGGGACAAACATGGCGGCTCTGGTGGCTGTACGTCATCATTGGTCATGTGACTGGAGGAACGCTAAGTGACGTCAGAATCTGCGCCGCGTCTGCGGCCTGGAGCTGCTCCGGACATGGAGGAGAAGGTGCTAAAATATGAGGCGTTCGTGACGGATACTCTGCAACGGGACCTGAGGTGCGCACCACGTGACTGCATAGGCGGACATTTGACCTGCCGCACACGTGACCAACAGGGATCAGGGGGTTATTGGGATGTGAGACTCCTCCCTGCATATAGGCCACGCCCACAAGGAGCAGGAGCCCCAGTATAGCCCAGAGCCCTCTGTCTGTATGTAGTTGTAGTATGACCAAAAAGCCACCATGAGTCTTCCTTCCTATAGAGTGTGACCAGATGCCCCATACAGTATAACCAGAGAAAGCCCCCCGTATCCAGTGTCACCAGAGACAGCCCCCCATATCCAGTGTGACCAGAGAAAAAACCCAGTATCCAGTGTGACCAGAGACAGCCCCCCGTATCCAGTGTGACCAGAGACAGCCCCCCGTATCCAGTGTGACCAGAGACAGCCCCCCGTATCCAGTGTGACCAGAGACAGCCCCCCGTATCCAGTGTGACCAGAGACAGCCCCCCGTATCCAGTGTGACCAGAGAAAAAACCCCGTATCCAGTGTGACCAGAGACAGCCCCCGGTATCCAATGTGACCAGAGACAGCCCCCGGTATCCAATGTGACCAGAGACAGCCCCCGGTATCCAGTGTGACCAGAGACAGCCCCCGGTATCCAATGTGACCAGAGACAGCCCCCGGTATCCAATGTGACCAGAGAAAGCCCCCCCCCCCCTTATCCAGTGTGACCAGAGACAGCCCCCCGTATCCAGTGTGATCAGAGAAAGACTCCCATATCCAGTGTGACCAGAGAAAGCCCCCCGTATCCAGTGTGACCAGAGACAGCCCCCCATATCCAGTGTAACATAGTAACATAGTTAGTAAGGCCGAAAAAAGACATTTGTCCATCCAGTTCAGCCTATATTCCATCATAATAAATACCCAGATCTACGTCCTTCTACAGAACCTAATAATTGTATGATACAATATTGTTCTGCTCCAGGAAGACATCCAGGCCTCTCTTGAACCCCTCGACTGAGTTCGCCATCACCACCTCCTCAGGCAAGCAATTCCAGATTCTCACTGCCCTAACAGTAAAGAATCCTCTTCTATGTTGGTGGAAAAACCTTCTCTCCTCCAGACGCAAAGAATGCCCCCTTGTGCCCGTCACCTTCCTTGGTATAAACAGATCCTCAGCGAGATATTTGTATTGTCCCCTTATATACTTATACATGGTTATTAGATCGCCCCTCAGTCGTCTTTTTTCTAGACTAAATAATCCTAATTTCGACCAGAGAGTCCTAATGTGTGACCAGAGACAGCCCCCCGTATCCAGTGTGACCAGAGACAGCCCCCCCTATCCAGTGTGATCAGAGAAAGCCCCCTCGTTTGCAGTGTGATCAGTGTGTCCCCTGTATGCAGTGTGATCAGAAAGCCCCCATATGCAGTGTGAACGGATGCTCTTCGTATGCAGTGTGCGCGGATGCTCTTCGTATGCAGTGTGCGCGGATACTCTTCGTATGCAGTGTGAGTGGATACTCCCCGTATGCAGTGTGAGTGGATACTCACTGTATGCCGTGTGAGCGGATACTCCCCGTATGGCGTGTGAGCGGATACTCTTCGTATGCAGTGTGAGCGGATACTTCTCGTATGCAGTGTGAGCGGATACTCCCTGTATGCATTGTGAGCGGATACTCCTCGTATGCAGCGTGAGCGGATACTCTCCTGTATGCAGTGTGAGTGGATACTCCCCGTATGCAGTGTGAGCGGATACTCACCGTATGCCGTGTGAGTGGATACTCCCCGTATGCAGTGTGAGTGGATACTCCCCGTATGCAGTGTGAGCGGATACTCCCCGTATGCAGTGTGCGCGGATGCTCTTCGTATGCAGTGTGCGCGGATGCTCTTCGTATGCAGTGTGCGCGGATACTCTTCGTATGCAGTGTGAGCAGATACTCCCCGTATGCAGTGTGAGTGGATACTCACTGTATGCCGTGTGAGCGGATACTCCCCGTATGCCGTGTGAGCGGATACTCTTCGTATGCAGTGTGAGCAGATACTCCTCGTATGCAGTGTGAGCGGATACTCCCTGTTTGCATTGTGAGTGGATACTCCTCGTATGCAGTGTGAGCGGATATTCCTCGTATGCAGTGTGAGCGGATACTCTTCGTATGCAGTGTGAGCGGATACTCCCCTATATGCAGTGTGAGCGGATACTCCTCGTATGCAGTGTGAGCGGATACTCCCCGTATGCCGTGTGAGCGGATACTCCTCGTATGCAGTGTGAGCGGATACTCCCCGTATGCAGTGTGAGCGGATTCTCCCCGTATGCAGTGTAAGCGGATACTCCCCTGTATGGCGTGTGAGTGGATACTCCCCGTATGCAGTGTGAGCGGATACTCCCCTATATGCAGTGTGAGCGGATACTCCTCGTATGCAGTGTGAGCGGATACTCCTCATATGCAGTGTGAGCGGATACTCCCCGTATGCCGTGTGAGCGGATACTCCTCGTATGCAGTGTGAGCGGATACTCCCCGTATGCAGTGTGAGCGGATACTCCCAGTATGCAGTGTGAGCGGATACTCCCCGTATGCCGTGTGAGCGGATACTCCCCGTATGCCGTGTGAGCGGATACTCCCCGTATGCCGTGTGAGCGGATACTCCCCGTATGCCGTGTGAGCGGATACTCCCCGTATGCCGTGTGAGCGGATACTCACCGTATGTCGTGTGAGCGGATACTCCTCGTATGCAGTGTGAGCGGATACTCCCCGTATGCCGTGTGAGCGGATACTCCTCGTATGCAGTGTGAGCGGATACTCCCCGTATGCAGTGTGAGCGGATTCTCCCAGTATGCAGTGTGAGCGGATACTCCCCGTATGCAGTGTGAGCGGATACTCGTATGCAGTGTAAGCGGATACTCCCCTGTATGTCGTGTGAGTGGATACTCCCCGTATGCAGTGTGAGCGGATACTCCTCGTATGCAGTGTGAGCGGATACTCCCCTGCATGCAGTGTGAGCGGATACTCCTTGCATGCAGTGTGAGCGGATACTCCCCGTATGCAGTGTGAGCGGATACTCCCCGTATGCAGTGTGAGCGGATACTCGTATGCAGTGTAAGCAGATACTCCCCTGTATGTCGTGTGAGTGGATACTCCCCGTATGCAGTGTGAGTGGATACTCCCCGTATGCAGTGTGAGCGGATACTCCTCGTATGCAGTGTGAGCGGATACTCCCCTGCATGCAGTGTGAGCGGATACTCCCCGTATGCAGTGTGAGCGGATACTCCCCGTATGCAGTGTGAGCGGATACTCCCCGTATGCAGTGTGAGCGGATACTCGTATGCAGTGTAAGCAAATACTCCCCGTATGCCGTGTGAGCGGATACTCCTTGTATGCAGTGTGAGCGGATACTCCTCGTATGCAGTGTGAACGGATACTCGTATGCAGTGTGAGTGGATACTCCCCGTATGCAGTGTGAGCGGATACTCGTATGCAGTGTAAGCGGATATTCCCCTGTATGCAGTGCGAGTGGATACTCCCCGTATGCAGTGTGAGCGGATACTCCTCGTATGCAGTGTGAGCGGATACTTACTCCCCTGCATGCAGTGTGAGCGGATACTCCCCGTATGCAGTGTGAGCGGATACTCCCCGTATGCAGTGTGAGCGGATACTCCTCGTATGCAGTGTGAGCGGATACTCCCCTGCATGCAGTGTGAGCGGATACTCCCCATATGCAGTGTGAGCGGATACTCCCCGTATGCAGTGTGAGCGGATACTCGTATGCAGTGTAAGCAAATACTCCCCGTATGCCGTGTGAGAGGATACTCCTTGTATGCAGTGTGAGCGGATACTCCTCGTATGCAGTGTGAACGGATACTCGTATGCAGTGTGAGTGGATACTCCCCGTATGCAGTGAGTGGATACTCCCCGTATGCAGTGTGAGCGGATACTCCTCGTATGCAGTGTGAGCGGATACTCCCCTGCATGCAGTGTGAGCGGATACTCCCCGTATGCAGTGTGAGCGGATACTCCCCGTATGCAGTGTGAGCGGATACTCGGATGCAGTGTAAGCAGATACTCCCCTGTATGGCGTGTGAGCGGATACTCCCCTGTATGCAGTGTGAGCGGATACTCCCCTATATGCAGTGTGAGCGGATACTCCTCGTATGCAGTGTGAGCGGATACTCACCGTATGCCGTGTGAGCGGATACTCCTCGTATGCAGTGAGAGGATACTCCCCGTATGCCGTGTGAGCGGATACTCCCCGTATGCCGTGTGAGCGGATACTCCCCGTATGCAGTGTGAGCGGATACTCCCCGTATGCAGTGTGAGCGGATACTCCCCGTATGCAGTGTGAGCGGATACTCCCCGTATGCAGTGTGAGCGGATACTCCCCGTATGCAGTGTGAGCGGATACTCCCCGTATGCAGTGTGAGCAGATACTCTTCGTATGCAGTGTGAGCGGATACTTCCCATATGCAGTGTGA
Organism: Ranitomeya imitator; assembly: GCF_032444005.1. Lineage (NCBI taxonomy): Eukaryota > Metazoa > Chordata > Amphibia > Anura > Dendrobatidae > Ranitomeya > Ranitomeya imitator. The sequence continues at coordinate 166,591,496 of NC_091283.1, read as the reverse complement.
GCGGATACTCCTTGTATGCAGTGTGAGCGGATACTCCCCGTATGCAGTGTGTGTATACTCTTCGTATGCAGTGTGAGCGGATACTCCCCGTGTGCAGTGTGAGCGGATACTCCCTGTATGCAGTGTGTGTGGATACTCCCCGTATGCAGTGTGAGCGGATACTCCCCGTGTGCAGTGTGAGCGGATACTCCCCGTGTGCAATGTGAGCGGATACTCCCCGTATGCAGTGTGTGTGGATACTCTTCGTATGCAGTGTCTGCATTGCTCTCGTGTACGTTGTCAGAGTTCCCCCATATACAGTGCCGGATTGCAGCTTCCTGTGCTCACATTCTTTCCTTCGCGTCTCACAGGAGAGTGCTGGAGAATCGTGACAGTGTGTATGAGAAGATCAGCCAGTACCTGCAGCTGAAGAACGTCATCGAGAAGCTGAAGGTGCGGGATTAACCCTGTACAGTCTGTGTAGCTGCACCCTGCACTGCATATGTCTGGTTTCTGTAGTTCAGTAGCGCTCATACCGTCCTCGTTGGCGCCTCCTTGTGGCAGGAACCATAACTTATTTCTGCATGTGGCATTCCTGAGCCAGATGTGGAGATGAGACCTTGTGCTCCTGAGACCCCTTTATGTTCTTGCAGGAGTTGGAGTCAGGACCCCTCCAGACACAGGTCGACCTGGGCTGCAATTTCTACGTGAATGCTGAGGTGTGAGTGCCCAGTACTACTCTTCCCAATCTCCTCCCTCCTGAACGTCCTGCAACATCCCCATGTCCCGAGGGTTCGCCTCTTGTCTGATACTTTCTCCATGTTCTTTCCTCCGCAGCCCGGATTCCTCCAAGATATTTGTGGCTTTAGGCTTTGGCTTTTTTGCTGAGCTGACTCTGGAGGAAGCGCTCAGGTTCATCGAGAAGAAAAATAAAATGCTGACGGAGTAAGGGATTCTCCCATTTATCAGTATAAGCTGCCATCATGTAGCCATAATCCACCGTCCATCTCTCTGGCGTCTTATCTCATTTTCTGGCTGATCCAACTTGGTCTAGTTTAGTCTTGCCTGAGGTAGTCTAATAAAGACGTATGTAGACTACTCTTGACTAATCTAATCCAAACAGACAAGGAAGCATAGGCCAAAAAAGTCAAATGAATCAATATATTTTCTTTTTGCATGCCCAGCAATTCGAGGTGTCTATAGCATAATTCAGCATCAGTGAGTGGATTTACTCCATTGCCTGTATATAAAGGTCTATGCACTAATCTGAACCAGTACTATAATGAATATTCTGCTTTGAGCTTACCAGCTAGGTTTAGGCTAGCTGTCTCTCACTTCAGATACTTTTGTCTTCAGTTGAATCTTGTGTAAGGGCTCCTCCACAGTATTATGGGAACTTTAGTTTAAAGATAGGCTTTGTATGATGACACTGGTCTATTTAGATATGGGTGTGCTACCTCTCTAGGCAGTATCTTTTTTGTATTTGTATCTCCACTTTTATTGTTCGATTTTTAGATTAATCGTTAATAAAGATGATTTATTTTACTTTTTTAGCCTATGCTTCCTTGTCTGTTTGGATTATTTTATAGCTTGGGAAGTGCCAATTATCTAAGCCACTCGTTTGTAGGTTTATCTTGATTAATCTAGTAATATATAGGCTAGCCTGATCTAGACATACAGGTGCTTCTCACAAAATTAGAATATCATGAAAAAGTTAATTTAATTCAGTTCTTCAAGACAAAAAGTGAAACTCATATATTATATAGAGTCATTACAAACAGAGTGATCTATTTTTGATGATATTCTAATTTTGCCTGTATCTGGGGTAGTCTTATTTCTCATCTGAGCTGGCTTTGTCCAAGTTAGATGCTTCTAGGCTAGTCTCATCTGATCTAAAATATCTGTGCACGTTCTGTGTACTCTAGATGTATCTACGCCAGGGGTGTCAAACTGCATTCCTCGAGGGCCGCAAACCATGCGTGTTTTCAAGATTTCCTTAGCTTTGCACAAGGTGCTGTAATCATGATGTGTGTAGGTGATTAAATTATCACCTGTGCAGTACAAGGAAACCCTAAAAACATGACCTGTCTGCAGCCCTTGAGGAATGCAGTTTGACACCTCTGATCTACGCCATCCCAGGTTTAAACACATCTAGACTAGTCTTGTCTAATCTAGACAAGACAAACCTAAGTATTTCTAAAATGGGCAAAACTTGCACAGATACATTTAGATTAGAAAAGAATAGCCCACTGAACCAAGACTAGATACATTTAGATTAGTCAAAATTAGACTAAATACACGTAGATAAGGCAAGACTAGCCAGGACACATCTAGATAGTCTTGTCTCATCTAGATGTGTCCAGGTTAGTCTTGTGTAGTCTAGTTGTGTCAGGCTAGTTTAGTGTAATCTAGATGTGTTCTGGCTAGTCTCATCTAGATGTGTACTGCATAGTCTTTTCTAATGTAGATGTGTTCAGGTTAGTCTTGTCTCATCTTGATACGTCCTGGCTAGTCTTGTCTAATCTAGATGTGACCTGGCGAGTAGGGCTAGTTTTGTTCAATCTAGATGTGTCCACACTAGTCTTGTCTAATCTAGATGTGTCTTGGATAGTTTTGCCTCATCTGATCTAGATATGTCTGGGCTAGTCTTGTCTCATCTAGATAAGTCCTTGCTAGTCTTGTCTCATCTCATCTAGATGTGTATTGGGCAGTCTTGTTTAATCTAGATGAGTTCAGGTTAGTCTGGTCTAATCTAGATGTGTCCATGCTAGTTTTGTCTCATCTAGATGTGTTCACACTAGTCTTGTCTCATCTAGATGTGCCTGGGCAAGTCTTCTCTCATCTAGATGTTTCCAGGCTAATTTTGTCTCATCTAGATGTGTCTGCGCTAGTCTTGTCTAATCAAGATGTCTCCAGGCTAGTCTTGTCTATATTGAGGTTTCTGGGTTAGTCTTGTCCAGATTTGTCTTGTGCAATCCAGATTTGCCTAGGCTGTAGATTGTTCTTGTATATCTAATACTATACGAGTCAAGGTTAAAAAATAATCCAGATTACAAGAGACAAGAACTATCTAGATTAGACAACACTGACTAGGCAAAATCTGGATACATCTGGTTAGTCTTGACTAGATTTGTGTTACTATCGTGAATTAATGCGCCTTGTGTTTCACATGTGAACAGAATTGTTTTTTTTTTCTAGAATTAGTGAAACTCTAACCAAAGACGCTGCAAATATAAAGGCCCATATCAGACTGGTCTTGGAGGTGAGACCCCTGGGGTGTTAGCACTGGACTGTAGATATGGATATGTGAATTGACACATTGCATCCTTATATGGCCACCCGGTGCCAACCCCGTCATTAGGAATTACCTACTGCATGAGGAGCATATCCTAAATATCCACACTATGCCTATACATCGCTTGTCTATAGGACCATCACGTAATTCCTTTCCACAAACCCCTACAGACTTTTCAATCTCATCAGACTGATGGGTTTTTGCTTTCTTCAAGGGTCTACGGGAACTACAGGATCTGCCCAATGAGCCAGTAACTCAGGGATAGTCGTCTGCAGGACTCTGCATACACCCAGAATGATGGAGCTGTGACAGAGGAGGCAAAGGAGCAAGACCACATATATGTACAATAACAGGACAGGCGAAGCTCAAGTGTTATTGTCCACGTCCACTATAAAAGGGTTCTTATAAAATAATTGTATAATAAACTTTTTTTTTTGTACAGATTTTCATTTGATATTAGTTATCCTGCACTGATCCTGAGTTACATCCTGTATTATACCCCAGAGCTGCATTCACTATTCTGCTGGTGCCGTCACTGTGTACATACATTACATTACTGATCCTGAGTTACATCCTGTATTATACCCCAGAGCTGCACTCACTATTCTGCTGGTGCAGTCACTGTGTACATACATTACATTACGGATCCTGAGTTACATCCTGTATTATACTCCAAAGCTCCACTCACTATTCTGCTGGTGCAGTTACTGTGTACATACATTACATTACTGATCCTGAGTTACATCCAGTATTATACCACAGAGCTGCATTCACTATTCTGCTGGTGCAGTCACTGTGTACATACATTACATTACTGATCCTGTACTGACCCTGAGTTACATCCTGTATTATACCCCAGAGCTGCACTCACTATTCTGCTGGTACAGTCACTGTGTACATACATTACTGATCCTGAGTTACATCCTGTATTATACCCCAGAGCTGCACTCACTATTCTGCTGGTGCAGTCACTGTGTACATACATTACATTTCTGATCCTGAGTTACATCCTATATTATACCCCAGAGCTGCACTCACTATTCTGCTGGTGCAGTCACTGTGTACATACATTACTGATCCTGAGTTACATCCTGTATTATACCCCAGAGCTGCACTCACTATTCTGCTGGTGCAGTCACTGTGTACATACATTACTGATCCTGAGTTACATCCTGTATTATACCCCAGAGCTGCACTCACTATTCTGCTGGTGCAGTCACTGTGTACATACATTACATTTCTGATCCTGAGTTACATCCTATATTATACCCCAGAGCTGCACTCACTATTCTGCTGGTGCAGTCACTGTGTACATACATTACTGATCCTGAGTTACATCCTGTATTATACCCCAGAGCTGCACTCACTATTCTGCTGGTGCAGTCACTGTGTACATACATTACATTACTGATCCTGTACTGATCCTGAGTTAGATCCTGTATTATACTCCAGAGCTGCACTCACTATTCTGCTGGTGCAGTCACTGTGTACATACATTACATTACTGATCCTGAGTTACATCCTGTATTATACTCCAGAGCTGCATTCGCTATTCTGCTGGTGCAGTCACAGTGTACATACATTACATTACTGATCCTGTCCTGTTCCTGAGTTACATCCTGTATTATACTCCAGAGCTGCACTCACTATTCTGCTGGTGCAGTCACTGTGCACATATATTACATTACTGATCCTGAGTTACCTCCTGTATTATATCCCAGAGCTGCATTCATTATTCTGCTGGTTCAGTCACTGTGTACATATATTACATTACTGATCCTGTCCTGTTCCTGAGTTAGATCCTGTATTATACTCCAGAGCTACACTCACTATTCTGCTGGTGCAGTCACTGTGTACATACATTACTGATCCTGAGTTACATCCTGTATTATAACCCAGAGCTGCACTCACTATTCTGCTGGTGTAGTCACTGTGTACATACATTACTGATCCTGAGTTACATCCTGTATTATAACCCAGAGCTGCACTCACTGTTCTGCTGGTGCAGTCACTGTGTACATACATTACTGATCCTGAGTTACATTCTGTATTATACTCCAGAGCTGCACTCACTATTCTGCTGGTGCAGTCACTGTGTACATACATTACATTACTGATCCTGAGTTACATTATGTATTATACTCCAGAGCTGCACTCACTATTCTGCTGGTGCAGTCACTGTGTACATACATTACATTACTGATCCCGAGTTACATCCTATATTATACCCCAGAGCTGCACTCACTATTCTGCTGGTGCAGTCACTGTGTACATACATTACATTACTGACCCTGTACTGATCCTGAGTTACATCCTGTATTATACTCCAGAGCTGCACTCACTATTCTGCTGGTGCAGTCACTGTGTATATACATTATATTACTGACCCTGTACTGATCCTGAGTTACATTCTATATTATACCCCAGAGCTGCAGTCACTATTCTGCTGGTGCAGTCACTGTGTACATACATTGCATTACTGATCCCTAGTTACATCCTATATTATACTCCAGAGCTGCACTCACTATTCTGCTGGTGCAGTCACTGTGTACATACATTACATTACTGATCCCGAGTTACATCCTATATTATACCCCAGAGCTGCACTCACTATTCTGCTGGTGCAGTCACTGTGTACATACATTACATTACTGATCCCGAGTTACATCCTATATTATACCCCAGAGCTGCACTCACTATTCTGCTGGTGCAGTCACTGTGTACATACATTACATTACTGATCCCGAGTTACGTCCTATATTATACTCCAGAGCTGCACTCACTATTCTGCTGGTGCAGTCACTGTGTACATACATTACATTACTGATCCCGAGTTACATCCTATATTATACCCCAGAGCTGCACTCACTATTCTGCTGGTGCAGTCACTGTGTACATACATTACATTACTGATCCCGAGTTACATCCTATATTATACCCCAGAGCTGCACTCACTATTCTGCTGGTGCAGTCACTGTGTACATACATTACATTACTGATCCTGAGTTACATCCAGTATTATACCACAGAGCTGCATTCACTATTCTGCTGGTGCAGTCACTGTGTACATACATTACATTACTGATCCTGTACTGACCCTGAGTTACATCCTGTATTATACCCCAGAGCTGCACTCACTATTCTGCTGGTACAGTCACTGTGTACATACATTACTGATCCTGAGTTACATCCTGTATTATACCCCAGAGCTGCACTCACTATTCTGCTGGTGCAGTCACTGTGTACATACATTACATTTCTGATCCTGAGTTACATCCTATATTATACCCCAGAGCTGCACTCACTATTCTGCTGGTGCAGTCACTGTGTACATACATTACTGATCCTGAGTTACATCCTGTATTATACCCCAGAGCTGCACTCACTATTCTGCTGGTGCAGTCACTGTGTACATACATTACTGATCCTGAGTTACATCCTGTATTATACCCCAGAGCTGCACTCACTATTCTGCTGGTGCAGTCACTGTGTACATACATTACATTTCTGATCCTGAGTTACATCCTATATTATACCCCAGAGCTGCACTCACTATTCTGCTGGTGCAGTCACTGTGTACATACATTACTGATCCTGAGTTACATCCTGTATTATACCCCAGAGCTGCACTCACTATTCTGCTGGTGCAGTCACTGTGTACATACATTACATTACTGATCCTGTACTGATCCTGAGTTAGATCCTGTATTATACTCCAGAGCTGCACTCACTATTCTGCTGGTGCAGTCACTGTGTACATACATTACATTACTGATCCTGAGTTACATCCTGTATTATACTCCAGAGCTGCATTCGCTATTCTGCTGGTGCAGTCACAGTGTACATACATTACATTACTGATCCTGTCCTGTTCCTGAGTTACATCCTGTATTATACTCCAGAGCTGCACTCACTATTCTGCTGGTGCAGTCACTGTGCACATATATTACATTACTGATCCTGAGTTACCTCCTGTATTATATCCCAGAGCTGCATTCATTATTCTGCTGGTTCAGTCACTGTGTACATATATTACATTACTGATCCTGTCCTGTTCCTGAGTTAGATCCTGTATTATACTCCAGAGCTACACTCACTATTCTGCTGGTGCAGTCACTGTGTACATACATTACTGATCCTGAGTTACATCCTGTATTATAACCCAGAGCTGCACTCACTATTCTGCTGGTGTAGTCACTGTGTACATACATTACTGATCCTGAGTTACATCCTGTATTATAACCCAGAGCTGCACTCACTGTTCTGCTGGTGCAGTCACTGTGTACATACATTACTGATCCTGAGTTACATTCTGTATTATACTCCAGAGCTGCACTCACTATTCTGCTGGTGCAGTCACTGTGTACATACATTACATTACTGATCCTGAGTTACATTATGTATTATACTCCAGAGCTGCACTCACTATTCTGCTGGTGCAGTCACTGTGTACATACATTACATTACTGATCCCGAGTTACATCCTATATTATACCCCAGAGCTGCACTCACTATTCTGCTGGTGCAGTCACTGTGTACATACATTACATTACTGACCCTGTACTGATCCTGAGTTACATCCTGTATTATACTCCAGAGCTGCACTCACTATTCTGCTGGTGCAGTCACTGTGTATATACATTATATTACTGACCCTGTACTGATCCTGAGTTACATTCTATATTATACCCCAGAGCTGCAGTCACTATTCTGCTGGTGCAGTCACTGTGTACATACATTGCATTACTGATCCCTAGTTACATCCTATATTATACTCCAGAGCTGCACTCACTATTCTGCTGGTGCAGTCACTGTGTACATACATTACATTACTGATCCCGAGTTACATCCTATATTATACCCCAGAGCTGCACTCACTATTCTGCTGGTGCAGTCACTGTGTACATACATTACATTACTGATCCCGAGTTACGTCCTATATTATACTCCAGAGCTGCACTCACTATTCTGCTGGTGCAGTCACTGTGTACATACATTACATTACTGATCCTGTATTGACCCTGTTTTAGTGCCTGTATTTTAGTCCATATCTGCAATCATGGTGGCATGCTGTTCCAGGTGTTGATTGCCCCTGTGCAAAGTGACTCTGGGCTGCCGATAGGTTGGCGTAGGCTGCTGTAGGCCCCTGTCTCTGCCATCCTGGTAATACGGTGAAGCTCATCCGGAGACTGGGCTTCACAGGAGATCATCCTTTTTATTATATCCTGCCGAACTGCTGCAGTACCAGCAATTATACAATCACAGGCTCACTTTCCCTGAGGGGACTGAAAAATAAAGTAAAAAAGTATACCGTATATATAAAAAAGAAAATCAGAAAAATATAAAAGTTTGACTTTCCCCCTTTTCCCGTTTTAAAAATAACAATATAAAAAAATACACATTTGGTATTGTAGCGTCCGTAAAAGTACAATCTATCAAAATATAAAATGTCATAAAGCCTAAAAAAACGTTTTAAATACGTGGTCAAAATTGTTGATACCCCTCGTTTAATTACAGAAAAACCCACAATGGTCACAGAAATAACTTGAATCTGACAAAAAGTAATAATAAAAGATCTATGAAAATGAAAGGCAGACATTGCTTTTCAACCATGCTTACAGAGAATTCCAAAAAATATATAGCTCATGAAATAGACCTGGACAGGAAGGATGGTACCCCTAAAGTGAACCCGTCAGCTGTTTTGGCCGCTATAAGATACCGCCACTGCCTTTCAGGGCTTATATACAGCATTCTATAATTCTATAGATAAGCCCCCAATCCGACCTGCAAGAGAAGAAAAAAAAGTTTTAGTATACTCACTCCAGGTGGCAGTCCAGTCCGATGGGTATCGCAGGTCTGGGTCTGGCGCCTCACATCTTTTTATGATCGCCATCCTCCTGCTTGCTTCATCGCTCCCTGGCACCGTGCTCCTGTGCAGGCATATCTGTCTGCCCTGTTGAGGGCAGAGTAAAGTACTGCAGTGCGCAGGCGCTGGGCCTCTCTGACCTTTCCCGGCGCATGTGCACTGCAGTTCCTTACTCTGCCCTCAACAGGGCAGACAAGTATGCCTGCACAGGAGCACGGTGCCATGGAGCGATGAAGCAAGCAGGAGGACGGCATCGCAAGAAGATGGGAGACGCCGGACCCGGACTTGTGACACCCCTTCGGACCAGACACCCCCACCCCCCCTCTCCCCCCGGGTGAGTATAATAACATTTATTTTTCTTATCTTGCAGGTCGGATCGGGGGCTTATTTACAGCATTATAGATTGCAGTAGATAAGCCCTGAAAGGGGGTGGCCGCATCTTATAGTGGCCAAAACAGCTGACAGGTTCCCTTTAATTTAATATTTTGTTGAACAACCTTTTGAGGCAATCACTGCAATCAAACGATTCCTGTAATTGTCAATGAGACTTCTACACCTCTCTACAGGTATTTTGGCCACTCCTCAAGAGCAAACTGCTCCAGTTGTCTTGTGTTTGAAGGTTGCCTTTTCCAGACGCCATGTTTCAGCTCTTTCCAAAGAGGCTCAATAGGATTTAGGTCAGGGCTCATAGAAGGCCACTTCAGAATAGTCCAATGTTTTCCTCTTATCAATTCTTGGGTGTTTTTAGCTGTGTGTTTTGGGTCATTATCCTGTTGCAAGACCCATGACCTGTGACTGAGACCAAGCTTTCTGACACTGGGCAGCACATTTCTCTCTAGAATCCCTTGATAGTCTTGAGATTTCATTATACCCTGCACAAATTCTAGACACCCTGTGCCAGATGCAGCAAAGCAGCTCCAGAACATAACAGAGCCTCCTCCATGTTTCACAGTAGGGAGAGTGTTCTTTTCTTGACATGCTTCATTTTTCCATCTGTGAACATAGAGCTGATGTGCCTTGCCAAAAAAGTTCCATTTTTGTCTCATCTGCCCATAGGACATTCTCTCAGAAGATTTGTGGCTTGTCAACATGTAGTTTGGCAAATTCCAGTCTGGCATTTTTATGATTTTTTTTCAACAATGGTGTCCTCCTTGGTCGTTTCCCATGAAGTCCACTTTGGCTCATACAGCGACGGATGGTGCGATCGGACACTGATGTTCCTTGAGCTTGAAGTTCACCTTTAATCTGTTTAGCAGTTTTTCTGGGCTTTTTTGTTACCATTCGTATTATCCGTCTCTTTGATTTGTCATCAATTTATCTAATGTGGCCACGTCCAGGGAGGTTGGCTACAGTCCCATGGATCTTAAATCCTACACAGAACCAAAGGAGTATATGTCCAAAACATATTTAACAAAATCAATATTTTATTAATAAATACATAGTCTTAACCAGTATAAAACAGACATGAAAAGCACAGACATCAACTCATTTAGGGGGAAGCACCACAACTGCAATAACAGAATGAGTCAGTGAGCGGGCCAGCAAGGGTATAGTCCTTATCCACTGTTACCTATACAACATCTAAAGCCCATTTAGTAGGACCGGATACTAGTGGATGTACCTAAATCTCCGTATAAATAATAAGCATAAAATGCTCCATCTCCTCTATCCAGTCAGCCCCCGGAAGAAGCCCACGCGAAACGCGCGTTGGGGCTGCTGTGGAGCGCACACTGACAGATATTACCATGGGTAAGTTGAGCGTCCTTTAAAGGGGTCCTTTACATTTTGTACTTTGTTGAATTGGATAGAGGAGATGGCGCATTTTATGCTTATTATTTATACGGAGATTTAGGTACATCCACTTATACTATACTAGTGGACACACCACGATTTAACATGTCCCTTTTGTCACATTATTTTCAGGGGTACCATCATTTCTGTCCAGGCCTATTTCATGAGGTTTATTTTTTTTTAATTCTGTGGAAGCATGGATGAAAAGCAATGCCTGACTTTCATTTGTTCATTTTCATAGATCTTTTATTTATTATTACTTTTGTCAGATTCAAATTATTTCTGTGACCATTGTGGGTTTTTCTGTCATTAAACAAGGGATACTAACAATATTGACCACATGTGTAGCAGAATTTCTTGTTTTCGGTCATTGCGCCACCTTAAAAATGCCATAAAAAGCAATAAAAAAAAAAATAAGCTAATGGGGATGGAAAAATATAAAAAAGTTATGGCTCTTGGAAGAAGAGGAGGAAATAAGAACGAAAATAGCCTGGTTGGGAAGGGGTTAAAGCGGTTCTGCAGCGCCTTACACCTCCACATTTAGGCTGAACGGACGGGGCGGCTGTCTGAATACCAACGGCTCCGGGACATCAGTAACGGGGAAGAAACCAATAATGGCCGACAGAACAATTTACACATATATAGGCTTCACATGGATTTTTAGGGTCGTGTTCACCGCTCAGATGACCATGGCATCAGAAGGGTTAAAAGATGTTTTGCTATAAGGACTGGAACAAAGGGTTAATCCACCCATTGGCGCTGCTTTCTCTCTGTTGCCGTGGTGACGAGGCCTTGCCGCTTAGGATGAAGCCTCTCCACACAAACAAGTGCAGAGCTGAGCACGACTGCCCCCGTCACCAGTAATCCTGCACTTCTATGGCACTGAATGTAGGGGGCACACGGGGGAGGTGATTCATATTTTAACCACTTCCTTGCCAGATCTGCATTAGCATCGGGTGATTTCGGCCCAAATGTCCGAAAATAAAAGTCGCTATCACACCTTCCTTCTCCCAAAATGTAAAGAAAAAAAAATCAACCATTTAGTATCATAAGTGGCTGACCTTATAAAATACCATAATACTTACCTTGTACGGTGAAGAGGGAGATGAGGGCTTAAGTCACATATAAAACATGGCGACTTGTCAGTCATCTGATTTTTATCAGATACCATTGACTCAAAAATTAGCAATGTGTCAGTAATGTTATTACTGACTCATCACTCAGCTTTTCCAGACTCCGAATATCGCAACTACCTTATACCACGATATCGATCCAGAAAAAGCATCACTACTTGTTATGACACGATAACGGCGGATATATTGGTTGTCACCCAGCTTTCCTAGATTATCTGCATATAGAGGAAACAATACCTACACAGGAAGATACGCTAGGAAAGCTGGGTGATAACCAATATGGATGTTAGGATCATGGCATATTGGTGTAGATAGGTAGCAATCTTGAATGAGGAAAGCATCACTATGAGATATGATGTGATATCAGTGGCCATATTGGTTGTACAGCTTTGCTAGTGTCCTGAATCACATATTTTTCTAGTTACACAGCGATATAACATGATAATAGTGGCCCAACTTTCCTACCTACTGTAAAAATGTTATTCAGGATGCTAGGAAAGCTGGGTACAACCAATATAGCTATCATCACATCATATCATATAGTGATGCTTTCCTTGTTTTGTATCGTTACACCAATATTATATGATCATTGCAGCCATATTGGTTATCACCCAGCTTTCCTAGCTTATCTGCCATAAATATTGCTAACTATGTACACAGATGAGCTAGGACAGCTGGGTGACAACCAATATGGCCGCTATTATCAGGTTATATTACGGTGTTACTAGAAAAATATGCTATTCGGGACCTTAGGAATTCTGGGTGACAACAAACATGGCCACCATTATCACATTATAACGCATAGTGATGCTTTCCCCGGATCGTGATGGTCATGTCATATATGTCTAGACAGGTAGCGATACAAAACGGGGAAAGCATCACTATGAGATATGATGTGATAATGGTCGCCATATTGGCTGTCACCCAACTTTCCTAGGGTCCTGAATAGCATATTTTCGGAGTTACACAGCTATATATATCGTCATGTATGTCTAGACAGGTAGTGCTACAGAATGGGGAAAGCATCACTACGTGATATAATGTGATAATGGTTTGCCATATTGGTTGTCACTCAGCTTTCCTAGGATCCTGAATAGAATATTTTCCTAGTTACACAGCGATATAACGTGATAACATTGGCCAAATTGGTAGTCACCCAACTTTCCTACCTAGATAGGTATTGCTTCCTATCTGGGCAGATATGCTTGGAAAGCTGGGTGACAACCAATATGAACATTATGATCATGTTACAGTGGGGCAAAAAAGTATTTAGTCAGTCAGCAATAGTGCAAGTTCCACCACTTAAAAAGATGAGAGGCGTCTGTAATTTACATCATAGGTAGACCTCAACTATGGGAGACAAACTGAGAAAAAAAATCCAGAAAATCACATTGTCTGTTTTTTTATCATTTTTTTTGCATATTATGGTGGAAAATAAGTATTTGGTCAGAAACAAACAATCAAGATTTCTGGCTCTCACAGACCTGTAACTTCTTCTTTAAGAGTCTCCTCTTTCCTCCACTCATTACCTGTAGTAATGGCACCTGTTTAAACTTGTTATCAGTATAAAAAGACACCTGTGCACACCCTCAAACAGTCTGACTCCAAACTCCACTATGGTGAAGACCAAAGAGCTGTCAAAGGACACCAGAAACAAAATTGTAGCCCTGCACCAGGCTGGGAAGACTGAATCTGCAATAGCCAACCAGCTTGGAGTGAAGAAATCAACAGTGGGAGCAATAATTAGAAAATGGAAGACATACAAGACCACTGATAATCTCCCTCGATCTGGGGCTCCACGCAAAATCCCACCCCGTGGGGTCAGAATGATCACAAGAACGGTGAGCAAAAATCCCAGAACCACGCGGGGGGACCTAGTGAATGAACTGCAGAGAGCTGGGACCAATGTAACAAGGCCTACCATAAGTAACACACTACGCCACCATGGACTCAGATCCTGCAGTGCCAGACGTGTCCCAATGCTTAAGCCAGTACATGTCCGGGCCCGTCTGAAGTTTGCTAGAGAGCATTTGGATGATCCAGAGGAGTTTTGGGAGAATGTCCTATGGTCTGATGAAACCAAACTGGAACTGTTTGGTAGAAACACAACTTGTCGTGTTTGGAGGAAAAAGAATACTGAGTTGCATCCATCAAACACCATACCTACTGTAAAGCATGGTGGTGGAAACATCATGCTTTGGGGCTGTTTCTCTGCAAAGGGGCCAGGACGACTGATCCGGGTACATGAAAGAATGAATGGGGCCATGTATCGTGAGATTTTGAGTGCAAACCTCCTTCCATCAGCAAGGGCATTGAAGATGAAACGTGGCTGGGTCTTTCAACATGACAATGATCCAAAGCACACCGCCAGGGCAACGAAGGAGTGGCTTCGTAAGAAGCATTTCAAGGTCCTGGAGTGGCCTAGCCAGTCTCCAGATCTCAACCCTATAGAAAACCTTTGGAGGGAGTTGAAAGTCCGTGTTGCCAAGCGAAAAGCCAAAAACATCACTGCTCTAGAGGAGATCTGCATGGAGGAATGGGCCAACATACCAACAACAGTGTGTGGCAACCTTGTGAAGACTTACAGAAAACGTTTGACCTCTGTCATTGCCAACAAAGGATATATTACAAAGTATTGAGATGAAATTTTGTTTCTGACCAAATACTTATTTTCCACCATAATATGCAAATAAAATGTAAAAAAAACAGACAATGTGATTTTCTGGATTTTTTTTTCTCAGTTTGTCTCCGATAGTTGAGGTCTACCTATGATGTAAATTACAGACGCCTCTCATCTTTTTAAGTGGTGGAACTTGCACTATTGCTGACTGACTAAATACCTTTTTGCCCCACTGTATATCACTGTGTATCTAGGAAAATATGCTATTTAGGACCCTAGGAAAGCTGGGTGACAACCAATATGGTCTCCATTATAATGTAATTTCACATAGTGATGATTTCACCTGATCTGTTTTGTTGTATTACTAGGCAGATATGATATTACGGACCCTAGGAAAGCTCGGTGTAACCAATATTGTTGCCGTTATCACTTCATATCCGCCTAGTTATACAGTGCTACAGATCAGTGAAGGTATCATTGTGCGGCAAGATTGGTTATCATGCACTATTCCTAGGGCTCTACATAGCATATTTGCCTAGTACAGCGGAATGTGATATGACGTGATAACGGCAGCCATATTTGTTGTCACCCAGCTCTACTAGCATATCTGCCTATTTAAGTTTTGCTTCCTATCTAGGTATCACTTCCTATCTAGACAGGAAAGGTGGGTGACAACTAATATGCCCACTATTATAATGTAATTTCATACAATGATGATTTACCTTGATCTGTATCGCTGTATGACTATATGCTGTTCAGAACCCTAGGAAAGCTGGGTGAAAATCAATATGGCCACCATTATCGCATCATATCGGTTTAGATATACAGTTATACAGATCAAGGGACGGCATTATTACGTGATAATGGCTATATTGGTTGTCACCCAGCTTTCCTAGGTCCCTGAATAGCATTTTTACCTTGGCATATAGTGATATCACTGTGTCAAACGATGTGAGAATGGTGGCCATATTGGTTGTCACCCAGCTTTCTTAGCATATCTGTCTGGATAGGTATTTGTTCTTGTATAGGCTGATATGCTGGATAAGCTGATTGACAACCAATATGGCCGCGATTATCACTGTATAACTAGGTAAATATGCTATTCAAGTCCTTAAAAAGCTGTGTGACAACCAATGTGACCGCCATTATCACGTCATATTGCTGTGTAACAAGGCAAATATGCTATTAAGGGCATGAGGTAAGCTGGGTGACAACCAATATAGCCGCAATTGTCACATCATTTCACTGTGCAATTAGGCAAATATGCTAATCATGTTCTAGGAAAGCTGGGTGACAATCAATATGGTCGCGATTGTCACGTCATATCGCTGTGTAATTAGGCAAACATGCTAGTCAGGTCCAAGAAAAGCTGTGTGACAACCAATATGACTGCCATTATCACATCATATCACTGTGTAACAAGGCAATTATGCTATTAGGGACAATAGGAAAGCTGGATGACAACCAATACTTTCGTAATTGTCACATCATATCACTGTGTAATTATGCAAATATGCTGATCATAGGAAAGCTGGGTGACAACCAATATGGCCACCATTATCACATCATATTGCTGCGTAACAAGGCAAATATGCTATTTGGGGCACTAGGAAAGAAGGGTGACTAAAAATATTACCTCAATTGTCACGTCATATCGATGTTTAGGCAAACATGCTGGTTGGGTCCTAGAAAAGCTGGGTGACAACCAATATGACCGCCATTATCACGTCATATCTGCTCAGTTATACAGCACTACAGAAGAAGGGACAGCATCACTACGTGATATGACGTGATAATGGCTGCCATATTGGTTGTCACCCAGCTTTCCCAGTAGCTGATATAACAGAGTTTTGTTATGCAGTGACTGGCAGCGTATGGAGGTCGGTGGGCGCTGTACATCTGTGGTGCCCACATCCCCAGCATCCATGTCTGGAGTCTCCCCTCCCCTGTCACCTCCCATCTCCTCCTCCTCAGCACGCTTTTCCTTCCCTCTGACGTAGAGCAGGATTCTCTCCTGTGTCTGCTGGTTGTAGGGGAAAGGGGCAGACATTGAAAAAAACAAGAAAAACAAGTAGGAGGCGGAGGAGAGTGTATGAGAGAGATGGAGACAAGAGGGAGGGAGGCAGGAAAACAGAGCACTGCCATCTAAACCAGGCCAAAAAATCTGCCCCCTTCTCCCTCTCGCCTCTCCGCAGATTCAGGACCATGTTCCACGCTGATTCCTCCGCAGCCTCATGGTTGCCGCAGGGACAGATCGTCACTCAAAGACCCTTCAAGAGCAAAGTCAACCAGATCCACAAGACTTCTCTGGAGAGGAGAGGCGCCTGAGACTGCAGACAGGTAGGAGGCCAAAAAACATGGGGGTGCTGGTGACTGTGGGGGTGATGGTGCAAGAAGGTAGGTGGTTGCTCTACCTGTGCCCTCCTCCCACACTGTACCCACTGCTCATCAGCGCCATGCATTCGTACGGTACTATGGGGTAAAGTGACAGCATGAAGTCAGGTGAGACCACAACATGCCAACATCCACCCACATGTGTCTCTTCCACTGGTCGCTGCTCTCCTATTAATGGTTAACGTCGGCGCCCGTATGTGTGTTTGTGTTGGATTCTTGCAGTGCCGCCTCATGCTTCTCCTTGTCCTAGCAGAGATGGACCCTTCTGGGACGCTCTGGCAGTTTCTCCTGCAGTTATTGGAGGAGCAGAGTCATCGGCACCTCATCTCCTGGACGTCCAATGATGGGGAGTTCAAGCTGCTGGACGCCGAGGAGGTGGCACGGCTATGGGGCCTGCGTAAAAACAAGACCAATATGAATTACGACAAGCTGAGCCGGGCTCTGAGATATTACTATGACAAGGTGAGGCCGCACACTTTCCATGGTATATATGAAATTCATCTGTTTCCTGGGAAAGCTGGGTGGTCGCTATTCAAGTCGATTTTGATAATGCCGTAGCATATTACCTACTCCATTATCACTTATAGGTATGAATTTAGAATTTGTTTCTAACTGGTAATGGTTTTGGACAAAAATGGAGTGAAGCCATGTTCCAGGGTCTTCTGTCCTGGGGGCACCGTAATGGGAGCCATGATTGTCCCGTTTTTTCTGTGTAGCCAATGTGTAAATCATCAATGACCACTCCATGTCAAGGAGGGCAAAATATAAACTTGAAACATATTGCAGTTCTTTCTGTCCTGGGGGAATTGTATTGGGGGAAATGTTTGCCCCTTCTCTTCTATGTATGCAATGTGTAAGTGATCAATGAACCCTCCATGCCGACGTGGGCATAGAGCTAAATAAGGTACACAGAGTGATGACCCTTCAAATAGGGATATTTTTCATATCTAAATGAAGCATATCCCCCTGCAATTTCACATCAACAGGGGTCCGGGAAGCAGAGATATGGGGAGTTGTTTACAGGGTCCACACTCTGTACATCTATCTCTATATCCATTTGTGACATGGAGGGACCATTAATGATTAAATGTAACTTACATAAAAGAAATGGGCAAACATGGCCCCCTTTACAGTTCCCCCAGGACCTGTAATATGTTCCCACTCTATGCTTTTCCAAAATCATTAGGTCATTTGTAAACAATGCCCAAATTGTTACCAGCCAGTAGTATAGTATTGGTGGAGGTAGCTATGGCTGGGTCCTGTCTTTTTTAAAGGCCCCATAGTAGCTACATATCCAGACATTTGCAACCACCTGCACTTTGGGCAGTTGGCTCTTGTAGTAAGTAAAGCAATTAATATAATCAACATACATACAACATGGCCATGTGCATACAAGTTATCATTAATATCATTTATCATTATTTCATGACACTTTCATTTTAAGGGACGAGAAAAAAAAATCCTGGAAAAATATTTATACTAAAAAAAAAACAGGATGTGTGATTCATTAACTACTTAAGGGTCACCCTTCCTAAAAATGTCAGGCCCCTTTAGAAAAACTGGTCTGGGGAAGATGGATATATCCGTCACAGAACAGATGCCAATGTATGGAGCGGGCTCCACAGAAGGCAGTTGGCAGCTGTGCTGCTGTTTAACCACTTAAACGCTGCTGTCAATCTCTGACAGCGGCATTTAAGTAGCTGACATTCGTATCCCCTTGACCCCTGTAACATGAAGGCAGAGTACTGATGGACAGCCATGGCCACCGCTGCTGCCATCATCGTTTTCCTGTGACTATAAGTTTTATACAATATTAAACAAGTGATCAAAAGATTCAAATCATAAAAAAATAAAATGAAGAGTGCAAAAAACTAAAAAAAAGAAAAATGGAAAAATTTGAAACTCCCCCTTAATTTCCATCCAAAAATAAAGAGGAAGAAAAAAAAGCACATTCTGTATCACTGTATCCGTAAAAGTCAAATGTATCAAAATATAAGTAAAATCTAAAATTATTTATCCCGTAGGGTAAACAGCGCAAAAAAAAAGAAAATAGTAAAACCAGAACTGCAGTTTTTCAGTGACAGCAGCGCCCGCAAAAAATGCAACAAAACGATACAATGAAAAGATGATATCTACCCCAAAATGGCGAAAATAAAATTGTCAGCTAGTCATGCAAAAAATCAATCCCTCGCCCGGCTTCATCGACGGAAAAATGAAAACGTTACGGGTCTCGGAA
This sequence comes from Ranitomeya imitator, assembly GCF_032444005.1. NCBI lineage: Eukaryota > Metazoa > Chordata > Amphibia > Anura > Dendrobatidae > Ranitomeya > Ranitomeya imitator. Next base: position 166,572,182 of record NC_091283.1, on the reverse strand, counting down.
AATGGCAGTACAAAGCTAATTTTTATTTTTTGCATAGATCATAATTTTTTTTTTAAGGCGCTAAAATAATGGAAAATCTCTACAAGTTTGGTATCGCCATAATTGGACCGACCCGGAGAATCACACTACCAGCTCATTTCTTCCACCCAGCAACCTCATAAAAACAAAACCCAATAAAACACAGGTGGAATTGCATTTTTTTTTCCACTGTTTCACATCACTTGAAATTTTCGTAAAATGTTGACCTAGTTTATTTATGTCTTTTCAGAACATTATCAAGAAAGTGAGTGGGCAAAAGTTTGTGTACAAGTTTGTGTGTTACCCGGATCCCAGTAGCGGAGAACCTTCTAAGGAAGACGCCAAATCTAGGGACTCTGTGAATGAACTGACCCCGACCCTGAAACCCGGGGACAACTCACCCTTTGTGCCCAAGATGGTGAGGAGCAGCTCCAAGACCAGCCGCAATGAGTACATGCGCTCTGGCCTGTACTCCACCTTCACCATCCAATCACTGCAATCTCCACCCAGTGCGCAGCCCAAGGCTAACAAACCAGATATCTCGTTTCCAGCTGAAGCTCCGCCTCTTCCAGAGGCCAAGGGTCAAAGTATCAGCGTCCCATCGTATGAGGCGGTGGAGCAGGACGATGGAGATCTCTCCTTAGAAGTCAACATCCATAGCTCCAAGGAACTGCAGCTCCATGTAATGTCCATAAACAGGGGACTGATACAGGCAGTAGATATCGGGGGGAGGAAACATAAAGAAAAGGGGACCCCATTACATGTAGAAACGGGCCCCTAACGCTTTCTAAGTGGGTTGGAACTTACTTCTATAGTGCAGAAGAACATTGGGCTAGTCCATAGGGACATTGAAGATGGGGCCGATCCTTTTTGGCACCTGTTCTCCAAATGCATGAGCTTTTGGCCCCCAAAAGCAAAATCCTTCCTCCCTGTACTTCACTCCTTAAATGGGGCAAATGACCTTTTGGACCACTGGTGGGACCACTACCACTGTCTGCCCCGTAAGTCAGCTGTTGCCTCTAATGTAACCACAGGGCCAGCAATATGGGACATGTGCCATAGCTTGTAAGTAGAGCTCACCCAACATGGGCCATTTGGTCATTTGGCCCCATTGGTCTTTCACTTCCTTGAAGTAGTGATGTAGAGAAGATGAAGAAATTGAACTACCTGTGTCATCGCGTGTGTTTTTTTCTAATTAGGTCACAGTGGATCCACCGACTCCCGACATTAAAGTGGAGGATGCCTTTGAAGACCCTTCCGCAGATGACGATGACCTCTCCGAACCCCAGGTCTTTCTTGCTTCTCTCCCAGATTTGAAGACCCCAACTTCTGACCAACCACTAGCTCAAGAGATATTGGTGGTCATCAACTCACCAGAGAAGGAGGAGGAGATAAAGGTGAAGACAGATCCTCAGGAGGACGAGGAGAAGAAGGAGGACACGTCTTCTCCGGTGTCTTCTTCTGAAGGAGGACTACCTGTGAAAGGGAAAAAGCCAAAGGACTTAGAAATTCCATTCTCCTCTGTGATCGGCCCAGAGAAGATGAACGCTGCTGTGAATTCCTTGCTGGCTCCTGGAAGCGCGTCTTCTGTCATCACTTCTCATTCCCTGGTAAGGAAGATTAAACCAGAAAACGGAGATAATGGAGAAGGTGGAACTGGTGGCGCCCTAAAATGAGGACCCTGCAAATTCCCTAATTTAAAGAGCCGTGGTGCTCTACTAAGTAGCACAGAATCACAATCACAAAAATTAGTTACAACATCTATTATTCTCCAGAGCTGCATTCACAATTCTTCAGCCTTGAGAGCTTGATCTCACAGCAGTTCATACTTGTTCAGTGTCATCATTACACCAGGCACTTTATGGTCTAATATAAGGGAAACTAACTTCCCCCTCCCTGTATATCTTAGTAGATAATTTAAGCTGCTAACAGAGGATTTATCAAAAAGTTTTCTGTTTCCAATAGCAATCTGGCCAAATCGTGAGTTCAGCTCTGGAGTATAATAATATAGGATGTAACGCAGGATCAGTACAGGATGAGTAATGTAATGTATGTGCACAGTGACTGCACCAGCAGAATAGTGAGTGCAGCTCTGGAGTATAATACAGGATGTAACTCAGGATCAGTACAGGATCAGTAATGTAATGTATGTACACAGTGACTGCACCAGCAGAATAGTGAGTGCAGCTCTGGGCTGTAATACAGGATGTAACTCAGGATCAGTAATGTAATGTATGTACACAGTGACTGCACCAGCAGAACAGTGAGTGCAGCTCTGGGGTATAATACAGGATGTAACTCAGGATCAGTACAGGATCAGTACTGTAATGTCTGTACAAAGTGACTGCTCCAGCAGAATAGTGAGTGCAGCTCTGGGGTATAATTCAGGATGTAACTCAGGATCAGTAATGTATGTACACAGTGACTGCACCAGCAGAATAGTGAGTGCAACTCTAGACTATAATACAGGATGTAACTCAGGATCAGTACAGGATCAGTACTGTAATGTCTGTACACAGTGACTGCTCCAGGAGAATAGTGAGTGCAACTCTGGGGTATAATACAGGATGTAACTCAGGATCAGTAATGTAATGTATGTATACAGTGACTGCACCAGCAGAATAGTGAGTACAGCTCTGGAGTATAATACAGGATGTAACTCAGGATCAGTACAGGATCAGTACTGTAATGTCTGTACACAGTGACTGCTCCAGCAGAATAGTGAGGGCAGCTCTGGAGTATAATACAGGATGTAACTCAGGATCAGTACAGGATCAGTAATGTTTGTACACAGTGACTGCACCAGCAGAATAGTGAGTGCAGCTCTAGACTATAATACAGGATGTAACTCAGGATCAGTACAGGATCAGTAATGTAATGTATGTACACAGTGACTGCACCAGCAGAATAGTGAGTGCAGCTCTGGGCTGTAATACAGGATGTAACTCAGGATCAGTAATGTAATGTATGTACACCGTGACTGCACCAGCAGAATAGTGAGTGCAGCTCTGGAGTATAATACAGGATGTAACTCAGAATCACAAAATGTGGCAGCCGGATGTCGCGCCATTGTTTCCGTGTGTCCGATCTGACGGTGCACTGTCATGTGTGTCACTTGTCCCTGTTTATCTCTTTTCCAGACGCCTCTACTGCTCACCCCAAGCTCCCTTCCCCCTTCCATCCATTTCTGGAGCACGCTCAGCCCCATAGCTCCCCGAAGTCCGGCAATATTGTCCTTCCAGGTAATATCGCTCTTTGTGTTTCTGATTTCTATACAGACTCTGGTGTTTGCCAACATGTAGGAGAGCCAAGGCTGGGAGGGAAGATAGATTGGAAACCTAAGGATCTAAGTACTTAAAGGGATTGTCCAGTACTTAGATAGTGATGATTTATCATAAGGATGGCTCATCAATATCTGATCAATGGGGGTGCGACATCTGGCACCTCATCAATCAGCTGTTTTCAGCTCCCGCTGGGGTCAGATGTAAACAGTGAACACCATAGCTCCGTCCACATGCAGTGGTCATTCTCAGGTACTACAGATCGGCTACCTTTCACATCAATAGAATATCAGCCGCAGTTCCTCATAATGGCCACTGCACAGTGTATGTTACAACTGGCTGCTGCGGAATCTGCAAACAGCTGATTGGTGAAAGTGCTGGGTGTTGGACCATCACTGATTTGATGCTGGGCAGTGGACAACCCCTTTAAATGGTGCACATTATGAACTTATTGGTGTCCATGCCAGTGATCTGCCACTAATCCCCCCATTCTGTAAGGGCTACCCAGATTAGGAGTCCTGGGAGATGCTGGAGCTGCAGCCTAGGCAAATACTAGGGCATTGTTGGGTCTGAATAAGCTTTGATAAAGGAGGACCACTAATCTATGACCCCTGAAGGGCCTATAGGCTTTGAGAGTCAGGCACATTTTTGGGCCCATTTTGTATAGAGCAAGACGAGGTATATGGTAAAAATCATAAAGGAGTTCTAGTTCAAAGAGTTCTTCCTAATCAAGGGAATTGCAGGCTGAGAAGACAACTGGGCCCATTGCCCATGACACCCTCTCATTATCCACATCTTTTTTTTTTTACTTCCAGTTCCCAACAAATGGAAGCAACCAGATCCACGTTCCAACACTCAGCGTTGACGGACTTTCCACCCCTGTTGTCCTCTCGCCTGGACCTCAGAAGCCATAAGGAACCCACAGAGCTGTGATCTCCAAGTTCTTCACAAGGACATTATACCTTGTCTGTTCACAGGATCATCCTTGGGGCATCTCTTACTTGTTGACAGAGATGTATATTTTTGTCTTGTTACATCTACGTACGCACATCACGGGACGGATTTCTTAGGTCAGTTCTTCAGCTGTAAAGAAAACTCACCGTGGACATGAAGTCCAGTGTGCGTCCCACCACACAGACGACGTTCCTCCAGCCATGGTGGCTGGCTACTAAGTAATGTGCGGTTTCCTAGAGGAATCTTTATTGCAGTGTTCTCTTTCATGAAGACAAGCCTCCATGTACCCCTGAAGCGGGTACCACCGCCAATTCCAAGGCCGTCATGTATGGTGGAGAACTTTAGAGAGACTCACAAGCTAGAGTCTAAAGGTCCCTCTCCTCCGGTGAGCGCAGATCCTTCAAGAAGAAGTGAATCATGTTACCAATATCTCACGGTCATCAAAATATCCAACTCTTAATATATCTTATCACTAGAGGTGGCCTTGTCAATTGGGTGCCATTTCCATAGTCATGTTGTCGAAATTGGCCATCACCTTGGAACCTGCAACTTGGCTACATTTTTTGAGGATGTAGGATCTTGACATGTGAAGATATTTTTGAAAAAAATCGATTTCATTATTTTCATACATGAGAGGAGAACCTGATTTTAAGCAGGTGATGGTGGGAAGGTCAGCGATGCGTCGACCAAACTTCTGAAGGAGGTAAGAGGTGATCATCTCAAGAATATCCAGCTGGTCGCAATGATGGACGGTTCATAAAGATAAAATGATGTTATGCTGGATTAGAGATGATGGTAGACCTCTACCTTTTTGAGGACATTTGATTTTCAATGAATGTCCCTGCCTTTGGAAGATGTGTCCACGTTCCTCTGGTTGCACAGGATCCTGGCGATAGCACTTAGCACAGACGGTCTGCCGGCGCTCTCTTTTGCATTTTCGTACAGACGCCGCTGATCTCTTTATTTCGGGAGTGTGAAAATCTTTCTCAATATTGTTCCCATGATTCTAAAACACAGAGTCTCTCACACGTTTACCCACTTGTCTCCTCACCTCCTTCTCGAGCAGCAGAAAGTTCAGCCACCAATGAACACAAGACTATATTTTTAGACTTTGTGTTGCTACCTTTTTTTTCCAGTTTACTTTTCTCGTACCTGCCATAAGTTTTTGTTGTTCGGGATTTGTTTTTTTCTGGTGCCCCTCCACCTCTTTTTTAGGTTATGTGGATAACTGATGCATGTACTGAATCGGAGTAGACTAGAATGGCGGTGGGCAACCAAAAGGGGTCAACAGTTTTTTTCTGTTTTGATCGAAGGGTCGGTGGGGCTCTGATTGTCAGGGGTGAAATACTTAGTACACCTCATTTTTTGCCCCCGCCTTCCCCTATCATTGGCTGATTCAGGCTTGGGATTGCTCACTGCTGTTCTAGGATGTAGGTTTTAGATATTTTTTAATTCTCAAAGCAAATGAAATTAATTATTTCTTGATGAGTAGAAAACAGCTGCTTCATCACCCGCCTGTCATGGAGGTCATCCCTACCCCCCTGATGACACTTACGCCCCTATCTCAGAGCACTAGCTCTATTCCATAGGGACCTCACCCCTTCTTCTCTTGGATCATCTAACCCCTAAACGTTCTTGATTTCCATAGCCTTCATATAGTCTCTTATTCATCATCCATTCCTCTTCATCCCTTCCTTTTTGTAGTTCTTTAGATTACACTGGTCAACGCAATTTTTCTGGCAAAAGGTTTTAAAACATATTTTAAGTCAATTTTGGTTGCTGATTACGAATATGAACTCCGTTTTTGGCTATCACATCAGGATTTCGAGATATTTTCAATTTTTGATGAAAATTACTCCTAATGTTTTATGATAGAAACACATGATTTTCAGTACTACATTTTGTAAATTTTTAATCAAGAAATAACAAAGATTACAAAGTCTATGTACAGCAAATCAAATAGACTTACAGAATTAAACCACAAAATCTAAAAACACATATATATGGCACACAGATGAATGACAAATGGCACTTATTTGAACTTTCTTTTCTTGGCTGATCTGTGATGTACGGCTTCTGGGTTGTCTCTCATCAAGCTCCAGCAATAGTCAGCCATCATATGGGAGTCCCACTGGCCTTGATACCGTTCTTCCATTGTTTTAATGTCCTGGTGAAAACGCTCCCCTTGTTCCTCGCTCATATCCCCAAGGTTCTCTGGAAAAAAAAGTCCAAATGGCTGTGTAATAGTGAATCTTGATACTCATTCTAAATCCAAGATTTCGCAGACTCATTAGTAGCTCTTCCACAATCTCTTCATAGTTGTCTGCTTTCTTATTCCCTAGAAAACTCTGCACCACATTACAAAATGCATTCCAAGCTCTTTCTTCTGTCTCATTCATTGATGTGATAAAATTTGGGTCTCTTATAAGTGTTCTTATTTGAGGTCCATCAAATATTCCAGCCTTTTTCTTCTCTACACTAAGACCAGCAAAAGTTGAACATATATAGTTAAAGCATTCTCCACTGTGATTGAGAGCTTTGACGAACTGCTTCATCAATCCAAGTTTTAGGTGTAAGGGAGGAAAGACAATGTCCTTCCTATCCACTAGAGGATCATGGATGACATTCTTAAGGTACCTTCACACATAACGATATTGTTAACGATATCGTTGCTATTTGTGACGTAGCAACGATATCGTTAATGAAATCGTTCTGTGTGACAGCGACCAACGATCAGGCCCCTGCTGGGAGATCGTTGGTCGCTGAATAAAGTCCAGAACTTTATTTCGTCGCTGGACTCCCTGGAGACATCGCTGGATCGGCGTGTGTGACACCGATCCAGCGATGTCTTCACTGGTAAGCAGGGTAAACATCGGGTAACTAAGCGCAGGGCCGCGCTTAGTAACCCGATGTTTACCCTGGTTACCATGCTAAAAGTAAAAAAAAACAAACACTACATACTTACCTACCGCTGTCTGTCCTCCAGCGCTGCGCTCTGCACTCCTCCTGTACTGGCTGTGAGCCGGAAAGCAGAGCGGTGACGTCACCGCTCTGCTTTCCGGCTCCCAGACAGTACAGGAGGAGAGCAGAGAAGCAGAGCGCAGCGCTGGAGGACAGACAGCGGTAGGTAAGTATCTAGTGTTTGTTTTTTTTAACTTTTAGCATGGTATCCAGGGTAAACATCGGGTTACTAAGCGCGGCCCTGCGCTTAGTTACCCGATGTTTACCCTGGTTACCGGCATCGTTGGTCGCTGGAGAGCGGTCTGTGTGACAGCTCTCCAGCGACCAAACAGCGACGCTGCAGCGATCCGGATCGTTGTCGGTATCGCTGCAGCGTCGCTTAATGTGAAGGGGCCTTTATCGCCAGATGCCAAACTCTGTCGCTGAGGCCATTCAGTTTTCACCCAACGCTCTGCTGTAGCTCTACTGTCCCAGTAGCACAGAAAACAAGGGTGTTATCATAACAAATGGGAATTATGCATGTTCAAAGAAAACAAAGATATTCTCACATTTATTGGGAGACTAAATGAAAACTAAATTTACCTTAGTGAATCGTATAAACCGGCACTTTTCATACACTACTTATATTTATCATGGAATTCATGAAAATGGGCAATATACTAATAGCGCAAAAACGTGATGTGATAGAGAAATTATAAGATCAGATTTGAATTCAGCACCCTCAAATTAGTGTAAAACTGTTCTTAAAGTCCATGCCAGAAATTATTTTTTTTTGTAGACCAGTGTTATCTAATTTCTAGCTAGTTTCTTTAAATTACAAAATTTCTCATCTTATCTCTATAGATTCTATCAATATGACCTATTTCTATGATTTTCTTACCCATCGTATATCAATCTAGAAGTTCTTATCCAATCCATCATCCAGATTTCTAGATGTTATCAACCTTATATCTAGATTATTTCACCCCTAAACCATTTATCTAGATTCTATCACCCATATTTCTACGTGTTTCCAACAAGCAATGAGCACATATCAATCACAAATACAGAGACGTACTGCTCAACAAAGAATACCAACAAAATAGTGCTATAAAGTCTCATAAAATACAGTGGGGCAAAAAAGTATTTAGTCAGTCAGCAATAGTGCAAGTTCCACCACTTAAAAAGATGAGAGGCGTCTGTAATTTACATCATAGGTAGACCTCAACTATGGGAGACAAACTGAGAAAAAAAAATCCAGAAAATCACATTGTCTGTTTTTTTAACATTTTATTTGCATATTATGGTGGAAAATAAGTATTTGGTCAGAAACAAAATTTCATCTCAATACTTTGTAATATATCCTTTGTTGGCAATGACAGAGGTCAAACGTTTTCTGTAAGTCTTCACAAGGTTGCCACACACTGTTGTTGGCATGTTGGCCCATTCCTCCATGCAGATCTCCTCTAGAGCAGTGATGTTTTTGGCTTTTCGCTTGGCAACACGGACTTTCAACTCCCTCCAAAGGTTTTCTATAGGGTTGAGATCTGGAGACTGGCTAGGCCACTCCAGGACCTTGAAATGCTTCTTACGAAGCCACTCCTTCGTTGCCCTGGCGGTGTGCTTTGGATCATTGTCATGTTGAAAGACCCAGCCACGTTTCATCTTCAATGCCCTTGCTGATGGAAGGAGGTTTGCACTCAAAATCTCACGATACATGGCCCAATTCATTCTTTCATGTACCCGGATCAGTCGTCCTGGCCCCTTTGCAGAGAAACAGCCCCAAAGCATGATGTTTCCACCACCATGCTTTACAGTAGGTATGGTGTTTGATGGATGCAACTCAGTATTCTTTTTCCTCCAAACACGACAAGTTGTGTTTCTACCAAACAGTTCCAGTTTGGTTTCATCAGACCATAGGACATTCTCCCAATACTCCTCTGGATTATCCAAATGCTCTCTAGCAAACTTCACACGGGCCCGGACATGTACTGGCTTGAGCAGTGGGACACGTCTGGCACTGCAGGATCTGAGTCCATGGTGGCGTAGTGTGTTACTTATGGTAGGCCTTGTTACATTGGTCCCAGCTCTCTGCAGTTCATTCACTAGGTCCCCCCGCGTGGTTCTGGGATTTTTGCTCACCGTTCTTGTGATCATTCTGACCCCACGGGGTGGGATTTTGCGTGGAGCCCCAGATCGAGGGAGATTATCAGTGGTCTTGTATGTCTTCCATTTTCTAATTATTGCTCCCACTGTTGATTTTTTCACTCCAAGCTGGTTGGCTATTGCAGATTCAGTCTTCCCAGCCTGGTGCAGGGCTACAATTTTGTTTCTGGTGTCCTTTGACAGCTCTTTGGTCTTCACCATAGTGGAGTTTGGAGTCAGACTGTTTGAGGGTGTGCACAGGTGTCTTTTTATACTGATAACAAGTTTAAACAGGTGCCATTACTACAGGTAATGAGTGGAGGAAAGAGGAGACTCTTAAAGAAGAAGTTGCAGGTCTGTGAGAGCCAGAAATCTTGATTGTTTGTTTCTGACCAAATACTTATTTTCCACCATAATATGCAAATAAAATGTTAAAAAAACAGACAATGTGATTTTCTGGATTTTTTTTTCTCAGTTTGTCTCCCATAGTTGAGGTCTACCTATGATGTAAATTACAGACGCCTCTCATCTTTTTAAGTGGTGGAACTTGCACTATTGCTGACTGACTAAATACTTTTTTGCCCCACTGTATATATTTTATTTCAATATATAAATGACAATAATGTTAAATAATGAACAAAACAGAGTAGCCTAAATAGACTACTGCATACACATGTATGTACACCTTTTTGGCGCATCACGTAAGTACAGTCTTTGTAACTACCGTAAGTAGACATAGTCCTCCCTGGAAGTCTAGGGATATACTTTATAGACAGTTGGAATTTTCCTTGTATTATGCATTTATCTTCTCATACATGTACATACATGTGTATGTAGTGGTCAATTATATATTGAAATAAAATATACGTTTTATGAATATTTATAGCACTATTTGTTTGTTGGTATTCATATAGCTTGGTTGTTTCAGTTAATATCTATCATCCATTTAGACGTCATCTACGGTATATCTCTAGATCCATCATCCCCAACTTCATAGTCATTATCTATATCTCTAGAGTCTCTCGCTCCATCATCCATGTGCCTAGAACTTTATTCCATATCTCCATGTCTCGGTGATCATTCACATAACAGCATCCATCATCATTACCTCTATATTCTCATCCATCACTCACATTTCTCGATCCTTCAACCATATATTTAGATTATTTAATTTATTATTCTTACCTCTAGAATAGATCCATCATCCAAAGCTCCGTATTCTCAGTTATCATCAACATCTTCTATATCTAAGTTATTACCCCCTCATCGAAATCCATTATCCAGTTGTCTCAATCATCATCCAAATTTTTCCAAAATGTCTCAGTTATTACCCATATCTTTTGAACCATCATCCAGGTTTCTATATTGTCAGTCATCACCCAGACCTTTACATCTATTATCTTTACCTCTATGTTCTCGGTCATCAACCGCAGCTCTAGGTCCATCACCCAGATCTTTATACTCTCAATCATGATCTACAACTATAGATCCTTCGTCCATAACTTTAGATTCATCACCCAGCTCTCGATATTCTCAGTCGTCCTCCATATATATGGATCCATCATCCATATCTCTATATTATCAATTATCACGCATATCTTTAAATCTGCCCTCTATAACTCCATATTATCCGCTATGATCCAGAACTCTAGATCCATCATCCATCTCTCTCGATTGTCTCATTCATCATCCATACCTGTAAATCAATCATCCAGATCTCTATATTTCCAGTAATGATCCATATTTTAGATCCATCATCCAGATCTCTTAACCCCCTTGTGAGCACTTCTATGGTGGGTCGCTGCTTTCTCTGTATATAATCTGATGTTGGTTTTTGTGCTTCTCCCCTTTCTTGATAACCGATCATGGAACAGTCTGTATCTCACATTCCCTTCTTGGTGGTCACCTTCCACCGATTCCAAAGAACTCCTCAGGAATGTTCCACAGATGCCAGACAGCGGGGGAGCCCAGTGACACCTCCACAACATAGACATTTCAGGGTGCCATATTTTTTATTTGCAGGGGTGTGTGGTCTCTGTGGCTCCCCCTCGCCTTTCCTAAGGCCTTTCTCTATTAACCACAGGGGCGTCTTGTCCTTGAAAGGGCTTCTGGGAAAAAAAACAAAAGCAACGCTATTTTCCTGCACAGTCATACCGGGTCGTGGGCTGTGTCCTCCAGCGGTTCCACCGGCGGAGTATCTGATGTAAAACTTTGCCTTTGCTGCTGAAATCTTCAAGCACAACACTGTCCGTGTGCTTTTTGCTTTATTTTTCTTAATGTCTGCTTCGAGGTTGTATATATATTCATTATAGGGACGTACAGAAAGATGGAGCAGGCGGAGAGAAGTGCTCGGACTTTCTGAAAAGAACAGAATGTCTGGGGACCCTTTAAAAATGGGCGGAGTTTTATCGTTAACCACTTTAATTTGATTGGTCAGTATTTGCCTCCTATTTAAAAAGGACAAAAAAAAGGGGGGGTGTTCTCTTTTGGAAAACCCCATTGGGCACATTTTTTATTCAGTATGTCACAAATGTGCCAAATTTATTTATTCTTTTAATTACTGTAAAAAAAAAAAAAAGGCATCAAAAATTGCAGCATAATCATCCTGCATGCACCCGATGCAACTAGTTATTTGCTATCTTGGTCCGCTAGCGGATGAAGGGTTAATGTTTTATGGCCGTGTTTTGCAGGGAGAAAGGAGTGTTATCCTAAGGCTTCACTGCAAAATGGGAGTTAGTCAATCACGACTGTTATAACTAATCTGACAGTGAGTCATAAAAGGTTAATTTATGGGGCGTTTAAGTTTGGAGCATGTTTGGCGAGATCTATAACATGTCTGGCATCCATCTGAAAAGGATATTTAGACTGGATGTATTTGCTGGGATTCATAACATTTCTGATATCCAGCTGAAGAAGACATTTGGGTGGAGCATATTTGCTAGGATTGATAAGGTGCCTGGCGTCCAGCTGAAAAGGACATTTGGGAGTCACATATTTGCTGGGATTGATAATGTGCCTGGCATCCAGCTGAAAAGGACATTTGTGAGGAGCATATTTGCTGGGATTGATAAGGTGCCTGGCATCCAGCTGAAAAGGACATTTGTGAGGAGCATATTTGCTGGGATTGATAAGGTGCCTGGCATCCAGCTGAAAAGGACACCTTTGAGGAGCATATTTGCTTTGATTTATGAGGTGCTTGGCATCCAGCTGAAAAGGACATTTGGAAGTCGCATATTTGCTGGGATTTATAAGATGCTTGGCATTCAGCTAAAACTCACATTTCGGAGGAGCTTTCAGTGCTCCCAGTGATGTTGATTGGTCGACAGAAGCTTAGACTCACATTCTCCTACCAGAAGTCCTGTTCAGCTGGATACCAGGGTCATGTGATTTAATAAGCTGCATAGTTGGGTGGGAGCTCGTAGCCCCACTAGTTTATCCTTTTATGGGTCTAGGTGGTATATGCACAAGTATATGAATAAAAAAGGTAATGGGATTGTTAGGGGGGACAGAAATGCCAGAAAATGACCCCCCCTCAGGTGTAATGGCCCATTGTACAATCTGCCTGGTGCTGAGTGACTGATGACAGATGCCTTATATGGGTACAGGGGGCCTGGTGGCCCAGGGGGACTATTGACCCCTTACCACCTAATAGGACTTCAGTACTATAAATGGCATGTGGTAATTGCGGGCCCCTATAAATCTTGCATTGGGGGTCCTCATACTGCCATTGCTGCTAACTCCAGCATCAAGCTAGCTCTATGCAGACATCATATATATTATATAGCATCGTGTATACATTATATATTATATTACTATGGATTCAACAGATGATACTCTTAAAGGCACAGAGCTATTTATATTGAGGGGAGTGAAGTGGATTCTGGGTATAGCAGAGAGGTTTATGGGAAGGATACACAATGGTGAATTCTGCGGGCAGACTTCAGAGAGCGTAGCCTATTTTTATAATCTGCATTATTATGGATGCACAGTCCCCTCCCCGTCTTATAAGACTGCCTGTAACCCTACGATGGGGTGAGGGGCGCTGGTATCAAAACTTTACCAAAATGTGTGAGCGTGCGTGTCTGCGGTGAGTGGATGAGTGTCTTTTTCTTCACGTGTCACTTTTTGCATGATCCAGCGAGGTCTCGTCTTTTCAGAAACCTTACTGTTGGGCGCTGCCCGTCCTGGGTGCGGGGTCAGGCTTTTTCTCCACTTGTGCCACTTGCTGCTTTGCCAGTGTGGAGGTCTGCACTTTGTATACGTTTGTGTGGGTATTTTTAGTGGGTTGGATGGAATTGTACCCCAGGTCAAGACGGAAGATATTTGTCAACAAGCCCCGTGGCCCGGGTGGGCTTGGTCCTGTGTGAACCCGCCCCTTCATGGGCACTATGTTGGCAAAGATGGTAACGAGAGGGAGCAAGTTACAGCATTTGGGGGGTATCGGCATGAACCAATAGGGGTCACTCCCTCTGTTGATAACTTCACGCTATCGCTTATTTTTTAAAAGAAGATGGCGGCATTGCCCTCAGCAAGTAATCAAGTTCCCAGGTTACTTTCTTTGTCTTCTGATTGGTTATGGCGATTTTTCCCTTTTTATAGGATCCTGGTAGAGCAGGAGACATATTGCGGCCTAGTATGTAGAGTCAGCCATATGTCGCCAGTCCGTTTCATGTTAACTAAAAGCCATATTAGCATCCAGTTTTATGGGGGATTTATGTTTCTTGGTTTCCCAATAAATCTGATTACTTGTGCAGGCCGACCCCTGCCTGACTGCTCCTCCATTACTCAGGTGACAGGCTGGTTAACATGGATACTCTACTTACCATCCATAGGTTTCTTATATGGGTTGCTAGGCAAATGCATCCTTAGTAACCAGTCTGCCTCTGATCACTTCATGTACAAACCTTACAGACAGGGGCAAAGAAGGGGCGAGGAGCCTGTCAGTGCTCACCCCACACCCCGTACTGTATAGTAATTAGATAGCTGGCATAACGGGCCGAGACCCCCTTTTCAATGCCTTAACGTAAGATTTGGGTAATGTTCTTGCCATAAATATGTCATTGCTTTACCTGGTATAAATGCCGCTGCTCTCCTGAATGTGGGGATGTTTTTCTTTTTTTCTTGAGCCTCTGTATTTCTGAGATATGGCCTCTTCTCCCTTCTAAATAAATCTTGTCTTTTTTTTAGCCAAGTAGGCGCTGTCTTCACTTTACTCCATAGGCAAGTTCTTCAAGACAACTCCCACTTGGCTAAAAATGCAAAATGTATCTACAGATAAGATGAAGCTGTATCTCAGGAAAGGAGAGGTGCAGGAGAAAAAGAAAAACAGGGGAACGGCATCATCGACCCCAGGCAGAGAAGATGACATCTTTATGGCAAGTGACAGGTCACCTTTAAGTCTCTCAAAAATAGATTGGATCTTATTGGCACCGCAACCATATTCGTAGTCTACACAAATTGGCTGCCATCTTATTTAAGGCCCGTATATAAGAGTTTTCGGCTCCTATTTGGATTCTTGTATAGTATTGATTGGTATCTTTGTGACCATGAGGGGCTGGGTATTGTTGGAACCCGAAAAGGTCACCAGTAGTGATGAGCAAACGTGTGGATAAGGTGTTATCTAAGGATGCTCATGTGCTGAGTGTCTACGGTGTGCTTGAATATTATGTTCTTGGCTCATAGCTGTTTGACAGCCACAACACATGCAGGGACTACCTGTTTGTTAGACAATCCCTTCATGTGTTGAACAGCCTTGAGACTCGAACATAATAATTGAGCACGCCTAAGACCCTCGGATAGCACCTGAGCATGCTCAGATGACGCCTTATCCGAGCACGTTCACTCATCACTAGTCACCAGACTGTGGCCAATGCCCCTAGAAGCTGGCATAAAGTAGAGCGGGCCCATGACAAGAATCGGAGTGAGGTCTCGTGTCCCAAATCAACAGGGCATAAAGGGCCCAGTGCTGGTTCCTTGTCCCTAATCCGCCATGTTCGTTAACACTACAGTGAGAAGTCATTATTAAGATTGCCTTTACCCAGTGGGCACTAAGCTGACCCCGGGGCCCACCAGCTTCATGAACCCAATCTCTACTGCCTCTATGGGTTTACCCTTGTTGGCACCTAACTTTTTTGAGTTGTTTTGATGACTTCTAAAAATATTCCCCCAAAATCTAGTGGACTTCTGAATTGGGCTCGCTGGCTATTCCAGGATGAAACATAACATAGGGGCCCTCTCTGGCTGAAGGGCCACTGCCAGGCTGGGGCTACCGGAGCCTTCCCCCACCTTTCTTTTTGAATGGTGACCCTCATGTACAGACTCTCGGATTTCTTACATATATGGAGGTTCATTGCCGATGTGTAGACAAGCTGCTCCCCGGTGTTGTGCTCTATTACATGATGCTGTACCTGTGGGTCAATTTATTGAAGCCCGGCTCCGCTGAGATGACCCACTACAAAAAATTTTTTTTTTAAATTTTCATGAATTTAGCTGCTGTGAAATTTATAGGGTTGGGGATTTGGGGGAGGGGGTCGCAATGAATGTGCTTTGACAGCAGGTCAACCGTTTCCTCCCAGGTGTCTTGTGGCCATTTTCGTACTCTTCGTGTGCCAAAAAATATAGAGTCTCTATCTATAGGAGGTTTTTCGTTTCCGTAGCTCTAGGTCGTTTACAGATTTCATGCAAGATTTTGGTATTTTTCTGATTTTGTTCAGGTGACAATTTTCAAGTCTTATGCAATATTTTTGTGAAGTGATTTCCGGCTGTGGAGTGAGCTGCTATAAAGGGAGTTTATTACTGAGCTCGCTGAAGTCTCCGAGCTTTCTTCTGCTGACTTTAGTGATCTTGTTTTCTTACGAAAATGTGTTTATGGTTTCAATAGGGAAAAAAATAAGAATGACTCGCTTTTTACTGAAAATGTATTCTCATACGGAAATATTTTATTTATTATCAGTTCACGGAACTGAAGGCGAAAACAAAGCAACAATATTTATTAAGCCGGAGAGATGGAAAACTGCGGATATAGACATAGAGATTGTAGACTCGCAACCCTCTAGTAACTACACAAGCACATCCTCTCCAGTCACCGCACACACGGCCCGTCCTCTCCGGTCACCGCACACACGGCCCGTCCTCTCCAGTCACCGCACACACGGCCCGTCCTCTCCGGTCACCGCACACACGGCCCGTCCTCTCCAGTCACCGCACACACGGCCCGTCCTCTCCGGTCACCGCACACACGGCCCGTCCTCTCCAGTCACCGCACACACGGCCCGTCCTCTCCAGTCACTGCACACAGCCCGTCCTCTCCAGTCACTGCACACACAGCCCGTCCTCTCCTGTCACTGCACACGGCCCGTCCTCTCCAGTCACTGCACACACGGCCCGTCCTCTCCGGTCACTGCACTCACGGCCCGTCCTCTCCAGTCACTGCACACGGCCCGTCCTCTCCGGTCACTGCACACACGGCCCGTTCTCTCTGGTCATGACACAAATGGCTCCTCCTCTTCAGTCACTATGCTTGGCCCGTCCTCTCCAGTCACTACACATGGCACATCCTCTTCAGTCACTACACACACCACCCTAGATAGTACACAAGCACAACCCATCCTCTTTGGTCACTACACATACAGCACAACATCTCAGGTCACTACACATACAGCACAACATCTCAGGTCACTACACATACAGCACAACATCTCAGGTCACTACACATACAACCCGTCCTCTTCGGTTACTATACATACACGACTCATCCACTACAGATATTACACACACTACGCTAGTCACTACACAAGCACAGCCCATCCTCTACAGTCACTACACACAAGGCCTATCCTCTCCGGTCACTATACACACGGACACTGCCCATCCTCTCCGGTCACTACACACACTGCCCATCCTCTCCGGTCACTACACACACTGTCCATCCTCTCCGGTCACTACACACACTGTCCATCCTCTCCGGTCACTACACACACTGTCCATCCTCTCCGGTCACTACACACACGGCACTTCCTTTCTAGTCACTACACACACTGCCCATCCTCTCCGGTCACTACACACACTGTCCATCCTCTCCAGTCACTACACGCACAGCCCGTCCTCTCTAGTCACTACACACATGGCCTTTCCAGTCATTACACGCACTGGCCCGTCCTCTCCATTCACTACTCACACTGCCCATCCTCTCCAGTCACTACACGCACGGCCCGTCCTCTCCATTCGCTGCACACACGGCCCTTTTGTCACTCCGCACAGTTATGTGACACCTTTAGGTACCTTTACACCCATCTTTCCTGGGTCCAGATGTCCCTATCCGGACAGTATTTCTCTCTCATGCATGTTGCTGAGGGGTCGCTCTCTAGGGGGGTCTCCGTGCTGCTCTCACTCTGTCTCACTCTTCTGGTCTTGTTCATTTGAATCTTTTATGAAGGCCTTTGAGGACACTGTAAATCATTATATATTGTTATATCTGTAAATATATTTTTTAAAAATACCCCATTGTGTCTGGATTTGATTTTATGTCTCTTCACCATAATCGGAATACACAGAATATTTCCCCTGCTGTTTCCCGCCGAGGCTGGGGGGTCGGTGCACCCACTGTGGTATGTGGCCTGCTGGAGCCTGTCAGATGACGAGCAGCCTGATCCTGCAGTACGTGACATAGCGCTATCCATAAAGATGGCCGCATCTACATTATATTCAGGGCCCCTGTGATAGTTTGCTAGATCCCACTGGTGGCCTTCATCAAAAATGAAGACACAGCTAAAGCCTGAGAGCAATGAGTAAAAGCCCCCAAAAATGGTGGGCAGGAGATTATTTCTTAAAGGAAATGTCAGCAGGAATTCACTTCCCAAACTAGATGCGCATTTAGCTCTTCCGAAGACAAGTCTAGCAATCCCTTTACATGGCTGGTCCATTCCTATATTAGTGACAAATTGGAGTTTGAATTGATATGCAAATGAGACTGAAGAGCTACATGTAGGTCTAATGCCTCTGTCACTCCAGCTCTTTTCCCTGCCCAGTGCCGTCTCCTCCTGCTTTGCTGACAACTCCTGTGCCTGAAGTCATCCAGCATACAGGCTGTCTGTCAAGAAGAAGGAGGCAGTGCTGGGCGGGGAATAGAGCTGGAGTGACAGAGCCTTCAGATAGCTCTTCAGCCTCATTTGCATATCAGTTGAAACATACCTCCCAAATTTTCAAGAAGGGAAAGAGGGACAAAGTTTGCCACTGTGTGTGCCGTGGCAAATTTTAGGCCACCATACCGATTTCACAACTAGTCACACCCATATCCACGCCCCAACCACTCCCATTTAGCTCTGCTGATCACACTGTTTCATAAACAATAATAATCTTTATTTTTTTATATAGCGCTAACATATTCCGCAGCGCTTCACAGTTTGCACACATTATCATTGCTGTCCCCGTTGGGGCTCACAATCTAAATTCCCTATCAGTATGTCTTTGGAATGTGGGAGGAAACCGGAGAACCCGGAGGAAACCCACGCAAACACGGAGAGAACATACAAACTCTTTGCAGATGTTGTCCTTGGTGGGGTTTGAACCCAGGACTCCAGCGCTGCAAGGCTGCAGTGCTAGCCACTGCGCCACCGTGCTGCCCAACAATAATTCTAAACAAAAAAAAGATGGCCACACAGTACTCCATACTGGTACTCCATACTGTATAATGGCCACACATGATGCTCCATACTGTATAATGGCCACACAGTGCTCCATACTGTATAATGGCCACACAGTGCTCCATACTGTAAAATGGCCACACATGATGCTCCATACTGTATAATGGCCACACAGTGCTCCATACTGTTTAATGGCCACACATGATGCTCCATACTGTATAATGGCCGCACGTGATGCTCCATACTGTTTAATGGCCACACATGATGCTCTATACTGTATAATGGCCACGCATGATGCTCCATACTGTATAATGGCCTCACATGATGCTCCATACTATATAATGGCCACACATGATGCTCCATACTGTATAATGGTCCTACATGGTGCTCCATACCATATTATGGCCACACATGATGCTCCATACTGTATAATGGCCACACATGATGCTCCATACTATATAATGGCCACACATGATGCTCCATACTGTATAATGGCCCTACATGGTGCTCCATACTGTATAATGGCCACACGTAGTGTTCCATACTGTATAATGGACACACAGTGCTCCATACTGTATGATGGCCACACATGATGCGCCATACTGTATAATGACCACACATAGTGCTCCATACTGTATAATGGCCACACATGATGCTCAATACTGTATAATGGCCACACAGTGCTCCATACTGTATAATGGCCCCACATGATGCTGCGTACAGTATAATGGCCACACATGATGCTCCATACTGTATAATGGCCACACATGATGCTGCGTACAGTATAATGGCCACACATGATGTTGCGTATAGTATACTGGCCCCACGTGATGCTCCACACAGTATTTTGGGCCCACATGATGCTGCTTACTGTTTAATGGCCTCACATGATGCTTTGTACAGTATAATGGCCCCACATGATGCTGCGTACTGTATAATAGCCCCACATGATGTTCGATACAGTATAATGCCCCCACACGATGCTGGGTTCAGTATAATGGCCCCACACAATGCTGGGTACAGTATAATGGCCCCACATGATTCTGGGTACAGTATAATGGCCCCACATGATGCTGGGTACAGTATAATGGCTCCACATGATGCTGGGTATAGTATAATGGCCCCATATGATACTGGGTACAGTATAATGGCCTCACATGATGCTGGGTACAGTATAATGGCACCACATGATGCTCCATACTATATAATGGCCACACATGATGCTCCATACTGTATAATGGTCCTACATGGTGCTCCATACCATATTATGGCCACACATGATGCTCCATACTGTATAATGGCCACACATGATGCTCCATACTATATAATGGCCACACATGATGCTCCATACTGTATAATGGCCCTACATGGTGCTCCATACTGTATAATGGCCACACGTAGTGTTCCATACTGTATAATGGACACACAGTGCTCCATACTGTATGATGGCCACACATGATGCGCCATACTGTATAATGACCACACATAGTGCTCCATACTGTATAATGGCCACACATGATGCTCAATACTGTATAATGGCCACACAGTGCTCCATACTGTATAATGGCCCCACATGATGCTGCGTACAGTATAATGGCCACACATGATGCTCCATACTGTATAATGGCCACACATGATGCTGCGTACAGTATAATGGCCACACATGATGTTGCGTATAGTATACTGGCCCCACGTGATGCTCCACACAGTATTTTGGGCCCACATGATGCTGCTTACTGTTTAATGGCCTCACATGATGCTTTGTACAGTATAATGGCCCCACATGATGCTGCGTACTGTATAATAGCCCCACATGATGTTCGATACAGTATAATGCCCCCACACGATGCTGGGTTCAGTATAATGGCCCCACACAATGCTGGGTACAGTATAATGGCCCCACATGATTCTGGGTACAGTATAATGGCCCCACATGATGCTGGGTACAGTATAATGGCCTCACATGATGCTGGGTACAGTATAATGGCCCCACATGATGCTGAGTAGAGTATAATGGCTCCACATGATGCTGGGTATAGTATAATGGCCCCATATGATACTGGGTACAGTATAATGGCCTCACATGATGCTGGGTACAGTATAATGGCACCACATGATACTGCGTACAGTATAATGGCCACACATGGTTACCCCACCCCCATCATTGCCCGCACACCTCCATCATTGCCTTCTCCATCACTACACACACACACCTACACACACTCTTCAACACGCTCCTTCGCAGCAGCTGGCAGCTTCCACTCCCGCGGCACTAAATGATATCATCCAGCTGGGCCGCGTCGCTGACTGCTCACGTCGCTGCAGCTCCGTTATACCACTGATAAAGACCTCTCCGTGTCTCCTGTGCCAGTCGGTGTCAGAGTGAGGAGTAATATCTGCTCCAATCCAACACAGCTAGCGTCTGCTCCATACAACTCATACGCTGCTCCGCTTCGTACACTTCGTACATACACGACTCCACTCCATACACCTTGTACAAACGCAGCTGCGCTCCATACACCTAGTACACACACGGCTCTGCTCCGTAAACCTTGCACCCGTAAACCGTAAACCTGCTTCGTACATCTCGTACACACGCGGCTCCGTTTTGTACACCTCGCACACACGCCGCTCCGCCTCGTATACCTCGTACACATGTGGCTCCTTTCCGTACACCTCGTACACACACGGCTCCGCTCCGTACACCTCGTACACACGTGGCTCCGCTCTGTACACCTCGCACACACGCGGCTCCGCTCCGAACACCTCGTACACACGCGGCTCCTCTCCGTACACCTCGTACACACGGCTCTGCTACATCCACACTGTAGACACCTCCTGACCCCACACATAAACTTACCCTCATCCAGCACCATGACAACCAGCAGAGTCCTGCATATGCTAAGGCCCCGATCATGTGACCTCTGACTCCTCCCCTCGTGACCTCATCACAGGTCCTGTGCGCACAGAGCAGCCCTATATGTGGTGTGGTGTGCTGCTCTGCGGGTGGTAGGATGAGGCTGAGGCTGACATTGCAGTGCGGGAAAACTATGGTCCCGCCCGTGACCGCGGGGCAGACTGTCAAAATCAGGACTGCCCCGCTTGATCCAGGATGGTTGGGAGGTATGGTTGAAACACTGATTTCTCAGTAATGAAGAACAGACTGGCCATGTAAAGGGATTGCTGGACTTGTCCTGTAAATAGTTTGAGAGATGAAATCCTGCTGACTGATTCACTTAAAGAGATTGTCCTGCCTTGAATACCATTTTTTGTAAACTAAATAGAGCTCAATTCTGTCTTCATTACGTTTGTAATATGTCCCTATGGCCATCGGAGATCTGTTTTTTTCTGATACAAAGCTCCAAATCTGCTGCATAGAAAATTTGGGTACCTGTAGCTACTACTAGGGGGAGGCATAGACAAATTGATTTAAAGGGAACCTGTCACCTTCCCTGGCGTTTTTAACTAAAAGAGCCACCTTGTGCAGCACTAATGCTGCATTCTGTGAAGGTGGCTCTTTTTTGGGGGGTCCCTTCCAACGCTGCAATATCACTTTTTATAATTTGCCCGCCATACCTTTATGGTAGAAGTATTAGGATTTTGTGATTGACTTAATCAGGTTTGCTCTGACGCATAATTTTTTTGTTTTTAAGGGGTCCTTTTTCCTACAGCTTCAGGGAACAGCTATGGGGGCATCTATTGCCCCTGCGTATGGTAACCTGTTCTTGGGGCTGTGGGAGAGGGTCCTCTCCCTGCCGAAACTGTTGTCGTCAATGGGCCGCATCCTATCTTGGATGCGGTACATTGATGACATTATACTGATCTGGCAGGGATCAAGAGAACGACTCCAGGATTTCATGTCGTCACGTAATGAAAATGATCTGAACATCTACATTACTTATAAATATGATAGTGACGCCATAGAGTTCCTGGATGTGACACTTAAAAGGGATAAGTGTGGTGAGATACAAACGGATATATTCCGTAAACCCACCTCAACCAATATGCTGCTGCAAGCCACTTCCTCCCATCCTGGACATATGATTCAATCCATCCCCACTGGACAGTTTTTGCGCCTCAGTAGACTCTCCTCAACTGACGAGGATTTTGTGAGGCAAGCTGAAGACTTGAGAGGCCATTTAGCTGAGCGGGGATACAGTAATTGCAAAATAAAAAAAGCTTATAAAAGGGCGAGGTTCTCATCTAGACATACATTATTATACGGAACCAGCGCCAACAAAGACCAGGATATTGTTCGTTTTCTAACAACATTTCATTCCCGTTTCCCACATATGAGAAGGGCATTGGACAGATCCTGGCATATTCTGAATGCCGACCCCATAATTTCAAGATTTCTTCCAGAGAGGGCTGCCGTCACAGCGAGATGATCAAAAAATCTACGGGACCATTTGGTCCACAGTCATTATGTAAGTGAGCCTGTAACTACTTTTTTGGATACTATGGCGGGGGCACATGGTTGCTTCCCATGTGGTCGGTGTGTGGCGTGTCCTAACAATGACCGCTGCTACACATTTATGAATGCGAGTGGATCACGACAGTTTGAAATTAGGAAGCGGATTACATGTACTGATAAAAAATGTGATCTACTACGCTGTATGTCCATGCAATAAAATATACGTGGGTTTGACCACACGACAATTTAAGATACGTATTAGAGAACATGTGCGTGGTATTGCAGCTGCAGCAACCCAGTTAGACGCATCCATGTTAAAGACTCTCCCCCGCCATTTTAAGGAATATCATAGCTGTGACGGAAGCCTCCTCAGGATCCGTGGTATCAACAAGATTGACATCGGGGTCGGCGGCGGAGGGGTCTCCAGGAGATTGGCCCAGCTGGAGTCCAGATGGATTTGGACACTTAATACGGCCCATCCATCTGGACTCAATGAGAATATCAGCTTTGCTCCATTCCTATGATCTATGTCCCATCTGTATGGCATTCTGATCTTGTCCTTTTTATACATTGCAATTGTTACCCTGCGTTGCATTATTTTAACATTGTTTTTAATTTGTATTATAGTTACCATCCGTATGTATATTCTCTCATCTATATGTGGTCTGTTAATCGGGTGTCAACGCTGAGTACAATATGAGATATGGATAAGATATTAAGTGGAAGCACAAAGAATGTGGAAAAGACTGAATCCTTGTTCCAATCGAGTCCTTTGGAATTAATGTACAATGATATTCCCTCATACAGAAGTTTATTGTGATTGTTGTTTATGGAGTTATAATGTGTTGCTTTATGTATTTTTCTCCTATTTTTCTCCCATTTGATTCAGTTATCCTTGTTATCCCATTATTGTTCTGTTGAATGTTTAAGTCCCTATATGTGGGTCTGTGTTTGGCTATGTACGTACACACGGTGTAATATTGCAGCAGTATTAAGCGAAGATTCCCCCTGCCTGTACGCGCGCATTCTCCTGGTCCCTGCGGCTCTGGGCGTCTCATCATGGTAGGCGGTGTCTATCAGGACCTGCCACCATGTGACGCCAATGCCGGCCGGCGTCGCTGTTGGCTTTGAGACGGGCTCGTCATTTCCGTCCGGGGCCGCCGCTTCTGGTCACGCGGTGATGCCCCTCTTAGACCGCAATGTAGAGGTAAGGATATAAAGATGAGATGCATATTAGAGATGCAGGCCCCTTGAAAAAGGAAGGTCCGAAACGCGCGTCGGGGCGGACGCGCAGGGATAGCGGTGTGGACTGTGTCCCTGACTGCCTTTGATTACCGGTAAATGATGATTTTTACTCTTTGGATTACTATTGTGGTCATCTTAGCAAAATAATTGAATGTGAGAATACAGTATATGGGATTTGGCACTTCTATTGGGCGCAGTAGAGGCGATATACTAGAAAACCCTCACTGACATTGAATATATGAACGTTTGAACATTGTATGCTCTCGGTGAGGGAGCGATTAATACCTCATAACCACATCTTCTATTCCTTTGCGCGTCCATATTCTTGCAATGTATTATTATTATGTGTGTTAAGATGTGTGACACACTTCCCCCTTTCACTTGAGTTGTTGGTATTTTAAGAAATAAAGTTTTGTAATTTTCTATTACTATGGACCCTAGTATCACTTTGTTCTGTTTATATCCCGCCATACTTGTAGTCTGTCTGGGGGGCACGTCTTTTCCCCCCGGACACAATCACCTCCCAGCCATCACTCGGCCCCTCTGGGTTCCACCTCCTCTGCCTTCATTAACGTCCCCGGCGCCTGCGCTGTAAGTTCCCATCATGTGATGTGAGTCGGAGGGCAGTGCAAACTGCATATGCCCGAAAAAGGAACTTACAGCGCAGGCATCGGGGACGTTAATGAAGGCAGAGGAGGCGGTGCACGGAGGGGCTGAGTGATGGCTGGGAGGCGTTTGTGTCCAGGGGAAAAGACGTGCCCCCCGGGCAGACTAAAGGTATGGCGGGCTAATTATAAAAAGTGATATTGCAGCTTTGGAAGGGACCCCAAAAAAAAGAGCCACCTTCACCGAATGCAGCATTAGTTCTGCACAAGGTGGCTCTTTTAGTTAAAAACGCCTGGGGGGAGGGGGAGGTGACAGGTTCCCTTTAATATTATGCATGCAGTAAGCTGCCTCTAGTGGTGGGTGCAGGTAGTGAGAATTTTGTCTTTGACCACTAGGAAGCAAGAAGAAATGAATCATGCTTGTCAGTGTTTCATCAAAAGATACAAGGACCAGACAAAACCCATCATGATGAATGAGACTCTCGCAACAATGGACTGTAGACCACTGGCAGAATTCGGGAGGTGCCTGTATGTTCATACCAGGAATGTTCAAAGCATTGCTTAGGAATAGTACCCAGGAGCCATCGCTGTATTGGATGCAGAGTTAGCTTGCATTGTGGACCAGGAACTAACCTTCTGGTGGTATCTGACTACCCGAATGAAACCTGAATATTAGAAGCAACACAACAAAATCAACAGACCATAGACGGGGGGGTATCAACTTTCAAAATTTCCTTCTTATTGACAGTTTTTCACAAAATACATGTGACATATAAATGGCCACCATTTCTCTTTTGAAAGCTGGTAATGAAGGTCAAAGCAAGGACCAAGAACAAAAGGAAAAAAGACGAGTACCGTCAAAATGTTTCTCGCTAGTGTCAGTCCAAGCAAAATTGTGCTAATGTCACCAACGTCTCGTGGATTCTGCAAGTACAAAAATTTCTAAGACAGGAACATTTTCTACGGATGGAATTGTGGGGGCCCAGTATTCAGTTCATCATGTCTGGGGTTGGAGGTTTAAGGCTGCCACATGTAAGTCTTTGATGTGTCTATCTGAACCACTGTTGGAAAAGTCTTATCTTCTTGAGGTGGCACCAAGACTGGTTGTTCCAAGCTGCTCTCTTTTTCCTTCTCGATTTCCCCTTCCCAAAGGCTGATAAGTGGTGGATAGAAGTCATTGAGAGGGATGAACGAAGCCCTCTGCATGTACTTTTTTAAAGAATGTCCACAACTTTTGTAACGGAGGTGATGTCCAGCATATACAATGACCGAAGCCATGCATAGTCCAGCAATGAGAGAGCCTAGAGCTGCCGAAAGGGCAATACTGACCGGCCGGCCAACTGCGGCAACTGAAAAGGAAGCGTCTTTGGTGGTCACATTAAGACAAGACTGTTGACTTGGCCGGGATACAGATGACACAGTAAAGCAAACCTCATACTTGGTGGCCGGCTGTAGATGTGTAAGGTTGTACTCTTGTATATCTAGAGGAACTTTGGCAGTATAACTGATATGTGGATTGTGTATCCTCATGGTCGCAGAGGTCCATAAGGCTGGAACAAGGACATTGGGAGCATTGGCTGGCCCACCCAACATCTTCCACTCCACCACAACGAAATTGGAATGAACCTTCTTTGTGACTATGGAAAGAGATGTGAAGTCCTGCTCCTCAGTCCCATTGATGAAAATGACAACACTTTTACTATCCGTGCCGTCTGAGTTCCACATTTGGCACATGTATGATCCAGAATCTTCTTCTGTAGCATCCAAAATTTCCAGAGAACCCTCAGCTTGGATTCGAACTCGACCTGTTCCTCCAGATATTCTATCTCCATGGGGGGTTATCCAGTATATCTCTGGCTTTGGGTGACCACTTGCTTGGCAATTGAGAGTCACCAGCTGGTGTTTGGATAGATGAAGCCGAGACGGAAAGGAATGTTCATCTATTAGTGGAGGACATCGACTTAACCAAGCTTGTCCTTGGATTTCCTGGAAGAGGTGTCCGCTGACTAGTGGTGGGCTCATGCATAGTGTGGCCTGGGCTTCTATCAGCTGAACTGATGAAAGTCCTTTCCAGTTATTCTGGCAATCACAGCGCAGAGGATTACTGTATAAGCTGATTTCTGATAATCCCGGTAGTGTCTGAAATACTTTAAGCGGTATTAATGCCAATCGATTATTGCTAAGAAGTAAAGTCTTCAAAGCACTAACGTTAGGTCCAAAGGCACCAGGGTCCAGGTAGGTCAACCTAGGGTTGTTAAAAATTTCTAGTTTAATAAGCTCAGGTAAGTCCCGGAAGGCTTCAGATTCCACACGTTCCAGATCCTCCATCGAATTTAGACTGAGTTCCTCAAGATGAGGCATGTCTTTAAAATCCCCGGTCTGAATTCTACTTATGGGGTTCTTGTTAAGGTCCAAGAATTTCAGGAGGTTCAAGTGTTTCAGTGCTTCCTTAGGGACAGAGGCAAGACGATTATCAAAAAACGAAAGGCTTTCAAGATAGTCCAATCCAAAGAAGGCATTTTCTGGAACATGGTTTAGCTCCATTCCTGCCAATACGAGACTGTGTAGTTTTCCAAGTGGTTGAAAATTCAAGTTTTGGAGGGCACTGACGGGATTTTCTCCAATCATAAGTATCTCTAGGTTTGGAAGGTCTTCAAACCATGTTGGATCGATGACACGTAGACGGTTGGCATTGAGATGAAGTCTTAGAAGTTTTCCCAAGCCAGCGAAGGCTCGAGGGCCAATATAATTTATCTGGTTGTGATTGATATATAACTCTTCTAGGCTCTCCAGATCTTTTAGGCAATGGTCCGGCAACTCGGTGAGCTGATTCTCCTCTAGATAAAGGGTTATGAGATGGGAAAGGTTGGAGACACTCAAATCCTGGATGCTCTGAAAGTGGTTTTGAGACAAGTCTAGTTCAGTAAGGTTGACCAGATCTTGAAGCTCCCAACCCATATGTGATATCTTATTACTCTGTAGAAGTAGCACTTGGGTGTCGATGGAAATATTTTCTGGGATGTGAGTCAGAAGTAGGTCATTGCAGTCCACCGTCTTTGCTTCATGGTAGACGGACTGTGGTGTGAACCATGGCCTTGTCTCACAGACACATTGAGGGGGGCAGAATGCCAAACCCGAGATGTACACTGACTGGCAAATTACCAGAACGGCCCATGTCTCAGTCCAAGGAAGCGATCTCTTCATTCTTAAGGAATGGATATGAGTCATGTTGAAGGAAATATAGAAGACAATGTGCCAGGTGTGGACCAATGTATCTGTAAAGAGACAAAGCAGAAGGGAATATTATATGAAGGAACACAAACTCTTCATCTTGTTACTCATCGACAATATCCCACCAGTCACCATTTATAGGGTGCATATAATTTTGGAGAACTTAAAGAGGTTGTCAGGAAATATGTTGACCCCCCTACTCACCTGTTTCCCAGTCCAGCACTGCCACTCCATTGGTCACTGCCGGTCTTTTATAACAGCGATGACATCACATCCATCCACATGACTGCTGCAGCCTGTCACTGGCCTCAGCCTTTTCCAATTAGTGATGTGGCTATACAGAATGTGGTCTCTGGAGTATAATAAAGACTGGCGAGGGGACCAACGAGCAGCATTTTTAGTGTAGCTGGAAATCAGATGATTATTATATATTTATTATTATTTTTTTTTTTTTTTTTATGCTGTTAGCAATTTTTTTTTTAAATCCCTGACAATCCCTTTATATATCACTATACAGAAAAAAAAAACAGTAAATATTGGTGTATTCTCCAATCTGGGTATAACTTGAAGATTCTTCAAATATCATGCACAATCGTATGTGACCTATGAGCCTATTTAGACAT
This sequence comes from Ranitomeya imitator, assembly GCF_032444005.1. Classification (NCBI taxonomy): domain Eukaryota; kingdom Metazoa; phylum Chordata; class Amphibia; order Anura; family Dendrobatidae; genus Ranitomeya; species Ranitomeya imitator. Next base: position 166,543,085 of record NC_091283.1, on the reverse strand, counting down.
CAAGAACCAACTATTACCTCTGCACAGGAACCAGGTATAACTGTTACCTCTGCACAGGAACCAGGTACAACTGTTACCTCTGCACAGGAACCAGGTACAACTGTTACCTCTGCACAGGAACCAGGTACAACTGTTACCTCTGCACAGGAACCAGGTACAACTGTTACCTCTGCACAGGAACCAGGTACAACTGTTACCTCTGCACAGGAACCAGGTACAACTGTTACCTCTGCACAGGAACCAGGTACAACTGTTACCTCTGCACAGGAACCACGTACAACTGTTACCTCTGCACAGGAACCAGGTACAACTGTTACCTCTGCACAGGAACCAGGTACAACTGTTACCTCTGCACAGGAACCAGGTACAACTGTTACCTCTGCACAGGAACCAGGTACAACTGTTACCTCTGCACAGGAACCAGGTACAACTGTTACCTCTGCACAGGAACCAGGTACAACTGTTACCTCTGCACAGGAACCAGGTACAACTGTTACCTCTGCACAGGAACCAGGTACAACTGTTACCTCTGCACAGGAACCAGGTACAACTGTTACCTCTGCACAGGAACCAGGTACAACTGTTACCTCTGCACAGGAACCAGGTACAACTGTTACCTCTGCACAGGAACCACGTACAACTGTTACCTCTGCACAGGAACCAGGTACAACTGTTACCTCTGCACAGGAACCAGGTACAACTTACCTCTGCACAGGAACCAGGTACAACTTACCTCTGCACAGGAACCAGGTACAACTTACCTCTGCACAGGAACCAGGTACAACTGTTACCTCTGCACAGGAACCAGATACAACTGTTACCTCTGCACAGGAACCAGGTACAACTGTTACCTCTGCACAGGAACCAGGTACAACTGTTACCTCTGCACAGGAACCAGGTACAACTGTTACCTCTGCACAGGAACCAGGTACAACTGTTACCTCTGCACAGGAACCAGGTACAACTGTTACCTCTGCACAGGAACCAGGTACAACTGTTACCTCTGCACAGGAACCAGGTACAACTGTTACCTCTGCACAGGAACCAGGTACAACTGTTACCTCTGCACAGGAACCAGGTACAACTGTTACCTCTGCACAGGAACCAGGTACAACTGTTACCTCTGCACAGGAACCAGGTACAACTGTTACCTCTGCACAGGAACCAGGTACAACTGTTACCTCTGCACAGGAACCAGGTACAACTGTTACCTCTGCACAGGAACCAGGTACAACTGTTACCTCTGCACAGGAACCAGGTACAACTGTTACCTCTGCACAGGAACCAGGTACAACTGTTACCTCTGCACAGGAACAACTGTTACTGTCTTATTGTCATTTTCATAAAGTTTTATTGTAGAACACATTTTGTGTTATATATACATAGTCTCAGACTCCACAAAATTTTATTATGATTGTTTTTTTGTCCAAGCCATTGATTCAGTCATCGTGCTACTTCCCCCATCTGTTCTTCCCCCTCATCCTCCATCTTGGCTGGATTGCTCCAATGTTTTCGCTTTCTTTCCTATCACTACAAATCCTTGATCCCTTTATTCTTTCCTCCACCTCTATGCCCGTTCTCTTGTCATCCCCTCGCATATAATTCGCCAGCTCCCCTCGTATGTCTCCCCATCTTAAGCACTGTCTCCTACGCTCTCGCTAAGATGTTGCCATGGCAACACTCTGAGCGCTTTCTCCCAACGACATGGGGACGACGACGCATTATTAACCTCGAACATGCCGCCCAGCTCTGCTACACCGCGGATTATGTATCTGAAACATTGATGAATGCACCAATATACATACGGATGAAGCAGAGCCGAGTCTGTCTCGTCACTGTTTCTTCTCTAAGACCAACTCCGCTCTGCTACATCTCCCGGACGACTAATCTCATCGTTACACAAATGGGTGTAATAATGTGCGTCACTCTTCCGCCATCTTGTAAATCGCCGTCTTGTAGTGCTGATGAATGCAAACTATTGCTCTCTGGTATCAGCCATTTCAGAATATTTTTCAGTGCCATAAAATGCTGCATCCGTTCTATGTATGTATGGCATCGGTACGTCATTTCAGCACTCGGGACAGCTCCTTCTGCCCAGTCATGGCCATACGTTGCATTTTGCTATGTTTTGGGGGTCAGTTATCAGAACTGTGCGGCCATAGTCTGGCCTTGCTGCCCATAACAACAAGTCAAAGCTCTAAGACTATCCACTGAGATTAGCTGCTATAGGCAACAAGGACAACAAGGCCAGCCTGAGTCAGAGGCCTCCTGCACAGGCTGCAATATGGCGCCCGCTGTTCCTCATATGTCCATGATTATATAAGGAGGCACATGGGGGAATGTGTTCTCATGTCATAGTATGGAGGCAGCTCATGCTCCAGAGAGGCGCCATATGGCCCGGGTGCTTCATTATAGATATTCATACACAGCGCCTAAGGTGTAGAAGAGACGTCAATGAAAAAGTAGTACCGTGTGTTACTGACAATGGGCAATGTCCGACTGAAAATGGACACCTACCTAATAACAACCAAAGAAAGACTAGATATCACTTTATTGCCTGCACCTCCTTGATGCTGGTTACCATGGGCAACAAGTCACTTATGTCTATTATTCCTGTACTGTGACATCACTGTGTCTATTATCCCTGTACTGTGACATCACTGTGTGCATTATCCCTGTATTGTGACATCACTGTGTGCATTATCCCTGTACTGTGACATCACTGTGTGCATTATCCCTGTTCTGTGACATCACTGTGTGCATTATCCCTGTTCTGTGACATCACTGTGTGCATTATCCCTGTTCTGTGACATCACTGTGTGCTTTATCCCTGTTCTGTGACATCACTGTGTGCTTTATCCCTGTTCTGTGACATCACTGTGTGCATTATCCCTATACTGTGACATCACTGTGTGCATTATCCCTGTATTGTGACATCACTGTGTGCATTATCCCTGTACTGTGACATCATTGTGTGTATTATCCCTGTACTGTGACATCACTGTGTCTATTATCCCTGTACTGTGACATCACTGTGTCTATTATCAGTGTTCTGTGACATCACTGTGTGTATTATCCCTGTTCTGTGACATCACGGTGTGCATTATCCCTGTTCTGTGACATCACTGTGTCTATTATCCCTGTAAAGTGACATGATTGTGTGCATTATCCCTGTACTGTAACATCATTGTGTGTATTATCCCTGTACTGTGATATCACTATGTGTATTATCCCTGTACTGTGACATCACTGTGTGCATTATCCCTGTTCTGTGACATCACTGTGTCTATTATCCCTGTTCTGTGACATCACTGTGTGTATTATCCCTGTACTGTGACATCACTGTGTGCATTATCCCTGTTCTGTGACATCACTGTGTCTATTATCCCTGTACTATGACATCACTGCGTGCATTATCCCTGTTCTGTGACATCACTGTGTCTATTATCCCTGTACTGTGACATCACTGTGTCTATTATTAGTGTTCTGTGACATCACTGTGTGTATTATCCCTGTACTGTAACATCATTGTGTGTATTATCCCTGTACTGTGACATCACTTTGTATTATCCCTGTACTGTGACATCACTGTGTGCATTATCCCTGTTCTGTGACAAAACTGTGTTTATTATCCCTGTACTATGACATCATTGTGTGTATTATCCCTGTTCTGTGACAACACTGTGTGTATTATTCCTGTTCTGTGACATCACTGTGTCTATTATCCCTGTACTGTGACATCGCGGTGTGCATTATCCCTGTTCTGTGACATCACTGTGTCTATTATCCCTGTAAAGTGACATGATTGTGTGTATTATCCCTGTACTGTGATATCACTGTGTGTATTATCCCTGTACTGTGACATCACTGTGTCTATTATCCCTGTACTGTGACATCACTGTGTCTATTATCCCTGTTCTGTGACATCACTGTGTCTATTATCCCTGTTCTGTGACATCACTGTGTCTATTATCACTGTTCTGTGACATCACTGTGTGCATTATCCCTGTACTGTGACATCACTGTGTCTATTATCCCTGTACTGTGACATCACTGTGTGCATTATCCCTGTATTGTGACATCACTGTGTGCATTATCCCTGTACTGTGACATCACTGTGTGCATTATCCCTGTTCTGTGACATCACTGTGTGCATTATCCCTGTTCTGTGACATCACTGTGTGCATTATCCCTGTTCTGTGACATCACTGTGTGCTTTATCCCTGTTCTGTGACATCACTGTGTGCTTTATCCCTGTTCTGTGACATCACTGTGTGCATTATCCCTATACTGTGACATCACTGTGTGCATTATCCCTGTATTGTGACATCACTGTGTGCATTATCCCTGTACTGTGACATCATTGTGTGTATTATCCCTGTACTGTGACATCACTGTGTCTATTATCCCTGTACTGTGACATCACTGTGTCTATTATCAGTGTTCTGTGACATCACTGTGTGTATTATCCCTGTTCTGTGACATCACGGTGTGCATTATCCCTGTTCTGTGACATCACTGTGTCTATTATCCCTGTAAAGTGACATGATTGTGTGCATTATCCCTGTACTGTAACATCATTGTGTGTATTATCCCTGTACTGTGATATCACTATGTGTATTATCCCTGTACTGTGACATCACTGTGTGCATTATCCCTGTTCTGTGACATCACTGTGTCTATTATCCCTGTTCTGTGACATCACTGTGTGTATTATCCCTGTACTGTGACATCACTGTGTGCATTATCCCTGTTCTGTGACATCACTGTGTCTATTATCCCTGTACTATGACATCACTGTGTCTATTATCCCTGTACTGTGACATCACTATGTCTATTATCCCTGTTCTGTGACATCACTGTGTGTATTATCCCTGTACTGTAACATCATTGTGTGTATTATCCCTGTACTGTGACATCACTTTGTATTATCCCTGTACTGTGACATCACTGTGTGCATTATCCCTGTTCTGTGACAAAACTGTGTTTATTATCCCTGTACTATGACATCATTGTGTGTATTATCCCTGTTCTGTGACAACACTGTGTGTATTATTCCTGTTCTGTGACATCACTGTGTCTATTATCCCTGTACTGTGACATCGCGGTGTGCATTATCCCTGTTCTGTGACATCACTGTGTCTATTATCCCTGTAAAGTGACGATTGTGTGTATTATCCCTGTACTGTGATATCACTGTGTGTATTATCCCTGTACTGTGACATCACTGTGTCTATTATCCCTGTACTGTGACATCACTATGTCTATTATCCCTGTTCTGTGACATCACTGTGTCTATTATCAGTGTTCTGTGACATCACTGTGTGCATTATCCCTGTACTGTGACATCACTGTGTGTATTATCCCTGTACTGTGACATCACTGTGTGTATTATCCCTGTACTGTGACATCACTGTGTGTATTATCCCTGTACTGTGACATCACTGTGTGTATTATCCCTGTCCTGTGACATCACTGTGTTTATTATCCCTGTACTGTGACATCACTGTATGTATTGTCCCTGTATTGTGATATCACTGTTTGCATTATCCCTATACTGTATGAATCTGTGATTTTCTATTGGGCATCCTGCTGCATCTTGAAGTGAAACACAATAATGACAATTTCAGCTCTGCTAAACTAGAAAGTATGAGACATACCCAGATCAGACTTGTTAGGGAGAAATCCACCTTCATCTTTCATAGATTTGTCGTTACAAACTGTTCTGAAGGATCTCTGACCAGTGAGAAGTTATTACTAGTAAAGGAAATATACGGGTGATCCTTAAGTAATCCGAACAAACTACTTTGCATAGTATATACAAATATGTAATGATACAAAATACCGACATTTTCAAATCATCTGTTTCCTTTCACGAAGCGATAAGTATATGATAACATTATATCTGTCAGCAGCCAACAGTAGGGGAGCTCCCTGTATACAGAGATACATGATAAGATCCTGTCTGCAGCCGCCATTAGGGGGAGCTCCCTGTATACAGAGATACATGATAAGATCCTGTCTGCAGCCACCACTAGGGGGAGCTCCCTGTATACAGAGATACATGATAAGATCCTGTCTGCAGCCACCACTAGGGGGAGCTCCCTGTATACAGAGATACATAAGATTCTGTCTGCAGCCACCACTAGGGGGAGCTCCCTGTATACAGAGATACATGATAAGATCCTGTCTGCAGCCACCACTAGGGGGAGCTCCCTGTATACAGAGATACATGATAAGATCCTATAAAAAAAACTATAGGGAGAAAAATACTTTATCTAAAAAACTAATTAAAGCTGCCAAAAAGGAAACAGAGAAGCACATTGCTAAGGAGAGTAAAACTAATCCCAAACTGTTCTTCAACTATATCAATAGTAAAAGAATAAAAACTGAAAATGTAGGCCCCTTAAAAAATAGTGAGGAAAGAATGGTTGTAGATGACGAGGAAAAAGCTAACATATTAAACACCTTCTTCTCCACGGTATTCACGGTGGAAAATGAAATGCTAGGTGAAATCCCAAGAAACAATGAAAACCCTATATTAAGGGTCACCAATCTAACCCAAGAAGAGGTGCGAAACCGGCTAAATAAGATTAAAATAGATAAATCTCCGGGTCCGGATGGCATACACCCACGAGTACTAAGAGAACTAAGTAATGTAATAGATAAACCATTATTTCTTATTTTTAGTGACTCTATAGCGACAGGGTCTGTTCCGCAGGACTGGCGCATAGCAAATGTGGTGCCAATATTCAAAAAGGGCTCTAAAAGTGAACCTGGAAATTATAGGCCAGTAAGTCTAACCTCTATTGTTGGTAAAATATTTGAAGGGTTTCTGAGGGATGTTATTCTGGATTATCTCAATGAGAATAACTGTTTAACTCCATATCAGCATGGGTTTATGAGAAATCGCTCCTGTCAAACCAATCTAATCAGTTTTTATGAAGAGGTAAGCTATAGGCTGGACCACGGTGAGTCATTGGACGTGGTATATCTCGATTTTTCCAAAGCGTTTGATACCGTGCCGCACAAGAGGTTGGTACACAAAATGAGAATGCTTGGTCTGGGGGAAAATGTGTGTAAATGGGTTAGTAACTGGCTTAGTGATAGAAAGCAGAGGGTGGTTATAAATGGTATAGTCTCTAACTGGGTCGAAGTGACCAGTGGGGTACCGCAGGGGTCAGTATTGGGACCTGTTCTCTTCAACATATTCATTAATGATCTGGTAGAAGGTTTACACAGTAAAATATCGATATTTGCAGATGATACAAAACTATGTAAAGCAGTTAATACAAGAGAAGATAGTATTCTGCTACAGATGGATCTGGATAAGTTGGAAACTTGGGCTGAAAGGTGGCAGATGAGGTTTAACAATGATAAATGTAAGGTTATACACATGGGAAGAGGGAATCAATATCACCATTACACACTGAACGGGAAACCACTGGGTAAATCTGACAGGGAGAAGGACTTGGGGATCCTAGTTAATGATAAACTTACCTGGAGCAGCCAGTGCCAGGCAGCAGCTGCCAAGGCAAACAGGATCATGGGGTGCATTAAAAGAGGTCTGGATACACATGATGAGAGCATTATACTGCCTCTGTACAAATCCCTAGTTAGACCGCACATGGAGTACTGTGTCCAGTTTTGGGCACCGGTGCTCAGGAAGGATATAATGGAACTAGAGAGAGTACAAAGGAGGGCAACAAAATTAATAAAGGGGATGGGAGAACTACAATACCCAGATAGATTAGCGAAATTAGGATTATTTAGTCTAGAAAAAAGACGACTGAGGGGCGATCTAATAACCATGTATAAGTATATAAGGGGACAATACAAATATCTCGCTGAGGATCTGTTTATACCAAGGAAGGTGACGGGCACAAGGGGGCATTCTTTGCGTCTGGAGGAGAGAAGGTTTTTCCACCAACATAGAAGAGGATTCTTTACTGTTAGGGCAGTGAGAATCTGGAATTGCTTGCCTGAGGAGGTGGTGATGGCGAACTCAGTCGAGGGGTTCAAGAGAGGCCTGGATGTCTTCCTGGAGCAGAACAATATTGTATCATACAATTATTAGGTTCTGTAGAAGGACGTAGATCTGGGTATTTATTATGATGGAATATAGGCTGAACTGGATGGACAAATGTCTTTTTTCGGCCTTACTAACTATGTTACTATGTTACTATCCTGTCTGCAGCCACCATTAGGGGGAGCTCCCTGTATACAGAGATACATGATAAGATCCTGTCTGCAGCCACCACTAGGGGGAGCTCCCTGTATACAGAGATACATGGTAAGATTCTGTCTGCAGCCACCACTAGGGGGAGCTCCTTGTATACAGAGATACATGATAAGATCCTGTCTGCAGTCACCACTAGGGGAAGCTCCCTGTATACAGAGATACATGATAAGATCCTGTCTGCAGCCACCACTAGCGGGAGCTCCCTGTATACAGAGATACATGATAAGATCCTGTCTGCAGCCACCACTAGGGGGAGCTCCCTGTATACAGAGATCTATGATAAGATCCTGTCTGCAGCCACCACTAGGGGGAGCTCCCTGTATACAGAGATCTATGATAACAATCTGTCTGCAGCCACTACTAGGGGGAGCTCCCTGTATACAGAGATACATGATAAGATTCTGTCTGCAGCCACCACTAGGGGGAGCTCCCTATATACAGAGATACATTATAAGATTCTGTCTGCAGCCACCACTAGGAGGAGCTCCCTGTATACAGAGATACATTATAAGATTCTGTCTGCAGTCACCACTAGAGGGAGCTCCCTGTATACAGAGATATATGATAAGATTCTGTCTGCAGCCACCACTAGGGGGAGCTCCCTGTATACAAAGATACATTATAAGATTCTGTCTGCAGCCACCACTAGGAGGAGCTCCCTGTATACAGAGATACATGATAAGATTCTGTCTGCAGCCACCACTAGAGGGAGCTCCCTGTATACAGAGATTTATGATAAGATTCTGTCTGCAGCCACCACTAGAGGGAGCTCCCTGTATACAGAGATATATGATAAGATTCTGTCTGCAGTCACCACTAGGGGGAGCTCCCTGTATACAGAGATACATGATAAGATTCTGTCTGTAGCCACCACTAGGGGGAGCTCCCTGTATACAGAGATGCGTGATAAGATTCTGTCTGCAGCCACCACTAGGGGGAGCTCCCTGTATACAGAGATGCGTGATAAGATTCTGTCTGCAGCCACCACTAGGGGGAGCTCCCTGTATACAGAGATGCGTGATAAGATTCTGTCTGCAGCCACCACTAGGGGGAGCTCCCTGTATACAGAGATGCGTGATAAGATTCTGTCTGCAGCCACCACTAGAGGGAGCTCCCTGTATACAGAGATGCGTGATAAGATTCTGTCTGCAGCCATCACTAGGGGGAGCTCCCTGTATACAGAAATCTATGATAACAATCTGTCTGCAGCCACTACTAGGGGGAGTTCCCTTTATGCAGAGCTACATGTTAAGATCCTGTCTGCAGCCACCACCAGGGGGAGCTCCCTGTATACAGAGATACATGATAAGATCCTGTCTGCAGCCACCACTAAGGAAAGCTCCCTGTATGCAGAGATCCATGATAACAATCTGTCTGTAGCCACCACTAGGAGGAATTCCCTGTATACATAGATAAATGATAAGATTCTCTATGCAGCAACTACTAGGGGGAGCTCCCTATATACAGAGATAAATGATAAGATCCTGTCTGCAGCCACCACTAGGGGGAGCTCCCTGTATTCAGAGATACATGATAAGATTCTGTCAGCAGCCACCACTAGGGGGAGCTCCCTGTATACAGAGATACATGATAAGATTCTGTCTGCAGCCACCACTAAGGGGAGCTCTCTGTATACAGAGATATATAATAAGATTCTGTCTGCAGCCACCACTAGAGGGAGCTCCCTGTATACAGAGATATATGATAAGATCCTGTCTGCAGCCACCACTAGGGGGAGCTCCCTGTATTCAGAGATACATGATAAGATTCTGTCTGCAGCCACCACTAGGGGGAGCTCCCTGTATACAGAGATACATGATAAGATTCTGTCTGCAGCCACCACTAAAAGGAGCTCTCTGTATACAGAGATATATAATAAGATTCTGTCTGCAGCCACCACTAGGGGAGCTCCCTGTATACAGAGATACATGATAAGATTCTGTCTGCAGACACCACTAGGGGGAGCTCCCTGTATACTACAGAGATACATGATAAGATTCTGTCTGCAGTCACCACTAAGGGGAGCTCCCTGTATACAGAGATGCATGATAAGATTCTGTCTGCAGCCACCATTAGGGGGAGCTCCCTGTATACAGAGATACATGATAAGATTCTGTCTGCAGCCACCACTAGAGGGAGCTCCCTGTATACAGAGATACATGATAAGATTCTGTCTGCAGACACCACTAAGGGGAGCTCCCTGTATACAGAGATACATGATAAGATTCTGTCTGCAGCCACCACAATTGGGTGGAGCTCCCTGTATACAGAGATACATGATAAGATTCTGTCTGCAGCCACCACTAGGGGGAACTCCCTGTATACAGAGATACATGATAAGATTCTGTCTGCAGCCACCACTAGGGGGAGCTCCCTGTGTACAGAGATACATGATAAGATTCTGTCTGCAGCCACCACTAGGGGGAGCTCCCTGTATACAGAGATACATGATAAGATTCTGTCTGCAGCCACCACTAGGGGGAGCTCCCTGTATACAGAGATACATGATAAGATTCTGTCTGCAGCCACCACTAGGGGGAGCTCCCTGTATACAGAGATACATGATAAGATCCTGTCTGCAGCCACCACTAGGGGGAACTCCCTGTATACAGAGATACATGATAAGATTCTGTCTGCAGCCACCACTAGGGGGAACTCCCTGTGTACAGAGATACATGATAAGATTCTGTCTGCAGCCACCACTAGGGGGAGCTCCCTGTATACAGAGATACATGATAAGATTCTGTCTGCAGCCACCACTAGGGGGAGCTCCCTGTATACACAGATACATGATAAGATTCTGTCTGCAGCCACCACTAGGGGGAGCTCCCTGTATACAGAGATACATGATAAGATTCTGTCTGCAGCCACCACTAGGGGGAACTCCCTGTGTACAGAGATACATGATAAGATTCTGTCTGCAGCCACCACTAGGGGGAGCTCCCTGTATACAGAGATACATGATAAGATTCTGCCTGCAGCCACCACTAGAGGGAGCTCCCTGTATACAGAGATGCATGATAAGATTCTGTCTGCAGACACCACTAGGGGGAGCTCCCTGTATACAGAGATACATGATAAGATTCTGTCTGCAGCCACCACTAGGGGGAGCTCCCTGTATACAGAGATACATGATAAGATTCTGTCTGCAGCCACCACTAGGGGGAGCTCCCTGTATACAGAGATACATGATAAGATTCTGTCAGCAGCCACCACTAGGGGGAGCTCCCTGTATACAGAAATACATGATAAGATCCTGTCTGCAGCCACCAATAAGGAAAGCTCCCTGTATACAGAGATATGATAACAATCTGTCTGCAGCCACCACTAGGGGGAGTTCCCCTTATGCAGAGCTACATGTTAAGATCCTGTCTGCAGCCACCACTAGGGGGAGCTCCCTGTATACAGAGATACATGATAAGATTCTGTCTGCAGTCACCACTAGGGGGAGCTCTCTGCATACAGAATGTACAGCCACATTGAACTCAATACTAGCTGTACAATCTGTATGTATGAGCTCATACTAGTGGTAGCAACAGGCAGAAAGAACTTTATATTTCAATGTTACGGTGTTGCGCCACAGAGCAGACTTCTTATTAATCTGGTTCTCCAGTACCAGTACCAACCAGATGACCTACCAAGCACCAAGCATGAGTCACCTGGTGCAAATAGACCAATCCCGTGCTACTAAATAGCTCTTTTACATTGACCCTCCCCCCCCCCCCCCCCCTTCTCCTTCAGCAGCATTGGCGATAAAATGACGCCTGTGGGACTATTTTTCAAGAATATCACTTGTCCTCACTATTGGGGGAGTATAGTGAGAACATTATATTTGGTCTACATTAGAAATATGGGCAAACTGTTGTCAGTAGGTCCCTGTGAGAGTCTGGTAGGTGGAGTTCTATATTATTTCATGAGCACTGACCCTAAAGTTCAGCTTTGCACCCACTCATATGACTTTCCGTTGCTCCCTGCAGTACTACCATTTACCAGCAGGTGTCACTGTTTGTGGTGCTGAACATTAATAAAAGATTTTACTTTGTAAAGAAATGTACAACTTGACCATCGATTGTTATCATAACATCGACTCTCGCTTCGCCAATATGTTCGCATCTTTATGTTTTAATTTTATAGAATCAATATTTTCCCATTTCCATGTTTGATTTTTGATATCCTTTAATTTTGTGATAGAGGTGGCGCTCTATGGCCAATGGGCAATATATGGTAGAATGACGCCTAATCGCCATACAATTGTATTATTTCAGATATATAATACACAGTAATATATTTATTGCACGGCGTAAGTCTGACTTCAACCTGGGCTCATGACGTCACCTCCCACAACAATACCCCATGCCGATTAGCAGTGCCGAATGGCTGCATCCTCTCAACTTTGACTGGGGAGGAGATTGAAACATTGGGAGGAAATAAGGGGAACCGGAGGAAATAAGGGGAAGCAAGGGCTGGACTTCTTACCGTCAAATGTTGGAGGGTGAAGGCGAGCGGTGGAAGGTTGTGCTCTTCCGCTCTACGCCATCAGCTTCCACGGCTTTGGGTCTATCATTCTTTGTTTCGCTCCTCGTCTGGTCCGTGCTCCCTCGTTCTCTTCCTATCCTTATCTCTGCAGCGTGGTTTTCTTCAGGGTTCTTGTGTTCTACTGCTGGCCGCCGCCGACTCCTTTGTCCGTCATGTTCTCCGCCAGCCTCGTCTTCTCTGCTCCCTTTCTCTGTCCCTCGTGTTCTGCTTTGTGACTGTTTCTTTCTCCTCCGGCTGAATAAAAGGAGCGTTTCCATCTGACAGGTGCTCCCGCCAGCCAATAGGAGGGGAGAGCTTCCAGGGCTGCGGCGAATGGAGAAGACGGAGGGGCGGGAAGGAATGGATGTGTAAAAGCGTCGGATATAGAAGCTGACAACACACGGTGATATTATGAATATGGATCAGGCCTGACATCACTTCTCTGACCTGCCTGGAAACAGAAGACTTCACATGTTAGCTCATTATCTCATCCCCCCGCCGCCGCCTCGTCCCCGTGCCTCAGGAACAGACTGGGCTGGGGCATCGGGGCAGACACAACCAGCGGCAGGGAGGCTGTATCCACGGCACGCTGCAGACATTCCCGCAATGCCATGATGCGGGCGTCCATTATATGCCCCCATCCTGGGCAGACACCGTATAGTAACAGCTTCCCAATGAGAGTAACCACGGTGTGGTGCTATTATTTAGGACTCTATGACCACATCACTAATATAGGGTTTGGTACAATTATTTAAGTACTGCGGTATTATACGGGGGACTGTATGATGGTATTATACAATGTCATGACATTGGCGGCATTATACCATTCTATTATGTGGTCACTATGTGGTCAGTATGGCACTATTATTTATGACCCTATTATAGTATATCTGGCATAATGTTTGGCCCTACTTAGAAGCTGCCCATTAGCAATGGTATGCAGGGACTGTATGACGGTATTGCTTAGTAACTGGAAATCACTACGTGGCAGCAATTATTTTCATTACGGCCTTATTTAGAATTGATGCAATGGTCTTATATGGGCACTACATTGGCATGGTATGACCTTTTTATGTGGTGTTGGTATAGCACAAATATTAAGGACCCTCTGATTTTGTTGCTGGCACTGTATGGCAGTATATTCACTGTATGACAGTATTATTTCAGCACTAAGTATTAGTGATACACGACCTCTATAAAATGATGATTTACCGCACATTGTATGCTTATCAAACATATTATGTGAGCACTGTAAATTACTGTTGTATAGCAATACATGGTAGCATTATTTATACACTGTATGGCACTGTTATATCGCAGTATTTTGTGGACACTATTTTTCAATATATGATATTATTTAGGCACTGCATATATATATATATATATATATATTTATATATATACAGTACAGACCAAAAGTTTGGACACACCTTCTCATTTAAAGATTTTTCTGTATTTTCATGACTATGAAAATTGTAAATTCACACTGAAGGCATCAAAACTATGAATTATCACATGTGGAATTATATACTTAACAAAAAAGGTGTGAAACAACTGAAAATATGTCTTACTCTAGGTTCTTCAAAGTAGCCACCTTTTGCTTTGATGACTGCTTTGCACACTCTTGGCATTTTGTGAGACCGCACGTCATCATCTCGCGAGACCGCAATACACTCTTCAGACCAGAGCGTGCGAGGAGCGTCGGTAACCGCTTCGATCCGGGGGCCAACGGAGGGTGAGTATATAACTATTTTTTATTTTAATTCTTTTTTTAACAGGGATATGGTGCCCACATTACTATATACTGCGTGGGCTGTGTAATATATTACATGGGCTGTGCAATATACTGCGTGGGCTGTGCAATGTACTGCGTGGGCTGTGCAATGTACTGCGCAGGCTGTGCAATATACTAAGTGGGCTGTGCAATATACTCCGTGGGCTGTGCAATATACTCCGTGGGCTGTGCTATATACTCCGTGGGCTGTGCTATATACTCCGTGGCCTGTGCTATATACTCCGTGGCCTGTGCTATATACTCCGTGGGCTGTGCTATATACTACGTGGCTGTGCTATATACTACGTGGCTGTGCTATATACTACGTGGCTGTGCTATATACTACGTGGCTGTGCAATATACTACGTGGTTGTGCAATATACTACGTGGCTGTACTATTTACTACGTGTGCTGTTATATACTACGTGGTCGGCCGCGAACAATCAGCGACAGGCACTAACCCAAAGGCGCAGTCCGGCCACAAATTGGCGCTGAATTTGAACCACGCTTCGCTAATTGGTCGCGGCCGGCCAAATCCTGTGTATTCAATGTATTATTCTAAAATCTTCATAATTAATAAAACACACTAATGCACACAGGGTAAAAATTAGCCAAAATATATATATATATATCAATATCACTATATAAATTAATAAATAAAATACCCTAAGAACACCCAGTGTGTAAATATTGTAGTGAAACACTACATATAATGAAGGGGAAAATTCAAGCTTGCTTTGATTGTTTTTATGGGATTTTTTTCTATGCGGAGTGCTTAAATGTTCCCCTAAAATCTTCATAAATAAACTACATACATATTCTAGAATACACAATGCGTTAGAATCGGGCTACCATCTAGTACATACATATACACACATATATATATATATATATATATATATATATATATATATGTAAACACACACCGCAGTTTCACTTATATAACATATATACACATCAGTAGCAGTATTCCCTATATAATGTATATAGACTGCTATACATACATTATATAGGTGATACAGTGATTATATACAGTATACACAGCAGTATCACATATATTGTATATACAGCAGTCTATGCACATTATATAGGTGCAACTGCTGTAAATACATTAAACACAAACAAATTCATGTTGGGACTCACCCAGGTCGCTGAGATGGGGGGAGGTCGGGAGGATGAAGAGCTGAGGGTGGTCGGGTCCTGTCTACTGTGTCAAGCGTCGGCATTGGTGAGCAGTCTTCTTTGACACTGGTACAGGCCGACCAGCGTCAGACACAGTCAGGTAGAGGTGCGCCGACCTTTTCAAATATCTCCGTGAGCGTGCGTGGTTTCCTGCTTGTCAGCACGGGGAACAGGACCTCAAGATTTAAAGGGCCAGCTGCGAGAATGACGTGGCCACGCACTACAGGTGCGCTATGTATTAAAATCGCTGCCGGTCTTTCAGCGGCCCTGTGCAGCTGCTCAGGCACCGGCCCGGGGGGCATATGCATTCCTGCCACCTGGCCCAGCCCGCCCCTGTCGACCTGTCATTGGCTACAGCAGAACAAAGTGAAGGTTCTGGAGTGGCCATCTCAGGCTCCTGACCTCAATATCATTGAACCACTTTGGGGAGATCTCAAGCGCACAGTTCATGCTAGATAGCCCAGGAATATACAGGAACTGGAGGCTTTTTTGCCAAGAAGAGTGATCAGCTTTACCATCTGAGAAAATAAAGAACCTCATCCACAAATACCACAAAAGACTTCAAGCTGTCATTGATGTTAAAGGGGGCAATACACGGTATTTAGAAATGGGGTGTGTGAACTTTTGATCAGGGTCATTTGGATGTTTTGGGCTGTCATGATTTAAAAAGAGAAAACACAGTAGTTTAACAATAAATGGCTAACACTCTTGGCATTCTCTTGATGAGCTTCAAGAGGTAGTCACCGGAAATGGTTTTCCAACAATCTTGAAGGAGTTCCCAGAGATGCTTAGCACTTGTTGGCCCTTTTGCCTTCACTCTGCGGTCCAGCTCACCCCAAACCATCTCGATTGGGTTCAGGTCTGGTGACTGTGGAGGCCAGGTCATCTGGTGTAGCACCCCATCACTCTCCTTCTTGGTCAAATAGCCCTTACACAGCGTGGAGGTGTGTTTGGGGTCATTATCCTGTTGAAAAATAAATGATGGTCCAACTAAACGCAAACCGGATGGAATAGCATGCCGCAACAAGATGCTGTGGTAGCCATGTTGGTTCAGTATGCCTTCAATTTTGAATAAATCCCCAACAGTGTCACCAGCAATGCACCCCCACACCATCACACCTCCTCCTCCATGCTTCAAGGTGGGAACCAGGAATGTAGAGTCCATCCGTTCACTTTTTCTGCGTCGCACAAAGACACGGTGGTTGGAACCAAAGATCTCAAATTTGGACTCATCAGACCAAAGCACAGATTTCCACTGGTCTCATGTCCATTCCTTGTGTTCTTTAGCCCAAACAAGTCTCTTCTGCTTGTTGCCTGTCCTCAGCAGTGGTTTCCTAGCAGCTATTTTACCATGAAGACCTGCTGCACAAAGTCTCCTCTTAACAGTTGTTATAGAGATGTGTCTGCTGCTAGAACTCTGTGTGGCATTGACCTGGTCTCTAATCTGAGCTGCTGTTAACCTATGATTTCAGAGGCTGGTGACTCGGATAAACTTATCCTCAGAAGCAGAGGTGACTCGTGGTCTTCCTTTCCTGGGGCGGTCCTCATGTGAGCCAGTTTCTTTGTAGCGCTTGATGGTTTTTGCCACTGCACTTGGGGACACTTTCACTTTTTCACAATTTTTCGGACTGACCGACCTTCATTTCTTAAAGTAATGATGGCCACTCGTTTTTCTTTACTTAGCTGCTTTTTTCTTGCCATAATACAAATTCTAACAGTCTATTCAGTAGGACTATCATCTGTGTATCCACCAGGCTCAACACAACTGATGGTCCCAGCCCCATTTATAAGGCAAGAAATCCCACTTATTAAACCTGACAGGGCACACCTGTGAAGTGAAAACCATTTCTGGTGACTACCTCTTGAAGCTCATCAAGAGAATGCCAAGAGTGTGAAAAGCAGTCATCAAAGCAAAAGGTGGCTACTTTGAAGAACCTAGAATATGAGACATATTTTCAGTTGTTTCACACTTTTTTGTTAAGTATATAATTCCACATGTGTTAATTCATAGTTTTGATGCCTTCAGTGTAAATTTACAATTTTCATAGTCATGAAAATACAGAAAAATCTTTAAATGAGATGGTGTGTCCAAATGTTTGGTCTGTACTGTATATATATAGTATATACACTGCTCAAAAAATAAAGGGAACACTTAAACAACAGAATATAGCTCCAAGTAACTCAAACTTCTGTGAAATCAAACTGTCCACTTAGGAAGCAACACTGATTAACAATCAACTTCACATGCTGTTGTGCAAATGGAATAGACAACAGATGAAAATTATTGGCAGTTATCAAGACACACTCAATAAAGGAGTGGTTCTGCAGGTGGGGACCACAGACCAATGCCTTCTCTCTGATGTTTTGGTCACTTTTGAATGTTTGTTGTGCTTTCACACTCATGGTAGCATGAGACGGACGCTACAACCCACACAAGTGGCTCAGGTAGTGCAGCTCATCCAGGATGGCACATCAATGCGAGCTGTGGCAAGAAGGTTTGCTGTGTCTGTCAGCGTAGTGTCCAGAGGCTGGAAGCGTTACCAGGAGACAGGACAATGCACCAGGAGATGTGGAGGGGGCCTTAGGAGGGCAACAACCCTGCAGCAGGACTGCTACCTCAATCTTTGTGCAAGGACGAACAGGAGGAGCACTGCCAAAGCCCTGCAAAATGACCTCCAACAGGCCGCAAATGTGCATGTGTCTGCACAAACGGTTAGAAACCTGCTCCATGAGGATGGTCTGAGTGCCCATGTCCACAGATGGGGGTTGTGCTCACAGCCCAACACTGTGCAGGATGCTTCGCATTTGCCACAGAACACCAGGATTGGCAAATTCACCACTGGCGTCCTGTGCTCTTCACAGATGAAAGCAGGTTCACACTGAGCACATGTGACAGATGTGTGGAGTCGCCATGGAGAGCGATCTGCTACCTGCAACATCCTTCAGCATGACCAGTTTGGCAGTGGGTCAGTAATGGTGTGGGGTGGCATTTCTTTGGAGGGCCACACAGCCCCCCCATGTTCTCGCCAGAGGTAGCCTGACTGCCATTAGGTACCGAGATGAGATCCTCAGACTCCTTGTGAGACCATATGCTGGTGCGGTTTGCCCTGAGTTCCTCCTAATGTAAGACAATGCCAGACCTCGTGGCTGGAGTGTGCCAGCAATTCCTGCAAGATGAAGGCGTTGAAGCTATAGACTGGCCCGCCCGTTCCCCAGACCTGAATCTGATTGAACAGATCTGGGACATCATGTCTCGCACCATTCACCAACGTCATGCTGCACCAGACTGTCCAGGATTTGGCGGATGTTTTAGTCAAGGTCTGGGAGGAGATCCCTCAGGAGACCATCAGCCGCCTCATCAGGAGCATGCCCAGGCATTGTAGGGAGGTCATACAGGCACGTGGAGGCCACACACACTACTGAGCATCATTTCCCTGTCTTGAGGCATTTCCACTGAAGTTGGATCAGCCTGTAACTTCATTTTCCACTTTGATTTTGAGTATCATTCCAAATCCAGACCTCCGTGGGATATTAGTTGTGATTTCCGTTGATCATTTTTAGGTTTTATTGTTCTCAACACATTCCACTATGCAATGAATAAAGATTTACCGCTGGAATATTTCATTCAGTGATATCTAGGATGTGGGATTTTAGTGCTCCCTTTATTTTTTGAGCAGTGTATATATACATATAAACTCTGTGTCAGTATTATGTGGGCACTGTATGGAACAGTTATTTAGCAATATATGACAGCAGGGCACTGTATGTACTGTATGTGTACACTCTATGGGAGTATGTTAACACATTATAGTATTCCTAGTATTTAGCAATATGTGTTAGTATTATTTAAACTCTATATGGCATTATTATATGACAGTATTGTGTGCTCTGTATAGTACCAATATTTTGTAACATTTGGCATTATTTAAGCAGCTTATGGCACTGTGTGTGTACATTAAATGGCAGTTTTATGTGGCCACTGTATAATACTGTGAAATTGCAACATATGTTAATTTGCACAATATATGTTCACTATATGACAGCATGGGTAGTGTATAGCAGTGTTATTTAGCACTATATGATTGTAGAGCACTATGTTTTCACTTTACGGTGATATTATACATGCACTGTATGATACTGTTATTTAGCAATATATGACTGCAGAACACTGTATGTGTTCACTGGATGGCAGTATTATGAGTCTATAGTACTGTTAATTTGCACTGCATAGGTTCGTAATATGGCAGTAGTATGTGGGCACTATCTTTTAGCAATATACTGCATTATGCTGGCACTGTATGGTAGTATTATTTATCCACTGTATGAAAATGTTTTGCGGTTTACTATTTCTCTCAGCCTTACTTGACTCTTCTGCGGCAGTATTGGTACTGTGCAGTAGACAACATTACCGCTTCCGATGCAGATATCACCCGTCTTGTTACGTAATGCTGCAGAACTACACAGATTTAGAAAGCCTCTTTTGGACAATTTTAATACCCAGCTTTCCCAAAACCAGATGTCAGCAGTTCCCGGCCAGCACTGTCACCATATGGACGTATAATATCTACAATTACTTTGCAGCCAATGCTGAATCACCCCTCAGGTTTCCGCACATTGATCAGTCACATGACCTCATCCAGGGTCTCGGCTTTTTTCACATGACATGAGCAAGTGGCCCAGATGACATAATTGCAGTCATGCCGCGGTCTCATCATCCATGTCCTCGGGGAGACAGCGAGCAAATGCAATGATGTAACCATGAGAGCGCGCACAGTACCCGATGTCCAGGGATAGCCATAAAGCATTGTGAATCATTTCTAGAATTAAAGGGATACTGGCTGGTGCTGGGACTAAGGCTACGTTCAGACTAGCGTTGTGCGCCGCTGCGTCGGCGACGCAACGCACAACGCACGCAAAAACGCGGCAAAACGCTGCGTTTTGCGACGCGTGCGTCGTTTTTTGCCGAAAATCGGATGCAAGAAAAATGCAACTTGTTGCGTTTTCTTGGTCCGACGCTTGCGGCAAAAAAGACGCACGCGTCGCAAAACGCAACAAGCAAAAACGCATGCGTCCCCCATGTTAAACATAGGGGCGCATGACGCGTGCGTCGCCGCAGCGTCGCCCGACGCTAACCCGACGCACACTAGCACAACGCTAGTGTGAACGTTGCCTAAGATATCCCAGAAATGACTGAATAGTGAGCTAAAAGATGACCGGCGCACGCCGCCTATGACGGCCATGGAGAGGGTGACACCTGGAGTTCGGGACGCGTGCGCTGCAATCATCGGCGCCTTCCGGCACGGCCTTATTTAAACTAGAGAAAGCAGTCGGCATGTATCCCCAAAACGCGCGTCAGGGGCAGTAGGGAAGCCGTGGGAGTCACCCTCACTCATGGGTAAGCATGTGGACATAATCGCAGCAGTTCTGGGCTTATGATAGGTATGCTACCTTGATTTATGATGCTATGTTGATGGGGTTAGCCATTGAATTTTGCGTGGATTACAATCATGTTTATACCCTGATGGGATACACTGTATCTCCCACTCCCTCCCTATTTATTGCCATGGTTCCTCTTGTACCTCCTGTTTTTGGGTCTGTACTGTAACTTATATATTGGTTTGTATATATGATTTGTTTCAATAAATAATCTTTTTAGTATGATTAGCAGTTTTATTTATTGTAGTGCAGCGGGGTTGGTGCAGTGTGACAGATAGGCAGTGACCAAGGAAAGTTCAAAACAAACGTTTTATTAATGTCCAGAACTCACAAAGTAAACAGCACCCGGATCGCAGCCGGGAATCAAGACAGTCCGTATCCAAGACCATTTGCCGTGGGCAACTGCACCACCATGCTGTGCTGAGAGGTGCCAGGCCTTTTGGCTTCGCTTGGCTCCGTGTTACTCCACACCGACTGAGCTTTGCAGAGCCCCCTACCCTGCAGTTTGCAAACCAAGACTGACACCCCCAACCCTTTGCTGCAGGGCTTTTGAATGGAATCTGTGGCCATGGGCCACTTGTAAGACCCGGCCTGGAGGGAGCGAACTGTTACACTACCATCCTTTAGTTCGCTCCAAAAATAAAAGCCCATGCCGAGTTTTCTTAAATCTGCCTGGGGCAAATAGCTCGTCCAAGACCAAACTTACTTTTATTCTGCACTACAATCACAGCTATGATTGTGACTGCAATGCTCTCCAACGGCCTTAATACGCTTCTATGCGGATCCTGGGGATACATAGTGCCCCTCGCATATAATACCCCTCATTGCCTCACATTATCCATACATAGTTGTTTTTCTTTGGCACTGTCTGGTGACAGTGGTCTATTTTACATTCTATGTATGCTTTATTATATGGGCACTGTATGGTGCTTTAATTTTGCATTGCATGGTGGTATTATTTAGTCATTATCTGTCACTGCCTTGTAGTTTCTCTATGGCTCTATTATTGGAGCACTGTATGATACTGTTTTGTAACAGATAACACTTAATGGTGGTATTTTTTAGTCACAGCACCAGTTTGTGTTCTTTGCGTGGCTCAGCTGTATTATGTGTGCACTGTCTGGTACTTTTATTTACCTCTATATAATGTAGTTTTTAGTTGCTGTTTGACTCTGCTTTAGGTTCTCCACATGACTTTATTTTGTGGACACTGTATGATACTGTTATTATGCATGATGGTGATTTTATCTAGTGACTATCGGGCAGGTTTTTTGTGTGTTTGTTTAGCTCTGTTATGTTGGCACTGTACGGATAGTTGTTGTCCTTGGTCACTATAGCTCTCTAGTTTGTGTGCATGGTATATCATGTTTGTTTAGACTATGCGGTAGTATTACTTAGTTACTATTTAGCACTGCTTTATGCTCTCCATATGCCTGAATATTATGGACATTGTACGGCACATTTGTTCAGCATTATACGGTCATCTTTTACCTCATTGTCTGGCACAATATTGTGTTTTCTGCATGGCTGTATTCTGTGGGCACTGTGTGGCACTTTTATTTAGCACTATTTAGTCACTCTCTGGCACTGTTTTGTGGTCTCTGTACAACTGTATTATTTGGGCACTAAACAGTACTTTTATTTAGCACTATATGGCGTTATTATTTAGCTTTGTTAATAATATTTTGATATCTAAAAAAAATGGTGCCACATCACTTCATAACCAGGCACATAATCCTTTCTAGTTTCCAGGAGAGCTGGATGGTTATTCTTGTTGTTGTCATGGCACGGTGATCATAGTGGTTGTCATCCAACTCTCATGTACAGCACCATGGAATTAATGGTGCTATATAAATAATAATAATAATAACTTTCCCAAACACAGATCTATAGTACTGCTGAGGTGGAACTACCCTACAGCCCCCGCAGGCGAGGAAACTGCCACCGCTTGATAGGTCATCTATATGCAAGTACGAAAATAATGGTTCACATGTTTTACCCGGCGGTCCTAGCACCATCTGCTGGTATGTCTGGGCGTTGCAATCAGAACATTTTTCTAGGTTTTATCACATAAAGAGACCCCTCCGCAAATCAGGTCATCACAGCAATCAGTGATAGTGACGAGCGACCAGTCCTGCTGGTGACATAATCCTGTGTTACACTGGTGATAATATCGTTTTGGAATTAATAATGCTATATAAATGAATTCATTAAATAATTTTAATTTCTAATTGCTCGTCCTTAAAGGGGCGGTCCATGTATTGCTGCTTTATTTATACAGAAAGGATTTGGAGGAGTTACTTGGGCCATGACACAGGGACGCTTTTAAGGAAATTTACAGGAGTAGTATCCAGTGATAATAGTAATCTGTTAATGTGCAGGTTTATGGCAGGGAGCGTTCTGCTATGGGTGAAAGTTATCTGTGTGCAGCCGCCCTTAAGTTCATAGACCCTTTGTAAATTCTGGCAAACTGTTGTATTTGCAATCATTCCAGTATATCCGGGAACCTGGTGGAAAAAAGGGGGACATTACCTGGACTCCTATAATGATCAGACGTCCCGTAAACTGTGCGCCACCTTCAGACCGCTAAGCCCCAGCGGGTAATGGGGTGTGGAAACAGAGTATATGGTTACAAAAAATGTTGGCCTAATGCATATTGATCTGTATGTATTGCAACAACTATTGTTTGTTTAATATGATGTGATTTATATATCTGCATGCATATTGTTCACATGTCAACAAAGTTAAAAAAAAAAAGGAGTCCTCATTTACAGACAGGATGTTCCTCCTCCCCCTTCCCTGTGAGCACATTTCTTGTGTGTAGCTGAAGCTGAAAGGTCACAGCAGATCTCTCTCTCTCAGAAACCAGATTGATCCTGTTCTCATGTTGTAAGCTGGATGTTCTTGATTCTTAATAAATGAACGTTCTCTGTTGCTCGTTGTGGACATCACGCTGATTAACCCGCTGCTAACAGGTTATGGGCCCAGGAGTCAAAGCAATCCCAAACCTCCAGAGCACAGATAGAAAGACAACAGCAAACTGAGAAGAAGTAAAATGGCCGCCAGCAGCAACTCAACAAAGTTTACAATGCCAAGCCTGAATAACCAGAACTACCAATCCTGGAAATTCAAGTTGAAGATGCTGCTGATAAGAGAAGGTACGTGGAAATACACTCAGGACCTTAAGGCCGGCTTCACACTCAGCGTATGAAAATACGGTCCGTATATTACGGCCGTAATACGCTGAAATGTCCCGAAAATAGTGGTCCGTAGCTCCTCCGTAGGCAGGGTGTGTCAGCGTTTTTTGCGCATGGCATCCTCCGTATGTAATCCGTATGGCATCCGTACTGCGTGGTTTTCTCGCAGGCTTGCAAAACCAACATACCGCTATAGAAATGATCCATGTGTCCCAAAAAGAAAAAAAATATATATATATATATGTCAGTAGACACATATATGTATATATATTACTATTTTTTCCAGCGCTATACAGCTTGAAAGCCGGTAATTCAATTACCGGCTTTTTCTTTCTCCTTCCTAAAACCCGACATGATTTGAGACATGGTTTACATACAGTAAACCATGTCTTCTCTCCATTTTTTTTGCAGATTCCACACTACTAATGTCAGTAGTGTGTATCTGCAAAATTTGGCCGTTCTAGCTCTTAAAATAAAGGGTTAAATGGCGGAAAAAATTGGCGTGGGCTCCTGCGCAATTTTCTCCGCCAGAGCAGTAAAGCCTGGGAGCTTTCTAGGTAAGTTCCCACGATCTATGAACATCCAGCAGAGGGCGCCTCACCGCAAATGAAGCTAAATATAGCTCATTGATCTATATTTAGCCTCATTCCCCGGGGTTTTGCAGCGAGGAGCAGCCTGCATTAGCAAAGCTCCTTGCTGCAAAATGTTTTAACCCCTTCAGAAGGATTTACATCGTTGGACGTTACAGATCTGCGGAGGGTAAGTATATTGTTGGTTTATTATGTTTTTTCTTTCACAGAACGAGGGTCTTCAGTGACTGGATTGGGCGTAGAATAAAATACTCCAACAACCATTGTTTTTATTTCATTAAAATAATTTTAAATAATGTGTTTGTGTTTTATTTAACCCTTTACTACAATTGGATTAATAATGGATAGGTGTCATAATTGACGCCTCTCCATTATTAATTAGGCTTAATGTCACCTTACAATAGCAAGGTGGCATTAACCCTTCATTACCCCATATCCCACCGCTACACGGGAATGGGAAGAGAGTGGCCAAGTGCCATAATAGGCGCATCTTCCAGATGTGCCTTTTCTGGGGTGGCTGGGGGCAGGTGTTTTTAGCCAGGGGGGGCCAATAACCGTGGACCCTCTCCAGGCTATTAATATCTGCCCTCAGTCACTGGCTTTACTACTCTGGCGGAGAAAATTGCGCGGGAGCCCACGCCAATTTTTTCCGCCATTTAACCCTTTATTTTAAGAGCTAGAACGGCCAAATTTTGCAGATACACACTACTGACATTAGTAGTGTGGAATCTGCAAAAAAAAATGGAGAGAAGACATGGTTTACTGTATGTAAACCATAAAAATTAAGCTCAATTTTGTGTTTTTTTTCTGTGTATTGTTGCATTCTGTGCAATCCGGGGTGTGGCCTCCCTGTTTCTGAGCTAGAAACTATATAAGGCTTCCCTAGTCTAGTGTTTCACTTTTTGGGCTCAGTCCTTTCATCTGCCCTTATTCACACTGAGGTCAACATTGACTCATGGTAAGGTTTTAATATTAGATAGTTTAGGACTGTCCCGATCAGAGTTACCGTGACGAGGTGGGATGGCTTTTGTGCTATTTTTTGATCAAAAAACAGTATTACTAAAAACTCTGTGTTATTTAAATGCATTTTTGCTTTTTTACTTAGTTATATCAGGGTTTTCATTTACTTTTTTCTCTTGTAGGTTTTAATGTTTTGTGGCCATTTTGAACATGCGTTTTACCTCTGCATGTATACCATCTTAAATTAAGCTCAATTTTGTGTTTTTTTTCTGTGTATTGTTGCATTCTGTGCAATCCGGGGTGTGGCCTCCCTGTTTCTGAGCTAGAAACTATATAAGGCTTCCCTAGTCTAGTGTTTCACTTTTTGGGCTCAGTCCTTTCATCTGCCCTTATTCACACTGAGGTCAACATTGACTCATGGTAAGGTTTTAATATTAGATAGTTTAGGACTGTCCCGATCAGAGTTACCGTGACGAGGTGGGATGGCTTTTGTGCTATTTTTTGATCAAAAAACAGTATTACTAAAAACTCTGTGTTATTTAAATGCATTTTTGCTTTTTTACTTAGTTATATCAGGGTTTTCATTATCTTTTTTCTCTTGTAGGTTTTAATGTATGTAAACCATGTCTCAAATCATGTCGGGTTTTAGGAAGGAGAAAGAAAAAGCCGGTAATTGAATTACCGGCTTTCAAGCTGTATAGCGCTGGAATAAATATTAATATATATACATATATGTGTCTCACTGACATATATATATATATATATACCTATTCTATGTGTACACATTTATTCTACCTATTCTACTGTAAGCTGTCAGTGTGATTTTACTGTACACCGCACTGAATTGCCGGCTTTTCTCTCTAACAGCGCTGCGTATTTCTCGCAAGTCACACTGTTTGTCCGTGTGTAATCCGTATTTTTCACGCTTCCATAGACTTTCATTGGCGTATTTCTTGCGCAGTACGGTGACAAACGCAGCATGCTGCGATTTTGTACGGCCGTAGAAAGCCGTATAATACTGATCAGTAAAATACGGCAGACAGGAGCAGAGGCATAGAGAATAATTGTGCCGTATTTTTTGCGAGTTTTACGGACGTAGTTTCTGCGCTCTTACGTCCGTAAAACTCGCAAGTGTGAAGCCGGCCTCAGCCTGACCCAGTACCACAGGAATGGCTAGAAATGGATCAGAAAGCACAGAGCACCATATCACTCAGTATAGAGGATGATCAGATTGTGCATAATGTGTGTGAGTGTGAATCTGCAAAGGAAATGTGGGAGCAGTTGCAGAAAGTACATGAGAGAATAAATTTAAGTAATAAACTCTATCTAATGAGAAAGCTGTATCAGTCTAAGCTACACAATGACCAGGACATGCAGGACTACATTAGAAATACTCTGGAGACCGTAGAGCGCCTGAGGGGCATTGGGGAAGATATGAAGGACTTCCATGTAGCAGCACTATTACTTAGTGGTCTCCCAGAAAGCTATGACACTCTGGTAACTGCACTAGATGCACGCCCAGATGATGAGCTGACATTGGAGTACGTCAGAGGAAAGCTTGTAGATGAATATAAGAGAAAGGCAGAAAATGTGAGCAGCAAGATATGTAACAAGGAAACTGCTTTACAAACACATGATGTGCCCACCAGTAAAAACCACCCTAAAGAGACACGTGAATGTTTTGTATGCAAGAAGCCAGGTCATTTAAAAGCTGAATGCAGAGTCTGGAAAGCTACAATGAATCATCTGAAAAAGCAAAACAGCCAACAGAGAGTTAAGAGTGCTGTATCTGGAAACAATGATTCGGCAAATACTGAAGCTGCATTCACATCAGTCAATGCATTTAAACATACCTCCCAACTTTTGAAGCAGGGAAAGAGGGACAAAGTTTGCGGCGCGCAATGCGCGTTGCGGCAAATTTTAGGCCACGTCTCTGACCACACCCATTCACTAGTCCCACCCATATCCACGTCTCAACCACACCCATTTAGCACTGCTGATCACACTGTTCATAAAGAATAATTATAAACAAAAAAATATGGCCACACAGTGCTCCATACTGTATAATGGCCACACAGTGCTCCATACTGTATAATGGCCCCACAATGCTCAATACTGTATAATGGCCACACATGATGCTCAATACTGTATAATGGCCCCACATGATGCTCAATACTTTATAATGGCCCCACATGATGCTCAATACTGTATAATGGCCCCACATGATGCTCAATACTGTATAATGACCCCACATGATGCTCAATACTGTATAATGACCCCACATGATGCTCAATACTGTATAATGGCCCCACATGATGCTCCATACTGTATAATGACCGCACATGATGATCCATACTGTATAATGACCGCACATGATGCTCCATACTGTATAATGACCGCACATGATGCTCCATACTGTATAATGACCGCACATGATGCTCCATACTGTATAATGACCGCACATGATGCTCCATACTGCATAATGACCGCACATGATGCTCCATACTGTATAATGACCGCACATGATGCTCCATACTGTATAATGACCGCACATGATGCTCCATACTGTATAATGACCGCACATGATGCTCCATACTGTATAATGACCGCACATGATGCTCCATACTGTATAATGACCGCACATGATGCTCCATACTGTATAATGACCGCACATGATGCTCCATAGTGTATAATGACCGCACATGATGCTCCATACTGTATAGTGACCGCACATGATGCTCCATACTGTATAATGACCACACATGATGCTCCATACTGTATAATGACCGCACATGATGCTCCATACTGTATAATGACCGCACATGATGCTCCATAGTGTATAATGACCGCACATGATGCTCCATACTGTATAGTGACCGCACATGATGCTCCATACTGTATAATGACCGCACATGATGCTCCATACTGTATAATGGCCGCACATGATGCTCCATAATGTATATTGGCCGCACATGATACTTCGTACCGTATAATGGCCACACATAGCTACTCCTACACACGCGGTTGCGCTCCGTACACTTTGCACACACGGCTCCGCTCCGTTCACACGGCTCCACTCCATACATCTCATACACACACGGCTCCTCTCCGTACACCTCGTACACATTCAGCTCTGCTCCATACACCTCATGCACACACGGCTCCGCTCCATACACCTCATGCACACACGGCTCCGCTCCATACATCTCGTACACACGGCACTACTCCGTACACCTCATACACACACCGCTCCGCTCCATACAAATTGCACAAGCTGCTCCGCTCCGTATACCTTGCACACACACTGCTCCACTGCGTACACCTCATACACATACGGCTCCTCTCCATACATCTCGTACACACGGCACTACTCCGTACACACGGCTCCGCTCTATACACATTGCACACACTGCTCCGCTCCGTATACCTTGCACACACACAGCTCCACTGCGTACACCTCATACACATACGGCTCCTCTCCATACATCTCGTACACACACGGCACTACTCCGTACACCTCGTACACACACGGCTCCGCTCTATACACATTGCACACGCTGCTCCGCACACCTTGTACACACATGGCTCTGCTCCGCACACCTCATACACACGCAGCTGTGCTCCATACACCTTTCACACTCTGCTCTCATCCGCACACCTCGACTGTGGAGACCTGGGTGTCGTAACCAGTGCCTTCCCCCCTCCCATCAATCCCGTAATCAAACACACACAGTCCTAGGTGGGTTGAACAGGTCGGTCACAGTTTATTAATTAAATAATCGGAGAAAGGGCAATTACATATCGTAACGAGCGGCTCGCGCCGAGCTCCTGTCCGTGATCGACAGGGGAATTGGCCCAACGAGCGGTTACGACCTTTGCCCTCCTCCGCTTTTTCCGCCACGGAGGATCCCGTGTATTAACTACGCGGGACTCCGACCCCACCCCTCGATGTTAGGGCCTGTTCAACCCCATCCTGTAAACCAGACAGAAAAATATCAAGGCCAATGTCCGTTAGGTGAACTCCGTCCGGTCTTAGTTGTGGCGTGTTATCCCCTTGTAACGGGAGGTGACGAATCACGATACCGCCTCTTCCTCTCACATATTTTCCAATCCGAGCATTGAATTTACCCCTTGTCCGTTCTATGGCTCTTTTATCTCTTGCTCTTCGCCAGACGGCCCGTGGTGTATTATATCCGACCACACCAGTATCATGTTCCTGTAAAGACAGCTGAACCAATACATATCCGTTGTCACCCATTTGTACAATTCGGCCACCTTTTGTATCCATATCCGTTGTCAACCATTTGTACAATTCGGCCACCTTTTGTTTGCCAAGGTCATTGCCACCCGCGTGTACCACCATTACCACAGGGCTTTCCGCCCTCCTTGCTATGCCAACCATCTCCTTGAACACCTGTTTCCACTGGAGGCCTCTGATACCCCTCCAGTTAACTTTTATGCCCGGGAGGTAAAGATTTGTTCCTCCTGGCCGCAGTTTGGCCCTCTCCTTGGCCCAGTACACGTAGGAATCTCCTACAACCCAAACTTCCACCCCTGTAAGAGACAACACATGTTAATAAAGCAAGTCAGGTCTTATGTATCTGGCGAAGTATGCGGACTTCCAGCGACCCATTCTCTGCGCCTCGGCCTCTGACACTCCTGCCTTAGCTGCCGCTGTGGCCGCCCCTATGCGGAACGAATGTGTTCCGTACTCCTTTGGATTAGCGCCGGTTTTTCCCAAGCATAGCTTGAACATCGCCTGGAATTGGTACTTGGTCAGAGGGGACATGTCTTTATGAGTGAAGAAAAAATCTACCAGCGTGTCTTATCACGGCGTATCTTCTAACCATTTTTAGCGGACAAGCTGGGCCATCTGTAGAGTTAACTAGGACCCATGTGCCCCTACCGGTGGGATCGCATTTGGACTTTCGAACCATGATGCGCAGGGCGTCGCTGCATATATGCGCGGGGCGTCGCTGCATATAACTATGCCCTCATTAATTAGGCCTCCTTCCGACGAAGCAATCAGTTCCTGCAATAGTCTCAGTGAAATGGGGCGGCGACATTCCTGGCTTGGCTGAAGCCTTTTCCCACCTTTTATGGCTTGTCTTATGCAGAAGGACTTAGTTACGTATACCCATCCCAATAGTTGAAAGAAAAATGCTAGCCCCGATAATTTCCGTTGTGCCGAGGTACCCGACGCCCAGCCTTCCCTCATCCGTAATAACAATTTGCTTGTAACCGCGCTTCGTGCTCCGTCGCATTCGTCGACTGGCCTACCAATAAATAAAGAAGAAATTTACTTTTACTGGGGATAGAACCCATGTTTCCCACTCTTCGGTGAAAGAGCTTAACCACTCAGCCATCAGCTGAACTGGCTGAATTAGTGAGCACCACTCCTCCCAAGCCTTACCATACACCTGCTAGGCCCGGATTAAGGGCATCAATGTTTGGCCACTGTATCCCACAGGGACGGTGGACACAGGATACCCAGGGGTTGCGCGTTGGGCTGCTGGATTCTGAAAGCCTGCCAATTGGAAAACAACAATGGGTTAATGATATTATCATCTACTTCCGCCACCACGGTGGCTCTACACCAGATATTGTTTTCAAGGCATATCATCGCTAGCCGGCGCAAGAGAGCGAGTATGGGCAAGGATGAAGAAGACATGTGATTTAAACTCTTCGCTGTTTTCGTATTTTTAGTTTGGAAACGAATGTTCATGTTTCTCAACAGATCAGCCCATATCTCCAACGCTGCTACTACCGCAAACAATTCCCGTAGGGCCGGGTCTTGCCCCCACTTTGTTGTCGTCCATTTCTCTGGCCAACCAGATTTGCACCATTGGTTTTTATAGATTGCTGCGAAACCCTCTTTTTTGTTCCACCCTATTGTCAGACCTAATTCCTTGCTTGTGATCTCTCTAGCCATGACGCACGTGTGACCATTGTACGCTTGTAGGAGCGTCTGCCATACTAGCAGATCCGCTTTTAGCGAACGAGTGAGCCTAATTCTATGGCCGGGCTGAGAAGCGCCTTTTGTTGCCAGAGATAGTCTGCATGAGAATGCTCTGCCGACCGGCATTACACGGCAGGCGAACGTCAGTAGGCCCGATAACGCCTGCATTTGCTGTAGGGTTACCTTCTTAACTTCGCGGAAGCCTTTCGACATTTGTTGGGTTTTTTGTATTCTATCCTCTGGTAAGCGGAACACCATCATGTTGGTATCTATTTCGATGCCCAATAAGGGCAATACATTACATGGTCCCCCCTTTTTTTTTTTTTTTTTTTTTTTTTTTTTAGGTGACAATGGCACGCCGAATTTGAGTGAGATAGATTTGAATTTTTCTTGTAAATCGGAGCAGAGATTAAAATCACTGGGGCCGACGAACAGGAAATCGTCGAGGTAGTGAATTAGGGATTTACTGCCCGTTTCGTACTGAACTACCCAATCTAGGAAGGTGCTGAACAGCTCGAAATAGTGACAAGAGATGGAACATCCCATCGGGAGGCACATGTCGAAGTAATAGTGTTGGTCCACTTTGCAGCCCAGAAGGTGGAAACATTCGGGGTGCATGGGTAGTAAACGGAATGCCGATTCAATGTCGGATTTGGCTAGCAGGGCGCCGGGTCCGGCTGCCCGGACTAGTTCTACCGCTGTATCGAAAGACACATACGAGACAGAAGCTTTTTCTGGGGAAATAGCATCGTTAACCGAATCGCCCTTTGGGTGAGATAAATGATGGATTAAACGGTATTTACCGGGTTCCTTTTTTGGTATGATGCCTAACGGAGAAATTTTAATGTTTTTGAAGGGGAGCGACTTAAAGGGGCCGGCTATTCTACCCAATTCTACCTCCTTCCCAATTTTTGTCTAAGAATTTTGGGAATTCGCGAGCCGATTTTAGGTTATCGGATAGGGTTGGCGTTCTTGTTAGCCTAAAGGGAATAAAGAACCCGTCGGAGAAGCCCGATTGCAGTTGCTGAGCCGCTTCCTTATTGGGGTAAAGCTTTAGCCAGGGGGCCACCCATAATACAGCCCCAATATTACGAAGGCCTGGAGCCAATTATTCATGGTTAATCCGATTTTTGATCTCCCCCTATCGAAAACCCTATCGTTAGCTTTATCCACAGTTTGTTGGTCCGCTGATAACGGCGACCATATGTCAATATAATCGTTGCTCCTGATTTTCTGTCTAGTTTCCTGATCTATAGTTAAAGCTATTTTTGATCCAGATCTTTGTTCACCACTTATCCGTTTGGATGTGATAGTTGTAGGCTTAACTCCTTTACCGCTGAAGTTAGCTCCATTTCCTTTATGTTAACCCTGTAGCGTAAGATTTCCTCGTTACCCTTGGCACACTCACCGCTGTGTGACTCTGGACGAGTGTGCTCCGATCCTGGAGGAACCCCCGCAGATGTTGACGGGGTGCTGTCGCAGGACGGGGAAACTCTGGCTCCCGCTACAGCGAGGGATTGGCCGATGTGCTGTCCGATGCACTGAATATCGTGCGTTGGAGCCCGATTACTACCACGTAGTGGCGGATTAATGGCTCTGTCTTCAGCGACTGCATTGCAGTTGTCGTGGCTGGAAGCCGCGGGGGATTGTTCTTCCCTGGCTGATTCGCTACCCTTGGAACACTCACCACTGCGTGATTCTGGACGAGTGTACACCGATCCTGGAGGAACCCCCGCAAATGTTGACGGGGTGATGTCGCAGGACGGGGAAACTCTGGCTCCCGCTGCGTGGTGGTTGTTGTGGCTGGAAGCCGCGGGGGATTGTTCTCCCCGGCTGAAAGCCCTACAGGGTGCCTGTGATTTAGAGGACTGATCACGTGCATGATGACTCTTATCCGGACTTAGCGACACCTCGGATGTTGCTGATGACAGCCATCCTGTGGCCCGGGATCTGCGGCGGCTCCTATGGGAGCTGCGTCTGCGATGGTGACGGGAGGGGTGTTTAGAGGAGTAGCGGGAACGGCGACGGGAGTTATCCGCCGTTATTATGCGGTGCAATAGGGGGGGGATTCTATCAGTAGACAGAGGGGGATAATTGGCCGTAGCTGGTCCTGTATCTCCTATCCGGGCTCTGCGATGCTTCGGACCCCTCCGAAGTGGCTGATGACAGCCATCCTGAGGCCCGAGATCTGCGTAGGCTCCCATGCGAGCTGCGTCGGTGATGGGAGGGGCGTCTAGAGGGGCCTCACGAATGGCGACGGGAGTTATCAGTGGAAGATTGGGAGGACGTGCGGCGTCTACGCCGTCGTCCACCGCCACTACGCAGCGTAATGGGGGGGATTCTATCACCCATCTGAGGGCGATGATTGGCCATAGACGGCACCGTCGTGCTACTTAGAATAGGGGGTGTTTGAAGGTAACTGTATTCATTCCCCTCGCTGGGATATGACGGGGCCGCGGGTAATGGGACCTCTTTATTAAGTATTTGGGCTGAGGGGGGAGGTATAAATGTGTACGTGCTTGGTGCCATTACTGCAGCTGTTGAGCGCCTTGATCGGTCTGGTTAGACCGAACAATGCGCTCTTCAGCCGCCATGTAACCTGTACAGCCTGACCCCTGTGCAGGCGTCAGTGCCGCGTCTGCCGGGGCAGGCTGGAGGTCAGGCCATGTGGGAAATGAGCGCGCTGCTCGGTCTGGTTTGACCGATCAGCGTGCCCTGGGATATCTGCGGCGCTCCAGCCAGCCTCCCTATCACCCCCCTGCGGGCGGCACCTTTTTGCCCGCAGGGAAGGACATGGAGAGCTGGCCAGCGCGGCTCTCCTCTGTGATTTGCGGTGACCGGAAGTGGTTGGCCGGTAACCGGAAGTGGGTGGGCGGGGCCTTCCTAGCGTGTCGGCCTTAATCTGCGGGAGCCGGAAGCCACCGGCAGCTGCGAGGCAGCCCCATCCCCAACCTGTAGCCGCCCCGGAGCCCGGGGCAAGCGGGAGGACCGCCTACCTCTCGGCGCAGGTTGCCGAGACTCCGGAGCGACCGGGGAAGGAGGCGGCGCCGCTCACCGTTGCATCTTGAGCCACCGCAGCCGCTGGGGAAGGATGCACCGCCGCACTCTGTCCGGACACTGAGGGAGGGGGGGCGACGCGGCGAGCGGTTCGGCGCGGCCTGTTGCCGCCTTAAGTGAGGAGACGCCGACTTCTCTCCGGGGGGTGCGGCGCCCGGCCCTCACCCGCCGCCTCCGGGAAGCCATCTGAACGGCCGCTGCTGGGGGGCCCCCACCATGCAGCGATGCCAAGAGGGGACTCCGCGCAGGGATCAGGACCGATCCAGCCGTGGGACGCCGTGCTGAACCTCCCCCAGCTGGCGTGCTGATAAGCAGCGGAGGTGGGTTAGGGACCCGGGGGCGCAGAGGGAGGCGTGGAAAAATTATCTGGACAAGCTAAGGGGAAGGCGAGCAGGGGGTCAGGAGAGGGCCCAGGGAGGTGAGCCCTGATACCAGTGAAAAGGGCCTGAAGCCAGTGCTCACCTTCCTGCGCCGCTCTCCGCAGCAGGGCCTCCACAAGGGAATCCGACATCACAAGAGCTTCCAGGACAAAAGCTTCCAGGTGTCCGCCGAGAGTGAAAGAGAAAGTTCTCGGCCGGACACCTGGATTTAACCCCTGTAGGAGTGGCCGTAGGACCCCTCCCCTCTAGTGCCCACTGGCCGGCTGGGGGTCTTCCAATTAATGCATCACTAAGGGGGAGTGATGCTAGGGGGGATCTGGCACAGACCACCTTTTCGTGCTGCTCTCTATGTGTGCTCCCCAGTCAGAGACGCGCACCTTATTCAGTACCGCGTCTGCCATTACACACGATTCCGCTCCATACACCTTTCACACGCTGCTCCGCTCCGTACACCTCGTACACAGGCGGCTGTGCTCCGTACACCTCGTACACATGCGGCTGTGCTCCGTACATCTCGTACACAGACGGCTGTGCTCCGTACATCTCGTACACACGCGGCTGTGCTCCATACACCTCGTACACACGACTCCGCTCTGTACACCTTTCACCCACGCGGCTGTGCTCCGTACACCTCTTACACACACGACTCCGCACACCTCGTACACATACGACTCCGCTCTGTACACCTCGTACACACGCGGCTGTGCTCCGTACACCTCGTACACACGCGGCTGTGCTCCGTACACCTCGTACACACGCGGCTGTGCTCCGTACACCTCGTACACACGCGGCTGTGCTCCGTACACCTCGTACACATGCGGCTGTGCTCCGCACACCTCGTACACATGCGGCTGTGCTCCGTACATCTCGTACACACGCGGCTGTGCTCCGTACATCTCGTACACATGCGGCTGTGCTCCGTACACCTCGTACACACGACTCTGCTCCGTACACCTTTCACCCACGCGGCTGTGCTCCGTACACCTCTTACACACACGACTCCGCTCCGTACACCTCGTACACACGCGGCTGTGCTCCGTACACCTCGTACACACGCGGCTGTGCTCCGTACACCTCGTACACACGCGGCTGTGCTCCGTACACCTCGTACACACGCGGCTGTGCTCCATACACCTCGTACACACGCGGCTGTGCTCCGTACACCTCGTACACACGCGGCTGTGCTCCGTACACCTCGTACACACGCGGCTGTGCTCCGTACACCTCGTACACACGCGGCTGTGCTCCGTACACCTCGTACACACGGCTCCGTACACCTCATACACACACGGCTGTGCTCCGTACACAGGCGGCTGTGCTCCGTACACCTCGTACACAGGCGGCTGTGCTCCGTACACCTCGTACACACGCGGCTGTGCTCCGTACACCTCGTACACACGTGGCTGTGCTCCGTACATCTCGTACACACGCGGCTGTGCTCCGTACACACGACTCCGCTCCATACACCTTTCACCCACGCGGCTGTGCTCCGTACACCTCGTACACACGCGGCTGTGCCCCGTACACCTCGTACACACGCGACTCCGCTCCGTACACAGGCGGCTGTGCTCCGTACACCTCGTACACAGGCGGCTGTGCTCCGTACACCTCGTACACAGGCGGCTGTGCTCCGTACACCTCGTACACAGGCGGCTGTGCTCCGTACACCTCGTACACAGGCGGCTGTGCTCCGTACACCTCGTACACAGGCGGCTGTGCTCCGTACACCTCGTACACAAGCGGCTGTGCTCCGTACACCTCGTACACACGCGGCTGTGCTCCGTACACCTCGTACACACGCGGCTGTGCTCCGTACACCTCGTACACACGCGGCTGTGCTCCGTACACCTCGTACACACGCGGCTGTGCTCCGTACACCTCGTACACACGCGGCTGTGCTCCGTACACCTCGTACACACGCGGCTGTGCCCCGTACACCTCGTACACACGCGACTCCGCTCCGTACACACGCGGCTGTGCTCCGTACATCTCGTACACACGCGGCTGTGCTCCGTACACACGCGGCTGTGCTCCGTACACCTCGTACACACGCGGCTGTGCTCCGTACACCTCGTACACACGCGGCTGTGCTCCGTACACCTCGTACACACGCGGCTGTGCTCCGTACACCTCGTACACACGCGGCTGTGCTCCGTACACCTCGTACACACGCGGCTGTGCTCCGTACACCTCGTACACACAACTCCGCTCCGTACACCTTTCACCCACGCGACTGTGCTCCGTACACCTCGTACACAGGCGGCTGTGCTCCGTACACCTCGTACACAGGCGGCTGTGCTCCGTACACCTCGTACACAGGCGGCTGTGCTCCGTACACCTCGTACACAGGCGGCTGTGCTCCGTACACCTCGTACACAGGCGGCTGTGCTCCGTACACCTCGTACACACGCGGCTGTGCTCCGTACACCTCGTACACACGCGGCTGTGCTCCGTACACCTCGTACACACGCGGCTGTGCTCCGTACACCTCGTACACACGCGGCTGTGCTCCGTACACCTCGTACACACGCGGCTGTGCTCCGTACACCTCGTACACACGCGGCTGTGCTCCGTACACCTCGTACACACGCGGCTGTGCTCCGTACACCTCGTACACACGCGGCTGTGCTCCGTACACCTCGTACACACGCGGCTGTGCTCCGTACACCTCGTACACACAACTCCGCTCCGTACACCTTTCACCCACGCGACTGTGCTCCGTACACCTTGTACACACGCGGCTGTGCTCCGTACACCTCGTACACACGGCTCCGTACACCTCGTACACACACGACTCCGCTCCATACACCTTTCACACGCTGCCCTGATCCATACACCTCGTACACACACGGCTCTGCTACATCCACACTGTAAACACCTCCTGACCTCACACATACGCTGCCTTACCCTCCTCCGGCGCCATGGCAACCAGCAAAGTCCTGTACACGGAGGTCCTCCTCCCGATCATGTGACCCCCTGACTCCGCCCATCCTGTGACCTCATCACAGGTCCTGTGCACAGAGCAGCCATCATGTGGTTTGCTGCTGTGCAGGCAGGCCGGGTGCAGGGACTCGGAGCTCTCAGCTGACTGGGTGATATCACATACCTCCCAACCAGTGCGGGACAATTAATGTCCTGCCCGGGATCGCGGGGCTGACTGTCAAAATCAGGACAGTCCCGCTGGATCCGGGACGGTTGGGAGGTATGATTTAAATCAAAGCATGCATGGTGTATAGATTCTGGTGCAACCAGTCACATGACCAATGACAGAGACTTCTTTACTAAGCTTAACCAAAATAAGTCAGAGAAAGTGATAATGGCAAACGGTCAGTGCATGCACTCAGAAGGCATAGGAGACGGTTATATTGATTGTAATATCTCTGCAACACAAAGTAGAAGGATCCATGTAAAGGATGTACTATACAGGTCCTTCTCAAAAAATTAGCATATAGTGTTAAATTTCATTATTTACCATAATGTAATGATTACAATTAAACTTTCATATATTATAGATTCATTATCCACCAACTGAAATTTGTCACGTCTTTTATTGTTTTAATACTGATGATTTTGGCATACAACTCCTGATAACTCAAAAAACCTGTCTCAATAAATTAGCATATTTCACCCATCCAATCAAATAAAAGTGTTTTTTAATAACAAACAAAAAAACCATCAAATAATAATGTTCAGTTATGCACTCAATACTTGGTCGGGAATCCTTTGGCAGAAATGACTGCTTCAATTCGGCGTGGCATGGAGGCAATCAGCCTGTGACACTGCTGAGATGTTATGGAGGCCCAGGATGCTTCAATAGCGGCCTTAAGCTCATCCAGAGTGTTGGGTCTTGCGTCTCTCAACTTTCTCTTCACAATATCCCACAGATTCTCTATGGGGTTCAGGTCAGGAGAGTTGGCAGGCCAATTGAGCACAGTAATACCATGGTCAGTAAACCATTTACCAGTGGTTTTGGCACTGTGAGCAGGTGCCAGGTCGTGCTGAAAAATGAAATCTTCATCTCCATAAAGCATTTCAGCCGATGGAAGCATGAAGTGCTCCAAAATCTCCTGATAGCTAGCTGCATTGACCCTGCCCTTGATGAAACACAGTGGACCAACACCAGCAGCTGACATGGCACCCCACACCATCACTGACTGTGGGTACTTGACACTGGACTTCAGGCATTTTGGCATTTCCTTCTCCCCAGTCTTCCTCCAGACTCTGGCACCTTGATTTCCGAATGACATGCAAAATTTGCTTTCATCAGAAAAAAGTACTTGGGACCACCTAGCAACAGTCCAGTGCTGCTTCTCTGTAGCCCATTTCGGCACCTGTAGCCCATTTCCTGCACACGCCTGTGCACGGTGGCTCTGGATGTTTCCACACCAGACTCAGTCCACTGCTTCCTCAGGTTCCCCAAGGTCTGGAATCGGTCCTTCTCCACAATCTTCCTCAGGGTCCGGTCTCCTCTTCTCGTTGTACAGCGTTTTCTGCCACATTGTTTCCTTCCAACAGACTTACCATTGAGGTGCCTTGATACAGCACTCTGGGAACAGCCTATTTGTTGAGAAATTTCTTTCTGGGTCTTACCCTCTTGCTTGAGGGTGTCAATGATGGCCTTCTTGACATCTGTCAGGTCGCTAGTCTTACCCATGATGGGGGTTTTGAGTAATGAACCAGGCAGGGAGTTTATAAAAGCCTCAGGTATCTTTTGCATGTGTTTAGAGTTAATTAGTTGATTCAGAAGATTAGGGTAATAGGTCGTTAGAGAACCTTTTCTTGATATGCTAATTTATTGAGACAGGTTTTTTGGGTTATCAGGAGGGTTTATGCCAAAATAATCAGTATTAAAACAATAAAAGACGTGACAAATTTCAGTTGGTGGATAATGAATCTATAATATATGAAAGTTTAATTGTAATCATTACATTATGGTAAATAATGAAATTTAACACTATATGCTAATTTTTTGAGAAGGACCTGTATGTGCCTAGTCTTGAAAGTAATCTATTATCTGTGAAAAAGCTCACAAAACAAGGTAATGAAGTTACATTTAAGGAAGATAGCTGCATCATCTCAAAGGAGGGTCACACATTATCAAAATGAAAAATCAGAGATGAACTGTATCAGTTGAAATGTAAAGAGTGTGTATGTACAGCTAAGCAAGAACTGCACAAGAACTGTAGTCATGTATGGCACAGGCGGCTTGCGCATAGAGACCCGGAAGCAATAAGAAAGTTATTTCAAGAACAATTAGCTGATAATATTACAATTGATTCATGTAATCAGACAATGAGGTGTTCCAGCTGTATCAAAGGGAAAATGTCCAGAAAGGCCTTTCCTAAGAAAAGTACTACAAGAACAGAACAACCACTAGAATTTAGTACACACGGATATCTGTGGTCCAATGCGTACTCAGACCCCTGGAAAGAAGAGATATTTTATTATATTTATTGATGACAATTCAAGATATACAGTTGTCTATTTACTTCACAGCAAAAATGAAGTTCCAGAGAAACTTGGAATATATCTAGCTGAAGTACACAACAAGTTTGGAAGAATGCCAAAAACTTTACGTGCAGATAATGGAACTGAGTATACAAGTAATGAAACACAGAGCATTTTAAAGAAAAATGGAATCATATTTCAAACTACTGTACCATACAACCCTGAGCAAAATGGTGTAGCAGAAAGAAGGAACCGGACACTCTGTGAAAGCGCAAGGAGTATGTTATTTGATGCAAATTTGCCTACAGTACAGTCATGGCCAAAAGTATTGACACCCCTGCAATTCTGTCAGATAATACTCAGTTTCTTCCTGAAAATGGTTGCGAACACAAATTCTTTGGTATTATTATCTTCATTTAATTTGTCTTAAATGAAAAAACACAAAAGAGAATGAAGCAAAAAGAAAAACATTGATCATTTCACACAAAACTCCAAAAATGGGCCAGACAAAAGTATTGGCACCCTCAGTCTAATACTTGGTTGCACAACCTTTAGCCAAAATAACTGCGACCAACCGCTTCCGGTAACCATCAATGCAGAGGCGTAGCTAGGGTTTCAGCCCAGGGGGGGCGAGACATCTGAGTGGGCCCCTAACCTCTGATTACAGCTAAGGTGATGCACCCTAATAGTGGACGTAGGAGAACCTCAGCAGATGATCCTGCTGCAACTAAAAAAAAAACATCTCCACAAGACCAATACTGATATTACCACCATATTGTGACCATATAGAGGTAGATACCAGTCCTACAAAGCATACAAGTGATTACAGCACAGTTACAGATGGTGACTTACCACTGACGTTCTTTCTGATGGAATCGTTCACTTTTCCATCTGGTCCAGACCGACATGGCGACTTCTCCACCCAGGACTCAGCTGCAGAAATTACAACAAAGACACGTTTCACTTCTCATATTCCAGCCATCACTATCTATTCCCAATTTGCACAAACTCCCCATCCTGCTGATACCCCAATACTGAGCCGCTGCAGCCGTATGTGTCCCTATTACTGCACCTGATACCCCAATGCTGAGCCGCTGCTGCCGTATGTGTCCCTATTACTGCCCCTGATACCCCAATACTGAGCCGCTGCTGCCGTATGTGTCCCTATTACTGCACCTGATACCTCAATACTGAGCCGCTGCTGCCATATGTGTCCCTATTACTGCCCCTGTTACCCCAATACTGAGCCGCTGCTGCCGTATGTGTCCCTATTACTGCACCTGATACCCCAATACTGAGCCGCTGCTGCTGTATGTGTCCCTATTACTGCACCTGATACCCCAATACTGAGCTGCTGCCGTATGTGTCCCTATTACTGCCCCTGATACCCCAATACTGAGCCGCTGCTGCCGTATGTGTCCCTATTACTGCACCTGATACCCAAATACTGAGCCGCTGCTGCTGTATGTGTCCCTATTACTGCACCTGATACCCCAATACTGAGCTGCTGCCGTATGGGTCCCTATTACTGCCCCTGATACCCCAATACTGAGCCGCTGCTGCTGATGTATGTGTCCCTATTACTGCCCCTGATACCCCAATACTGAGCCGCTGCTGCTGATGTATGTGTCCCTATTACTGCCCCTGATACCACAATACTGAGCCGCTGCTGATGTATGTGTCCCTATTAGTGCCCCTGATACCCCAATACTGAGCCGCTGCTGCCGTATGTGTCCCTATTACTGCCCCTGATACCCCAATACTGAGCCGCTGCTGCCGTATGTGTCCCTATTACTGCCCCTGATACCCCAATACTGAGCCGCTGCTGCCGTATGTGTCCCTATTACTGCCCCTGATACCCCAATACTGAGCTGCTGCCGTATGTGCCCCTATTACTGCCCCTGATACCCCAATACTGAACTGCTGCCGTATGTGTCCCTATTACCGCTCCTGCTGTGTGGTACAAATGCAATGCTCCTTATACTGCATCACATAGTAATGCCACCACTGTGCCCTTACATAGTACAATGTCTCCTTTGTGCTCTCACAGTAGCTTCAAACTCTTTACAGGCCCCCACAGTAGTCCCCACACTGTATATAGGCCCCTACACTGTATGATGGCCCGACAGCAACCTTCAAACTGTATAGTGACCCCTGCGTTAGCTCCCACACTCCTGCCTTAGGTCCCACGCTGTGTAACGGCCCCCCACATTATCTGCCACACTTTATAATGACCCCTCCATTAGCTGTCACACTGTATAATGACCCCCGCATTAGCTTCCACGCTGTATAATGGAACCCGCTGTAGCTCCCACTCCTTGGATTCTGGTCACTGTCTGTCCCTCTCTGGGGGCTGATACTTGCACAGCCGTGAAATATATGACAAAGACATAAATAGAAGAAACTGCCAGTGGGTGTGTATAGAGGCCATCATATGGGTATAGCTCCCTGAATGTGTTTAGGTAACCCTAAAGGAATACTCTTGTCTGGACAAGACCCCAAAGAGGGAAACGGAAATGAGGGAATCAGAAAAAAGAGGGGGAGGTAGAATATTACCCATCTAAAGAAAAAAGTACACCCCCTGGCTCTTCTGTTCCTTTTTCCTCCTCTCCCCCT
The DNA here is from genome assembly GCF_032444005.1 of Ranitomeya imitator. Classification (NCBI taxonomy): domain Eukaryota; kingdom Metazoa; phylum Chordata; class Amphibia; order Anura; family Dendrobatidae; genus Ranitomeya; species Ranitomeya imitator. Next base: position 166,499,729 of record NC_091283.1, on the reverse strand, counting down.
TGGCGATCTTGTAGTCTAGACTGAGTATATGTAAATGGACCCGCACCCATATGTGATTTTCTATATGCACCTACTTGCTGTTTCTATTTTCATCTGTCTGGCTATTTATCATAATATATACTTACCTTGTAATATCTTCAGATCCTGTTCCGTCCAGATGTGTCCGGATCCCAGAATTCTAAGAGGCGGAAGTTCACCGACCTCCATATTGGGACACTCAAGTGATGGGTGTCTCAATTTGGAAACTGCTTATGGTACCAGCCTCTTGCGCGGTACTACCAGTGGAACACTGTCACACCACACACACTGTATACGCCGTACGCACCACACACCCACACACACTGTATACGCCGTAGACAGTACACACACACACACACACTTTATACTCATCCTCTTGTGCGTTACCACCAGCGGAACACCGTTGCAAACATGCCACTGCCAGGATCAGCCGAATGAATCACTGACCGCCGCCATCTTTGTACAAGAGGAGCGCATAGCACATGGGGTAGACAGGTCAAAGAAGAGAGCACAGACGGGGGAAAGAGAGAGTGGATAGGTGGGTGAGCACATGGGGGGGGGAGAGATTCTCAACGCTGCAAAGACTGCCCCATCGTGACATTACTGCCCTCCCGATGCGATAGCATCGGGTCTCCATATAGTAAATATATATTCATCCTCAACTATTTTTTTTTAAAGGTTTTACCTTTTATTTTTCATATCTCGTGTTTACCACCTTAGATTTACTGATATGAAATCATGCAGACACTGTGTCACGATTCCCCTGACCGCTGTCACCAATTGGTCAGGATTCACACCGTGACCGTCACCCCTACGTCACGGATTGAGGTGACTTTAGGCCAACAGACGGCTATCACATGTGCAGGGGGGCTTATCTTAGTTATCCCTCCACTGCTACAATGTGATGAAACAACACACACAAGGCTATTGACCTCTTAGTTTACAGCAGGGGCTTATTCTAGGTATCCCACTGCTTTCAATATACCACAAACTGCAGGGATTTATGTATATCCCGCTTACAGTTCCACTTAACACTTGCAGCTCTCTGGCGCCCCCTTACTCTCAGGTCAGATTAGGTACTGCACCCTGGGTAATTAGTCGCCAGAAAGGCTGCCTGCTATGTACTGGCTATTGGGCACGCTGCAACGACGCGATAACTACTCCCACTCAGGCAGGAACAATAATTATTAACGCCGCAGCCGCTACAACATAACCCAAAAGTCTGCACACTTCTCGCTGCCACCAGCTTCGATTAAACGGGTCCGAAGCTAACCCAACACAGTAGCGTAATTCTCTTCAAGAGACAGGGTACGTTTAGAGCATGGATGAACGAACTAATATGAAATATTATATCCCATAAAAATACTCAGGCAGTGCTTTATCAAAAATAGTTTATAAAGATGTTACAAATGAGACAATTGCAAATATGTACATGGGTAATTATAACATAAAGGGAATAAAAGAGAAAAGATAACACTCACATGTTAAAAGCATGGCGGGCACCCCAGGCTAGTGCAGTTTCCATACATCCCAGTCCATGGGATGTACTCAGCTCTTCCAGAAAAATAGGACAAAGAGTCCAGAAGAAGAAATCCAGCAGAAGCCCTGAGCTGGGGATGTGTGCCACAACTTAATACCTTAAGGCTTTGACATCACAGAAGGGCTGGCTTATCCAGACCCTCCTCTCTCTACATTCTGAGTACTTCAATCTTAAATTTATCTACTTGCTATAACTTCGCAACAACACATGACAGAGTCAGACCAAACCTATCATTCATCTCGGATTAACGTGAGCATTCTAATGAGATCAAATATGTCCTATCTGGGATACATATTTACAGAGAAAACCCTACTTCTTTACCAGATGGAGTTAGAAGCCCGTGTTTCGCGGGATGTGTAGATACACCGAGTGAGAATAAGAATATATATTTTCGTATTTCTAGCTTAAATCGTTTGCCTAATATCTAACAAAAACTAAACAAAGAATCTTTCAGGAATTTTGAAGTTTCTACTTCACATAGCTGAACAAGAGCTTACACAGGAAATGCCAGTCGTAAATTCCATTCGGCAATAAAACCTCTCTTCCCCCATACACTGGCAAAGCAGCTCTTGGCTGAATGAAAGGGAAGGGATTTGAAGCTCCCAACTGTTGCAGCATCCCTCCAAGAAGGGGGGCTTAGCCCACGCAGGCTAGCAAGAAAACTACTTATGATATTTCATATTCCTCACACCTCCCCCTTCAGGTGTGCGCTAGGGAGGCAGGACCTGATGGTTCTCCTCCATGCGCACCTCAGCAGGTTCACCCTGGTGGGCCAACCCATCACCATTGCCATGCTCTGGCTCCATGGTGCCTTCGCCTACCCGGTTTCCCAGGTAGTGAACCTCACTCATGCCCATCTGGCACCTACCCGGCTTGATAGTCAGGCCTGCGTGGTGAATTCGCCTGAGCACCTCCTCGAGATGCTGCAGGTGTTCCTCCCAGGAGGAACTGAAGATGGCAATGTCATCCAAGTACGCCACGGCGTACTTCTCCAGTCCCTGAAGCAGGAGGTTGACCATCCGCTGGAAAGTGGCAGGGGCATTCTTCATGCCGAAGGGCATGACCGTGGACTCGTACAGTCCAAAGGGTGTGATAAAGGCGGACTTCTCCTGCGCCTCGGGGCTCAGGGGAATCTGCCAGTATCCTCGACTCAGATCCATTATTGTTAGGTAATCTGCGCCAGCTAACTTCTCAAGCAGCTCCTCGATGCGTGGCATGGGGTGCGCGTCAGAGGCTGTAATGGCGTTGAGCCCCCTGTAGTCCTCGCAGAACCGGGTGGTCCGGTCCTTCTTTGGCACGAGAACTACAGGTGATGCCCACACGCTCTTTGACCGTCGAATCACCCCCAGCTGTAACATCTCATCGATCTCTTGGCGCATAATCTGCTGCACCTGGTCAGAGATTCGATAGGGTGTTCGCCATAGTGGGGCGTGATTCCCGGTGTCCACCTCGTGGACTGCTAACTCAGTCCTCCCAGGTCGGTTGGAGAACACGACCCGGAAGGGTTCCAGTGTGGTTTGCAACTGCACCCGCTGGGGTTCAGTTAACGAGGCGCTTACCTCCACGTCCTCGATGGACCCATTGGCCTTGGCTTGGGCCAGCAAGTCCAGGAGGGTGTCTTCCTCACCGTCTTCGGGCAAGCTGCAGACCGGTAGGACGAAAGGTTCACGTTCGTGATGAGCCTTCATCATGTTGACGTGAAAGGCCTTTCGCCGACCCCGAGCGTGGTCAAGCGTGACCACGTAAGTGACCGGGTTGAGCTGTTGGTGGACGACGTACGGGCCCTCCCAGGCTGCCTGAAGCTTATCCGTTGGTACGGGGACCAGCACCCACACCTTTTGACCCACGTGGTAGGTCCGCTCCCGGGCGTTCTGGTCGTACCAGTGCTTCTGATTAGCCTGAGCCTGCGTCATGTTGTCATGCACCAACTGCGTCAAGGTCTGCATCTTGTCACGGAAGCGCATGACATACTCCACTATGGACACTTCAGAAGGGTTCAGCTCCTCTTCCCAGGATTCTCTTACCAACCCAAGGGGTCCCCGGACTCGCCTGCCGTACAGGAGCTCGAAGGGGGAGAACCCCGTCGAAGCCTGCGGAACCTCTCGGTAAGCGAACAGCAGGTGCCATTGAGTCTCAACCAGCATGTGTAGCATCTGTTTGAGGGTACCATTGAAGCGTTCACACAAGCCATTGGTCTGTGGGTGATACGCACTCGATACCAAGTGCTTCACCTGCATTCTCTTACAGAGAGCCTCCATTAGGCGAGACATAAATTGGGTCCCTTGATCAGTAAGCATTTCCCTGGGAAATCCTACACGGGAAAAGATGGCCAACAGGGCATCCGCCACCTTATCTGCCCTAGTTGACGACAGAGCTACTGCCTCTGGGTACCGGGTAGCATAGTCTACCACAGTAAGGATGTATTGCTTTCCAGAACTGCTGGGGACGGCCAGCGGGCCCACAATGTCCACCGCAATTCTCTGGAAAGGCTCCTCTATCACTGGCAAAGGGATCAGGGGAGCCTTAAGAGCAGGCCCCGCCTTCCCCACTCTTTGACAACTGATACAGGAGCGGCAGTAGTTTGACACATCTGTTCCCATCTTAGGCCAATAGAAGTGTTGAGACAGCCGGGCCTTAGTTTTGCTGATCCCCAAGTGTCCAGCTAGCGGGATCTCATGGGCAATCCGCAACAACTAACCCCGGAATTGCTGTGGGACGACCAGCTGTCTTTCCCTCAACCACTCCTTTTGTGATTCTCCGGGTACTGTCTCCAGGTACAACCTTCCTTGTTCCCAGAACACCTTCTCCTTATCAGCCTCGGAGAAGTGCGTCCCGGCAAGTTGTCTCAAACTCTCTAGGCTCGCATCTGTGTGCAGAGCGGCCTGAAACTCCTGGCTAGGGGAAGCCAGAAGCGATGTCAGGGTCCCTTCCCCACGGGAACCCTCTTGGATCTGCTCTGGGTCCACCTCTGGTTCAGTCACAGTGATGACTGAGGAGGGTCCGGAAGGCTGACAGTTATCTGCGTTCCGGGCACTCTGACTGCGGGTGACAGCAGCTACGTAGGCTGTCTCCCCGGGGGTTTCTACAGTCCCATCAGCCGGCGCTGCTATGGGCTCTACCTCCCCATCCACCCCCCAACACTTCAGGGGCAGTGCTACTTATGGGCCAGTTACCTTCCTCGGTGGCACTGGTCACTTTCATGGCATCACCTTCCTCACGGTTCCCATGCATCTCCCCATTTCCTGTAGCACCGACACTTGCCCCTGTTAGGGGTTCCTCAGCCGTCTCACTCCGCAGAGCGACGTGGCTGGGCACGCCTGTACCTATGGACACATTAACCTTCACAGAAAAATCATTATCAGGTTCAGCTGGCACAGGTACAACATTTTCACCATCAATCCTAGGAAAAAAATGGTTAATAGATGCATCATTACAAGATAAAGCATGGTCAGGTAACACATGCGATTTCCCATCATGATCATCATCAGGGTTAACTTTACCCTCATTAGTAGATTGGGGAGGGGTATCAGTGACGCAGTGGGCAACCAACCTCCCCAAATCAGTCCCCAACAAAACATCAGTGGGCAAATTATCCGACAGCCCCACTTCCTTCACCCCGCTCCCAGCACCCCAATCAATAAAAACCCGGGCCATCGGTAAGGGACAGCTGATGCCCCCAATCCCAGTGACAGTTAGGGTTTTCCCCGGAATGATTTCTTCAGGGGCCGCCAGTTCGGGTCGGATGAGGGTTCGTTCAGCCCCGGTGTCCTTGAGGCCTGTAGCAACATGGCCCCCCACAGTGACAGGCTGTACGTTGTCACACACCCTCCCAACCACACCACCCACCAAAAGAACTGCTGCATTAGGCCCTGGGGCCTTGGCTGGGGGGTTCTTCTGCTTGGTTGGGCAGGAGAGACTGATATGACCAGTCTGATGGCAGGTGAAACACTTGCGAGGTTCGGTGGTAGGTCTGGTGCTGTTGGCCACGGGGCCAGGACCTCTGGTGTGTTGGCTGGCAGGGATACTGGCGTTGGTTGCAGGCTTACCCCCTCTCCAGCTGGTGGTGACTGGCTTCCACGCTTCCGATCTACGGTTGGCCTCATAGGCATAGGCAATCTGCGCTGCTTTCGTCACGTCTTTGGGTTCTCTGTCCATCACGAACTGTCGCACCTCAGCTGGGCAAAGATGAAAGAACTGGTCTTTGATCATCAGGTCTCGCAGCTGGGCAAATGTGGTCACTGACAGTCCTTGGGTCCACTGGTCAAAGTGGGTCCCCAGTCCATGCACCACATCACTGTAACTGTCATGTGGGCCACGTTGGAGGGTCCGGAACTTTCTACAGTACACCTTGGGTGTAAGCTGGTACTTGGCTATCAGAGCCTGCTTGATGGACTCATAGTCACCATCTTGTTCTTGAGGGAGGGCAGCAAACGCCTCCAGAGCTTTACCTCTCAGCCCTGGTGTCAGGTATCGGGCCCATTCATCTGTAGGCAGCCGGTACTGTCTGCAGGCTTTCTCAAAGGCCCGCAGAAAAGTGTCCAAGTCTCCGTCCTTCTCCATAACAGGGAAGTGATCAGGCCGGGGCTTCGGTGTCTGAGCGCTGCTGGGCTCACGGTTGGTCTGGGACAACCCCTGCATTTGCAGTTGGGCTAACTGCAGCTAGTACTCCCGCTCCGCTTGCCGCTCGGCTCGTTGGGCCTGGGCCTCACGCTCAGCTCGGGCCTCTCTCTCTCAGCTTGGGCCTCTCTCTCAGCTTGCTGGGCCTGGGCCTCCTGCCAGTATTGCTGAATCAGCTGCCGACGTCCCTCATGGTCGTCAATGGGGAATTCTTTCAAGGCCGCCTGCAAGTGGGGGTCCAATTCGCCCGGATTGCTAACAGGGCCGGCATTCAGTGGTTGGACCTCTGCTGCAGCACCTCTGCTCGTGCTGGCTTCTCTGCGCTCTGAGAGCGGTCTCGAGCGGCTTCCCATTGCACCAGATCTGCGACCAGTTGGGCTTTGTTTTTGCTTGCAAAGTCAATGTGCTGTGTCTTGCATAAGGCAACAAGGGTGTCTCTGGTCTGCTGCTCATAAAAGGTTTCTCCCAGCACAACCATGGTTGCCAAATAAAAGATAGGATAGAAAAACGAAGAGAAAGGGAGGGGATAATTACCAGTACGCAATTGTCTCAAGACTAATAAAACACTGAGTTCGTTCTCCAAACTTATTTGCGCAGAGTCCTCGCAAGAACTTTCTGCAAGTTTTTAGTGAGAGGAATGATTACTCAAACCAAATCACTAATGCTCTAATATCCCACCGCCTTGCCACCAATTGTCACGATTCCCCTGACCGCTGTCACCAATCTGTCAGGATTCACACCGTGACCGTCACCCCTACGTCACGGATTGAGGTGACTTTAGGCCAACAGACGGCTATCACATGTGCAGGGGGGCTTATCTTAGTTATCCCTCCACTCCACGATGTGATGAAAAACCACACACAAGGCTATTGACCTCTTAGTTTACAGCAGGGGCTTATTCTAGGTATCCCACTGCTTTCAATATACCACAAACTGCAGGGATTTATGTATATCCCGCTTACAGTTCCACTTAACACTTGCAGCTCTCTGGCGCCCCCTTACTCTCAGGTCAGATTAGGTACTGCACCCTGGGTAATTAGTCGCCAGAAAGGCTGCCTGCTATGTACTGGCTATTGGGCACGCTGCAACGACGCGATAACTACTCCCACTCCGGCAGGAACAATAATTATTAATGCCGCAGCCGCTACAACATAACCCAAAAGTCTGCACACTTCTCGCTGCCACCAGCTTCGATTAAACGGGTCCGAAGCTAACCCAACACAGTAGCGTAATTCTCTTCAAGAGACAGGGTACGTTTAGAGCATGGATGAACGAACTAATATGAAATATTATATCCCATAAAAATACTTAGGCAGTGCTTTATCAAAAATAGTTTATAAAGATGTTACAAATGAGACAATTGCAAATATGTACATGGGTAATTATAACATAAAGGGAATAAAAGAGAAAAGATAACACTCACATGTTAAAAGCATGGCGGGCACCCCAGGCTAGTGCAGTTTCCATACATCCCAGTCCATGGGATGTACTCAGCTCTTCCAGAAAAATAGGACAAAGAGTCCAGAAGAAGAAATCCAGCAGAAGCCCTGAGCTGGGGATGTGTGCCACAACTTAATACCTTAAGGCTTTGACATCACAGAAGGGCTGGCTTATCCAGACCCTCCTCTCTCTACATTCTGAGTACTTCAATCTTAAATTTATCTACTTGCTATAACTTCGCTACAACACATGACAGAGTCAGACCAAACCTATCATTCATCTCGGATTAACGTGAGCATTCTAATGAGATCAAATATGTCCTATCTGGGATACATATTTACAGAGAAAACCCTACTTCTTTACCAGATGGAGTTAGAAGCCCGTGTTTCGCGGGATGTGTAGATACACCGAGTGAGAATAAGAATATATATTTTCGTATTTCTAGCTTAAATCGTTTGCCTAATATCTAACAAAAACTAAACAAAGAATCTTTCAGGAATTTTGAAGTTTCTACTTCACATAGCTGAACAAGAGCTTACACAGGAAATGCTAGTCGTAAATTCCATTCGGCAATAAAACCTCTCTTCCCCCATACACTGGCAAAGCAGCTCTTGGCTGAATGAAAGGGAAGGGATTTGAAGCTCCCAACTGTTGCAGCATCCCTCCAAGAAGGGGGGCTTAGCCCACGCAGGCTAGCAAGAAAACTACTTATGATATTTCATATTCCTCACACACTGGTCTGATAGGATCCTGACCCAGGCTACAGGATAGAACATATATATGGGTTGGGGTCTTATCAGACCAGTGTGTGTGTGTGTGTGTGTCGGGTATTCTAGAATATGCATGTCCACGTAGTATATTGCACAGCCCACGTAGTATATTGCCCAGTCACGTAGTATATCGCACAGCAACGTAGTATACAGCACAGAGCCATGTAATATATTGGCCAGTAACGTAGTATATTGCCCAGTGATGTAGTATATTGCCGAGTGACGTAGTATACAGCACAGAGCCACGTAGTATATTGCACAGCGAAGTAGTATACAGCACAGAGCCACATAGTATACAGCACAGAGCCACGTAGTATATTGCCCAGCCAGGTTTGTGACAGGTGAAAAAATAAACATATACTCACCTTTCTGAGGGCCCCTTGTAGTCCACGGCAGCTTCCGGTCCCAGCGTTAGTATGGGCGCAGGACCTGTGATGATGTCACGGTCACATGACCGTGACGTCATGGCAGGTCTTTCTAGCGCAGGCGTGCAGGGCCTGTGATGACGTCGCGGTCACATGACCATGATGTCATGGCAGGTCCTTCTGCCATTCCGTCTTTGCCACCGGAAACTGCAGTGGAAGATGGCGGCTGGCGCGAGCAACTACGGAGGGTGAGTATAGCAGGTTTTTTTTTTTAATTATTTTTCACATTACATTTTTTTACTATTGATGCCGCATAGGCAGCGTCAATAGTAAAAAGTTGGGGACACACAGGGTTAATAGCGGCGGTAACGGAGTGCGTTACCCGCAGCATAACGCGGTCCGTTACTGCCGGCATTAACCCTGTGTTAGCCGTGACCGGAGGGGAGTATGCGGGTGACAGGCACTGACTGCGGGGAGTAAGGCGCGGCCATTTTCTTCCGGACTGTGCCCGTCGCTGATTGGTCGCGGCAGCCATGACAGGCAGCTGCCGAGACCAATCAGTGAATGAATAACCGTGACAGAAGGACAGACAGACAGACGGAAGTGACCCTTAGACAATTATATATAGATATGTATATATACTGACAAGACTGGTCAGTAATGTGCACTCATAGACGTGACCCTGGCTGCAGGACCCCACACATGAGGATATTTGACTCTTTCTCATATATGGTATATATAGGAAAGAGACATACCGTATATCCTCATCTGTGGGGTCCTGCAGCCAGGGTCATGTCTATGAGTGCACATTAGTGACCAGCCGCCATAAATCTTCAGTGCCTTAGGGTACCGTCACACTATACGATTTACCAACGATCACGACCAGCGATACGACCTGGCCGTGATCGTTGGTAAGTCGTAGTGTGGTCGCTGGAGAGCTGTCACACAGACAGCTCTCCAGCGACCAACGATGCCGAGGTCCCCGGGTAACCAGGGTAAACATCGGGTTACTAAGCGCAGGACCGCCCTTAGTAACCCGATGTTTACCCTGGTTACCAGCGTAAAAAAAACCAAACAGTACATACTTACATTCCGGTGTCTGTCCCTTGCCGTCTGCTTCCCGCACTCACTGACTGCCGGCGGTAAAGTGAAAGCACAGCACAGCGGTAACGTCACCGCTGTGCTGTGCTTTCACTTTACGGCCGGCAGTCAGTGAGTGCGGGAAGCAGACGGCAAGGGACCTGACGGACACCGGAATGTAAGTATGTACTGTTTGTTTTTTTTTACATTTACGCTGGTAACCAGGGTAAACATCGGGTTACTAAGCGTGGCCCTGCGCTTAGTAACCCGATGTTTACCCTGGTTACAAGCGAACGCATCGCTAGATCGGTGTCACACACTCCGATCCAGCGATGACAGCGGGAGATCCAGCGACGAAAGAATGTTCCAAACGATCTGCTATCGTATGGATATCGCTGGAACGTCACGAATCGTACCGTTGTAGCGACAAAAGTGCCACTGTGTGACGGTACCCTTAGATACAGCACAGGAATCCTGCTGGGTCTTATCAGGAGAGCAGCAGAGTAGAGTAGAAGTGTGAGCTGTACTTACACCACTGTGTCCTGCTCCTCTCTCACTGACTGGAAAAAGATGCTCCTTCCTGACTGCTCTGCAGCAGACATTGCATGCCCCCTCAGCGTGCAATGTGGGCGTGTCTTCCGTATACTGAAGGCAGGCAGCTGTCAGGTACAGTGCTGGTACTAAGAATGTATCAGCATGGGGGGGGGGCTACAGTTCCTACAGTCAAGCATGGCGGAGGTTCCCTGATGTTTTGGGATTGCTTTGCCGCCTCTGGCACTGGACTGCTTGACCGTGTGCATGGCATTATGAAGTCTGAAGACTACCAACAAATTTTGCAGTATAATGTAGGGCCCAGTGTGAGAAAGCTGGGTCTCCCTCAGAGGTCATGGGTCTTCCAGCAGGACAATGACCTAAAACACACTTCAAAAAGCACTAGAAAATGGTTTGAGAGAAAGCACTGGAGACTTCTAAGGAGGCCAGCAATGAGTCCAGACCTGAATCCCATAGAACACCTGTAGAGAGATCTAAAAATGGCTGTTTGGAGAAGGCACCCTTCAAATATCAGGGACCTGGAGCAGTTTGCCAAAGAAGAATGGTCTAAAATTCCAGCAGAGCATTGTTAGAAACTCATTGATGGTTACCGGAAGCGGTTAGTCGCAGTTATTTTGGCTAAAGGTTGTGAAACCAAGTATTAGGCTGAGGGTGCCAATACTTTTGTCTGGCCCATTTTTAGAGTTTTGTGTGAAATGATCAATGTTTTGCTTTTTGCTTCATTCTCTTTTGTGTTTTTTTCATTTAAGACAAATTAAATGAAGATAATAATACCAAATAATTTGTGTTTGCAATCATTTTCAGGAAGAAAATGAGTATTATCTGACAGAATTGCAGGGGTGTCAATACTTTTGGCCATGACTGTATATTGGGGCGAAGCTATTATGACGGCTTGTTATCTTCAGAACAGACTACCAAGTAAAGCGACTGAGAAAACTCCATTTGAACAATGGAATGGTACAAAACCAAAACTACAACACATAAGGATTTTCGGAAGTAAAGCATTTGCACATGTTCCCAAAGAAAAATGAACTAAGTGGGAATCTCATGCCAAGGAAGGCATCCTGGTAGGCTACAGTGAAACCCAGAAAGGTTATAGAATTTTACACCCAGAGACAAACAAGGTCACAATAAGTAAAGATGTAGTGTTTGATGAAAACTTCGTGTCACCCAAGTTTTATGACATTATGCCAGTAGTCCAGATGAAGCAACAACAACAATCACAATTACAAGACAACGAAGAAAAGAATGTAGAAGTCTGGCTGGACTTCAACCACTGAAGGAACAACAAAAGGCCTAAGTGATCCTGAAATTGGAAGGTCTTCAAGATCAAACAAAGGAATACCAGCTAAATGTTTATCCTACATTGTGAAGACACTGCCTGAGTCAGAACCACAGTCATGGGATGAAATGCAGAAACTACCCGCCCATGAAAGAACAAAGTGGATCAATGCCGCGAATGAAGAAATGAACTCGCTTCATTAACTTCAAACTTGGAAACTCACTGAGTTACCACAGGATAAAAAGGCAATTAAGTGCAAATGGGTATTTAAAACCAAATATGATTCTGAAGGTAAAATCCACAGATTTAAAGCGAGGTTGGTCACAAAAGGATATTCTCAAAAATATGGCAAAGACTATGATGCTACTTTTTCCCCGGTCGCTAAGCAGACAACATTTAGAGCATTGTTGGCGGTAGCTGCAGTACAAAGGATGTTTGTCAGACATTTGGATATCAAAACTGCATTTTTAAATGGTGACATTGAGGAGGACTTATACATGACTCAACCTGAAGGTTATGTAAAGGAAGGTGAACAGAATCTTGTTTGCAAACTACAAAAATCTCTTTATGGTCTTAAGCAATCGGCGAGATAATAAACAAAAAAAATAAAATGAACAAAGTCTTGTTAGAAGAAGGATTTAAAAGAGGTCAAGCGGATCCATGCCTGTACACGAGATATACAGATGGAAAATGGATATATATTCTCTTATATGTGGACGATGTAATTATAGTTCATCAAGAAGAAGCTGAAATTGGCAAAATTACTAACATTTTGAACCAGCATTTTGAAACGAAAGACCTAGGAAATGTGACATATTATCTAGGAATCCACATCCAGAGAGAGGAAGATGGAAGTTTTCTTTTAAATCAAAGTGCAAAGATTAATTCAATTTTGGATCAGTTCGGAATGACGGAGGCCAAAGGTGTATCAATGCCAATGGAATAATCCTACCTGAAACTGGAAGATGACCTGTTGCCTAACAACGAGAAATATCGACAGGCAGTGGGGGCACTTCTATATATATCAACTATGACTCGACCGGATATTACAACAGCAGTTGGAATATTGTGCAGATATGTGGAGAAACTGCGCCAAAAGGACTGGAATGCCGTTAAAAGAGTTCTCCAATATTTAAAAGGGACACAAGGTGTAAATTTAAAAATATCTGCAGCAGGAAATCTAAAACTCACCGGCTATGTTGACTCAGATTGGGCTGGTGATTCGCAAGATCGTAAATCCACAAGCGGATACATATTTAAACTTGGAGAAAGTTCAATCTCCTGGTGTAGTAGAAAACAAGTGTCTGTTGCTTTGTCATCTACAGAAGCTGAGTATGTATCCGCAGCCTATGCAAGTCAGGAGATCATTTGGCTAAGACAACTGATGGATGATCTTGGTAAACCGTTAACTCAGCCAACGGTGATATATGAGGACAACCAAGGATGCATTAAACTTGCATGCAGTGAAAAGATCAGTGCTAGAACTAAGCACATCGACGTCAGATGTCATCATCTACGTGATTTAATAGATCGTGGCGTAATTCAATTTGTTTATTGTGAAACTGATAAAATGTTAGCTGATATTTTGACCAAGCCATTGCCACGACCTAGGTTCCAAGAATTGAGAACCACTATGGGACTGACAGAATAAGTAGTTGTTGAGTGGGGGTGTTGGCCTAATGCATATTGATCTGTATGTATTGCAACAACTATTGTTTAATAGGATGTGATTTATATATCTGCATGCATATTGTTCACATGTCAACAAAGTAAAAAAAAAAAGGAGTCCTCATTTACAGACAGGATGTTCCTCCTCCCCCTTCCCTGTGAGCACATTTCTTGTGTGTAGCTGAAGCTGAAAGGTAACAGCAGATCTCTCTCTCTCTCAGAAACCAATTTGATTCTGTTCTCATGTTGTAAGCTGGACGTTCTCGATTCTTAATAAATGAACATTCTCTGTTGCTCGTTGGGGACATCACGCTGATTAACCCGCTGCTAACAAAAAACCTAAGGGGAGTAAGGCGAGTGCCCCGATCAGATACCTCCCGGATGTGCAGTCGAGGACGATGGCAGCAGGGAATAATAAAACAAGCACTAGCGTTGCGGTGGTGGGGACTTCCTCTTAGCCGGAACCTGATTTTCTTTTTTTTGCTTCTATTTTTCCAGCAGAATATAGTATTACAGGGTCAATAGGACTTACTGATTATAGGGTCTTCCAGAAATTATTTTTTTAGGCCACTCTAAAATAATAAAATAAATGATACTCCTCTCCAGCAGCCCCTATCCCAGTGCTCATCTGGTCTCTCGCTTCTTGGTCCCATCCTGTAGAGACCAGAACTGATCGAAGTTTAAGCTATCACGGACGGTGTATGGCGCATAAACATGGCTGAAGTATTTGGTAATAGACGAGTTTCTTGTGAATTGTTTGCCCGCTGATGTAAAACTTGATAAACTTGATAAAAATTTTGGATCCATTGTATTTGTCCTTCTTGAGATCACATGAGGTTCTAGGCTGCAGCTTCGCTGGGGGATCTCGGAGAAGAAGAACCTGCTTAATCAGAATAATACCTTTTTGCATTGCCGGCTTTGGGGAGCAGAGTAAAGTGTTCAAGCATGAAGGACCAATGGAAGGATGTACGCTACTGGACCTGCCTTAAGAGTTCTAAGGTAAATCCATACTTGGCTTCAAGCTCGGGTTCTGGAAGATTTTATAAGATTGGTCAAATTTTCCAGGTGTTCCTGAGGTCTCCCCCTTTTCCAGGAGATGGGCAAAAGTTTTATGAGACTTGACAAAGTATGGGGTAATGGTATGATCCAACAAGAGGAGAAGGTCCTACTGAAATTCTTGCCAAGAGGTCCCATTTCTATTTGTAAACTTTTTTTTCTAAAATGTTCTTATCTGAGACCTTTTTTGAAAAGCCTCTTATATTTTTGGCCTCTCAAGCTTCATTTTTGCCTCTTCTGAAGATCTCATAGACTTAGACCACTGATGATTCTACGGTCAACATGTGTAGAGGGCTCTACCACGTAGTGTTTGGTTTGGTTTCTTTTTGAAACTGAGAGCCATGCAACAAGGTCATCCCTTGATTCTTTACCTGAGAAGGCATAGCGCCCCTCTTCCCCAGCAGAGATGCAGGCTTACTCACCACCGTGGCCCCCGTTCCACAATTCCTTCTTCCTCCATGTCTGTTGACGCTCGGGGTGCACTTATGGTGTGCAGATTCCCGGGCACTGTGCTTAGGGCGTGCGTGCTCCCTCTTTCTTCGAGGTGCCGCACGCACCGTTCTAAAGTGTCCTCAGCCAATTGCTCGGGGACACCTACTATTTAAGGCACTTTCTCCAGCATGGAGGTGGCTGAGCAACATGGTTAGTTAGCCCTTATCACACTTGCTAGTTGTCAGGTCCCCAGTACCCTTAAGTCTACCTGTCCTGTACCTGTCTGCCCGTACTTGCTTGTTTATCTCAGTTTCCGCCGGTCCAGTTAGCACCTGCCAGTGCTCATCTGTACAACAGCTGGTCCAGTACACACCTGCCAGTTCTCATCCGTATATCATCTGGTCCATTCTGCACCAGTTAGTACTCGTCCATACATCAGCCGGTCCAGTCCGCACCTGCTACTCCTCTTCTGTACATCAGCTGGTCCAGTCCGCACCTACCGGTGCTCTTCTGTATACCTGCCAGACCAGACTGCATGAGCCAGTGCCTATCTGTATATCAGCCGAAACCGTCTGTATCTATGGTCCCTGTGTTCCTTAAGTACCGGCCTGCATCTGCTGTCCCTTCCTGCGGGCCATTCCCGCTACCAGTCCCTTGGGGGTCAGTGTCCGTGCGTCCGTGGTCTGTCTTGGAGAATCACCTGGTGTTCATTGGAAGCCAAGCCTAACCCCACCATCAGGGGCTCTAGTGAAGAGTCAGGTGCTCACCTAGTCACGCCCCTCCAGGCTCTTCTCGGACCATGGCACAGTGATTCCACCATTCCCACTACAGAAGGTATATGTAGTGAACCAATAAAGTCTACAAGCCCATATTAAGTAGCCCCAATGGCCCCATTTGATCTAGAAATGAAATTTATTTTGAGGCCCCACACATCTTTAAGAAGTTTTCCATATCTGAGTCGCCTGCCAGGGCCGTGGGGTACCCTGTACCGGGTCCAGTGTTCACAGGGGGATGTCACGGGGGCGACCCGGTCTGTGGCCCTAGGCGCCCATGTAAAGGGGAAATTTGAATAAAGTTTATGTTCGTGACGCCACCTGTGGTATTGGGTCAGTGGGGGCCGACGCTGCTTTTTGGGTCCGCTGGGGTGATGTTATGGCAGCTAGATGGTATACCTTCCCACAGGTGAACTGTGTCCCCAGGGCTCCCGGTGTATATATGGAAGGTGGTGAATGGCGCAGTAAGAAACGAGGACACAGGTTTGCATTCTCTTTACCTGGTTTACTAAAGACTTCAGGCAGCCACAGTCCAGGGTACCAGATAACAGGGTAGGCAGGGTCCGGCCGGCTTGGAAGTGAATCCAGAGTCCCCTTTACCAGGTGGAGTTAAAAGCCTTCCTCTAGTGTGGTGGTGTTGTAATCCCTTACTGCCTATGGCTTCACATAAGGTCCTCACAGTTCTCTCTGTCCCCCATATAGGATAGGACATAACCCATATGACTGGTGACTTGAGCCTTTTTACAGGGACTCTAGCATGCCCCGGGCTCTATAGGTGTCACCGTGCCTCTTGGGTATTAAGGCGGACAGGTAACTTGCAGTTCAGCTGTCCTGCCAGTTTCTGCTGTAAGTCGTAGAGGCACTTACAACCTTGGTGGTCCGGCTACCGGTTATCTGCACCTCAGAGGGAGACAGCCTGCTCATAGCTGGTCTCCCTTGATATATCCTCTCCTGTGCTACACTCTCCTTCACGCTCACTGCACAATGTTCGGCTTTCTGCATGTCTCTTTCCAGGAGCTGTGGTACTTCAGACCACATGGCCCCTTTAGACCTTCTTCCTGCCTCAGACTGCTCCAGTCTGCTTCCTGGCACAAACTGAACTAACTTTCCCTCCAAAACCACAATACATATCCATATGCAGGGGAGTCACCTAGTAAATAGGATCAAAAGCTCCCCCTTGTGGCCTGGAGTGTGAACATGTTGTGTGTATGGTGGTTACCTGATAAGAGTTGTCCTTCATCGCTTCCAGGTGTAACATCACTCTCCCAGTGAGGAAAGCAATGCTACTGTGATGACCAGGACCCTGGGGCGCCACATATCCATGGACATTTTTTTTACTTAAATGCATGTATCTGGATCTTAAAATACTTTTTTCAACTTGATTTCAAGTTGCAAAAAATCAAACTTAGTTGGATTTTTTGCAACCTGCTTGTCGCTGTTGCGGTGGAGCAGTTATCACAATTCAACCCCGTTCATTGCTATAGCGCGGCGATGCAGAAGCCACACCGAGGGAACTTGGTTCGCGTGACGGCTGTTGTGGCCAAAGTCACCATGTAGCCCAAGATTTGGTCCGTTTGGCTTTTACAGGTTCTTTGTGTCCCTGTGCATTCAACTTTGATATGATCTGTTGTCATAAATCAGACTGAGAGGCGTTACCACTCATCAATTGGACAACCATCACAGCGAGCTCACTGATGGTTCCACGCTTAACTCATCCTGCAGCCAGCAATAAACCGTGCAACACACAGAGGCTATAAAAGGAAAATAATGTAACACTTTCAATAAAACCCAATTGCAAGAATGATTTTTAACCAAAAAGTAAGAAACACCCTTTTAAGTACTTTCCCTCCACCTACTGACTCGCCTGTCTCCCATAGGCAATGAACACAGTGGAGGTACACATGTGAGGTCATCACTACAAATGGGTCACTTCAGAGCTTTGTTTTTGGCATTTGTGGGGAACAACTCAGCACAGGGCCCCCCAGCCATCAGAAAATTATCACTTGCTAAATTGGGACAACCCCTTTGAATAATCCGAAAGAGCAGGAAATCTTAAAATGAAATGTTGTCTCATCAATGGAGAGATGCCAAGATGGAGGAGAAGACGGAGTGTAAAATCGTCCGGATTTACCTATAAGAAGAGACAGGAATCACAGGGGTGCTGAAGACGAAGGGAGGCAGAATGGTCTCTACCTGCACTAGATGTACTGTGCTTAATAAACTTCACTCCCTACATCCTAATATGGAGTGCTGAGTATATACAGTATGTTATGGACTGACCTGAGTTGGAGTAGTGATATTGCAACCACTAGGGGCAGCATCGGCAGATAGCATCGTTAGGGTATAGCCAGAGGTCGGTACACAGAGCAGCAGTGTAATTGGGAGGATAAGTAGGTAACATAGTCTGGAAATAGCCAGAGGTCGGTAAACGGAGCAGCAGTGTAATTGGGAGAATAAGTAGGTAATATAGTCAGGATATAGCCAGAGGTCGGAGCACGGTAGCAGCGGTATGGTTGGGAGGATAAGCGGGAACCAGGGATGGATTAAGGATAGCCAGGGCCCCGGGCTGTTCAGACACTGTGGGCCTCCTGGTCATGTAACGGGGTCCTGTGATGGGGTCATGCGACGGGGTCATCATATACCTGAACCAGATTATTCCAGAAAAATAGTTGCTGTGTGAAACTATAACCTGTCAAACATCCATTGATCTAGTCAATTTACTCTTCAGTTAGGAAGAAGAAAAAACAAAAAAAAACACAATACCATCACCATAAGTGCCAGTATTCACAGGAGATCTGTACTTAGTATGCAGTGTCTGTGTAGAGGTAATACAGTGATCACTGATGACATTATACACAGGAGCTCTGTATACAGTATACAGTGTATAGTGTCAGTGAATAGGTAGCACACTTACTCACTAGGTGAAGTCCTTCATCTTTCATCCAGCACAGACCGCCATCATTTCTTCCAGCCAGGACTCGTCTCTGCAGGAAATAACACAGTTATCTTGAGCTCCGCTTGCAGAACACTTTACTTACCCCCTATTAAACCCCTTCATGACCTTGGGATTTTTTGTTTTTCCGTGTTTGTTTTTCGCTCCCCTCCTTCCCAGAGCCATAACTTTTTTATTTTTCTGTCAATTTGGCCATGTGAGGGCTTATTTTTTGCGGGACAAGTTGTACTTTTGAACGACATCATTGGTTTTAGCATGTCGTGTACTAGAAAACGGGAAAAAAATTCCAAGTGCGGTGAAATTGCAAAAAAAGTGCAGTCCCACACTTGTTTTTTGTTTGGCTTTTTTGCTAGGTTCACTAAATGCTAAAACTGACCTGCTATTATGATTCTCCAGGTCATTACGAGTTCATAGACACCTAACATCACTAGGTTATTTTTTATCTGAGTGGTGAAAAAAAATTCCAAACTTTGCTTAAAAAAAAAAAAAAAAAAAAAAAATTGCGCCATTTTCTGATACTTGTAGCGTCTCCATTTTTTGTGACCTGGGGTCGGTTGGGGCTTATTTTTTGCGTGCCGAGATGACGTTTTTAATGATAGCATTTCGGTGCAGATACGTTCTTTTGATCGCCTGTTATTGCATTTTAATGCAATGTCGCGGTGACCAAAAAACGTAATTCTGGCATTTCGAATTTTTTCCCGCTACGCTGTTTAGCGATCAGGTTAATGCTTTTTTTTAATTGATAGATCGGGCGATTCTGAGCGCGGCGATACCAAATATGTGTAGATTTGATATTTTTTTTATGGATTTATTTTGATTGGGGCGAAAGGGGGTGATTTAAACTTTTATATTTTTTTTTATTTTTTTAACATTTTTTTCAACTTTTTTTTTCACTTTTGCCATGCTTCAATAGCCTCCATGGGAGGCTAGAAGCAGGCACAACTCGATCGCCTCTGCTACATAGCAGCGATCTGCTGATCGCTGCTATGTAGCAGAAATGCAGGTGTGCTGTGAGCGCCGACCACAGGGTGGCGCTGACAGCCACCGGCGATCAGTAACCATAGAGGTCTCAAGGACCTCTATGGTTACAATGGAGACGCATCGCCGACCCCCGATCATGTGACGGGGGTCGGCGATGACGTCATTTCCGGCCGCCCGGCCGGAAGCGGTAGTTAAATGCCGCTGTCTGCGTTTGACAGCGGCATTTAACTAGTTAATAGGTGCGGGCAGATCGCGATTCTGCCCGCGCCTATTACGGGCACATGTCAGCTGTTCAAAACAGCTGACATGTCCCGGCTTTGCATCAACGCAGGGGATCTGACCTCGGACGTACTATCCCGTCCGAGGTCAGATAGGGGTTAAAACAGTATCCTCAAAAAGTAAAATGAATACATGACTGCAGTAATAATATCCCTTAATTAGCCCCTATGGTAATAATATTCCCCATCCTAGCCCCTATGTATCTCATTCCTGGCATCAGCCATATGCTCTCCCATCCTGCCCTCATGAGTATCCAATCCTGCCCCATATGATCTCCCCATCCTGTCCCATCAGTCTCCATCATATCCATCCTGCCCCATGATCCTGCACGATCTGTCTCCAATCCTGTCCAATGTCTTTCATTCTGCCCCGTGTCTCCAATCATGCCCCGTATCTACATTCTTCCCAGGTCTCCAATCCTGCCCCATCTGTGTCCAGTCCTGCCCCCAGTGTGTCCAGCGTCTCTGCCCCCAGAGTCCAGCATCTCTGCCCCAGTGTCTAGCATCTCTGCCCTATGTGCAGCATCTCTGCCCGGGGCCCCAAGTGTCCAGCATGCTGCCCCCAGTGCCTCCAGCATATTGCCCCCAGTGTGTCCAGCATATTGCCCCAGTGTGTCCAGCATATTGCCCCCAGTGTGTCCAGCATTCTGCCCCCAGTGTGTCCAGCATTCTGCCCCCAGTGTGTCCAGCATTCTGCCCCCAGTGTGTCCAGCATTCTGCCCCAGTGTGTCCAGCATTCTGCCCCCAGTGTGTCCAGCATTCTGCCCCCAGTGTGTCTAGCATATTGCCCCCAGTGTGTCCAGCAATCTGCCCCAGTGTCTCCAGCATATTGTCCCCAGTGTGTCCAGCATTCTGCCCCAGTGTCTCAAGAATTCTGCCCTCAGTGTGTCCAGCATTCTTCCCCCAGTGTGTCGAGCATCTCTGCCCCCAGTGTGTCCAGCATATTGCCCCCAGTGTGTCCAGCATTCTGCCCCCAGTGTGTCCAGCAATCTGCCCCCAGTGTGTCTAGCATCCTGCCCCCAGTGTGTCCAGCATATTGCCCCAAGTGTGTCCAGCATATTGCCCCAAGTGTGTCCAGCATATTGCCCCCAGTGTCTCCAGCATTCTGGCCCCCAGATTGCCGTTCACAAACAAAAACAAAACTAGTTCTCCTCACCTGTCCATGCTCCAGCAGCGAAGCTCCCTCCATGCTGCTGAAGCGCGCACTCGTCGGCGACTGACAATGACATCAGATGCCGGCGACGTGCGCGCTGCGGCTGACTTCAGCTGCCAGCCTCCAATTGGCTGACGGCTGTTAACTATTGACGTGCGCTGGCCCGCTCGTCAAAAGCGTTAAACTGCTGCAGCGCTGGTAGGCGCCAGGTGAGCAGATGAGACCGGGCCCGATGTGGGCCCCCTCTGCCCACCAGGCCCATACGCCAGTCAGGGCAGTAATGCCCTGATGGCGGCGGTCAATCTGAGCGGTTGCCCAGGGCCCCCCCCCCCACACCATTGGGCCCTGGGCTGCCGCCCAGATTGACCTCATTATAATCCACCCCTGGCGGGAACCATAGTCAGGAAATAGCCAGAGGTCGGTGCACGGTAGCAGCAGTGTAGTTGGGAGAATAAGTGGGAATCGTAGTCAGGAATTAGCCAGAGGTCGGTACATAATAATAATATTCTTTATTTTTATATAGCGCTAACATATTCTGTAGCGCTTTACAGGTTGCACATATTATCATTGCTGTCCCCCCGTTGGGGCTCACAATCTAGGTTCCCTATCAGTATGTCTTTGGAATGTGGGAGGAAACCCACGCAAACATGGAGAGAACATACAAACTCTTTGTAGATGTTGTCCTTGGTGGGGTTTGAGCCCAGGACTCCAGCGCTGCAAGGCTGCTGTGCTAACCACTGCGCCACCATGCTCCCATGGAGCAGGGCTGCCACTAGAAATTTTGGGGCCCCATACTGGCAAAATTTTCGGGGCCCCCTTGAAACTCCGCCCAGGCTCCACCCCAGCCCCGCCTCCAGGCTCCACCCCACGAACTGTCCACAGTCCCACCGCTCTCTCTTGGAAAAACTCCACTTCTCACCTATCACACATTAACAGTTCCCATCACCAGATCACACATATAGCCGGCAGCTTTTGTTTTGGCCAAAAGATTTTTTAAGCCGCCACCATAACACGGTAGACACTTTTGGCCGGGCCCTACTCTACTGTAACCTACTAAATATTTGTTAAAATATGCAATACAATTTAGGTATATTTTTATTTATTTTTCAATTTTTAAAATGACCTATAATACTACATACAAGGAACAAATACCACAGCACTATGACCAGATGACATATTACCACCACAGTGATCGAATAATATAAAATACAAGGAACAAATACCGCTACACCATGACCAGACCGCATATAACCACAAATGACTGAATACTACAATACTGATCAGTAATAAAAAAAAACCCACAATACTATCACCATCAGTGCCATTATGCACAGGAGATCTGTAATTAGTAAGCAGTGTCTGTGTACAGGTAATACAGTGATCACCAGTGACATTATACACAGGAGCTCTGTATATAATGTATAGGTAATACAGTGATCACTGGTGACATTGTACACAGGACCTCTGTATATAGTATACAGTGTATAGTGTCAGTGTATAGGTAACACTGACTCACCAGTGACGTCTCTAGGTGAAGTCCTTCATCTTTCATCCAGCACAGACCGCCATCACTTCATCCAGCCAGGACTCGTCTCTGCAGGAAATAAAACAGTTATCTCGAGTTCCTCTTGTAGAACACATTACTTAATTTTCCCAACTTCTACATTACACCACATGAAGAAGGCAACATAGTATCACTCTACACAGTAACAGGACCGCCCCCCCATTTAAAACAGTATACTCAAAAAATAAAATAAATACATCACTGCAATAATAATATCCCTTAATTAGCCCCTATGGTAATATTCGCCATGCTGGCCACCGTGTGTCTCATTCCAGGCTCCAGCCATATGTTCTCCCATCCTGCCCTCATGAGTATCCATTCTGCCCCATATGATCTCCCCATCCTGCCCCATCTGTCTCCATCGTATCCATCCTGCCCCATCTGTCTCCAATCTTGCCCCATCTGTCTCCATTCTGCCCCATCTGTTTCCAATCCTGCCCCATCTGTGTCCAGCACTCTGCCCCATCTGTGTCCAGCACTCTGCCCCATCTGTGTCCAGCACTCTGCCCCATCTGTGTCCAGCACTCTGCCCCATCTGTGTCCAGCACTCTGCCCCATCTGTGTCCAGCACTCTGCCCCATCTGTGTCCAGCACTCTGCCCCATCTGTGTCCAGCACTCTGCCCCATCTGTGTCCAGCACTCTGCCCCATCTGTGTTCAGCACTCTGCCCCATCTGTGTCCAATCCTGCCCCATCTGTGTCCAGCACTCTGCCCCATCTGTGTCCAGCACTCTGCCCCATCTGTGTCCAGCACTCTGCCCCATCTGTCCAGCACTCTGCCCCATCTGTGTCCCGCACTCTGCCCCATCTGTGTCCAGCACTCTGCCCCATCTGTGTCCAGCACTCTGCCCCATCTGTGTCCAGCACTCTGCCCCATCTGTGTCCAATCCTGCCCCATCTGTGTCCAATCCTGCTCCATCTGTGTCCAATCCTGCCCCATCTGTGTCCAGCACTCTGCCCCATCTGTGTCCAATCCTGCCCCATCTGTGTCCAGCACTCTGCCCCGTCTGTGTCCAATCCTGCCCCGTCTGTGTCCAGCACTCTGCCCCATCTGTTTCCAATCCTGCCTCATCTCTGTCCAGCACTCTGCCCCATCTCTGTCCAGCACTCTGCCCCATCTCTGTCCAGCACTCTGCCCCATCTCTGTCCAGCACTCTGCCCCATCTCTGTCCAGCAATCTGCCCCATCTCTGTCCAGCACTCTGCCCCATCCCTGTCCAGCACTCTGCCCCATCCCTGTCCAGCACTCTGCCCCATCTGTGTCCAATCCTGCCCCATCTGTGTCCAGCACTCTGCCCCATCTGTGTCCAATCCTGCCCCATCTCTGTCCAGCACTCTGCCCCATCAGTGTCCAGCACTCTGCCCCATCAGTGTCCAGCACTCTGCCCCATCAGTGTCCAGCACTCTGCCCCATCTCTGTCCAGCACTCTGCCCCATCTCTGTCCAGCACTCTGCCCCATCTCTGTCCAGCACTCTGCCCCATCTCTGCCCAGCACTCTGCACAGCACTCTGCCCCATCTCTGCCCAGCACTCTGCCCAGCACTCTGCCTCATCTCTGCCAAGCACTCTGCCCCATCTCTGTCCAGCACTCTGCCCCATCTCTGTCCAGCACTCTGCCCCATCTCTGTCCAGCACTCTGCCCCATCTCTGTCCAGCACTCTGCCCCATCTCTGTCCAGCACTCTGCCCCATCTCTGTCCAGCACTCTGCCCCATCTCTGTCCAGCACTCTGCCCCATCTCTGTCCAGCACTCTGCCCCATCTCTGTCCAGCACTCTGCCCCATCTCTGTCCAGCACTCTGCCCCATCTCTGTCCAGCACTCTGCCCCATCTCTGTCCAGCACTCTGCCCCATCTCTGTCCAGCACTCTGCCCCATCTCTGCCCAGCTTTCTGCCCCCCCTGTGTCCAGCTTTACTGCCCCGTGTCCAGCTTTCTGCCCCCCCTGTGTCCAGCTTTACTGCCCCCTCTGTGTCCAGCTTTCTGCCCCCCCTGTGTCCAGCTTTCTGCCCCCCCTGTATCCAGCTTTCTGCCCCCCCTCCTGTGTCCAGCTTTACTGCCCTGGGCCCACCCCCCCGGATCGCCGCTCTCAATAAAAAAATAAAAAAAGTTCTGCTTACCTGCCGCGCTCCTGCTCTCTCCACGCAGCTGCACCGTGCACTCGCTGGCGACTGACAATGACGTCAGACGCCAGCGACCTGCACGCTGCGGCTGGCGGCTGTTAACTATTGACGTGCGGGCGCGGGCCCGCACGTCAATAGCGTACAGCTGTAGCGCCGGCCGCCACTAAGGGCCCGGTTCAGCCTGCGGCTGCCGGTAGGGGCCCGGTGAGCAGGTAAGAGGGCCCCCTCTGCTCACCAGGCCCCATACGCCAGTCACGGCTGTAATGCCCTGATGGCGGCCCTGCCATGGAGCAGCAGTGTAGTTGGGAGGATAAGTAGGTAATATAGTCGGGATATAGCTAGAGGTCGGTACATGGAGCAGCAGTGTAGTTGGGAGGATAAGCAGGTAATGTAGTCAGAATATAGCCAGAGGTCAGTGCATGGAGAAGCAGTAGGCTCTTGAGGATAAACAGCAGGTGGGAAGAAGCTAAACTAAAGGCTGGATCGCTCCTGCATCGTTCTGGAGTTGCTGTGTTTGACGTCTCTACAGCGACCTAAACAGCGACGCTCCAGCGATCTAATTTAGGTCTGCTCTTTGTCTATATCGCTGCAGCGTCGCTGAGTGTGACGGTACCTTAACCTAAAGATGAGAAAAAGAGGTTAGATTATACTCACCTGGGTGGTCGGTCCGATCCGATGGGCGTCACGGTCCGGTCCGGTCCGGTCCGGGGCCTCCCATCTTCATAGGATGATGTCCTCTTCTAGTCTTCACGCTGCAGCTCCGGCGCAGGCGTACTTTGTCTGCCCTGTTGAGGGCAGAGCAAAGTACTGCAGTGCGCAGACGCCAGGAAAGGTCAGAGAGGCCTAGGACACATCGGGGGCTTATCTACAGCATTCCAGAATGCTGTAGATAAGCCCCTGATGCTGGTGGGCTTACCTCACCCTCGATTTTGGGGGTGACAGGTTCCCTTTAAGTAGGGTGCTCAATCAGGAGATCACAGGGTGAGCCAATCAGGAACTCAGGATGGAGACATCAGGAACAACACAGGTACTAGTATCTGATTATGAGCTTTCCAGAGAGCTGAATATCTCAGAGGGGAGAGCTGCCGCCTCGTGCACAAGAACTACTGGGTTCAAATCCTGACGATATATTTGTAAATATTATAACAATGCCACTCACTTGGAAGGGATATGAGGTATCACAGGAACCGTTTCTATTTTTATAGTCCGGCTGGTTTATTTCAGTCCTCATAGACCACATTACAGGAAACTCCAATACAGCCCTTGTCCTGCACAAAGTGAAACATAAAGAAAAAAAGTCCATACAATGGTGCTCAGGGGCGGATTATCAGAGGGTCAATATGGGCGGTAGCCCAGGGCCCAGTGGTCTGGGGGGGCCCTGGGCTACCGCAGATTAACCCTCTGATAATAATCCTCTGTGACTGCCCGCCGGGCGGCGTTTATGTGCCCCCCGGACCCAGTGGGCAGAGAGAGGGGGCCCGCATCGGGCCCCTTCTCATCTGCTCACCGGGTCCCTTCCGGCGCTGCGGCGGTTTCCTATTGATGTGCGGGCGCGCGCCCGCACGTCAATAGTTAACAACAACAGCCGCCAGCCAATTGGAGGCTGGCAGCTGATGTCGGCCGCAGCGCACACGTCGCCGGCGTCTGACGTCATTGTCAGTCGCCGGCGAGTGTGCGCTGCTGCAGGGAGCTCGCCACCTGGAGCGCGGACAGGTGAGGAGACTGCTTGTTTTTTTGTTTTTTTTGGATCAGTTATCGGTGGACACACTGGGGGGCATTGCTGGAGGACACACTGGGGGGCAATGCTGGAGGACACACTGGGGGGCAATGCTGGAGACACTGGGGCAGATTGGAGGACACACTGGGGGCAATGATGGAGACAGCAGGGCAGATTAGAGGACACACTGGGGGGCAATGCTGGAGACACTGGGGCAGATTGGAGGACACACTAAGGGCAATGCTGGAGACACTGGGGCAGATTGGAGGACACACTGGGGGCAATGCTGGAGACAGTGGGGCAGTTTGGAGGACACTGGGGGGGCAATGCTGGAGGACACAGTGGGGCAGATTGCTGGAGACAGTGGGGCAGATTGCTGGAGACAGTGGGGCAGATTGCTGGAGACAGTGGGGCAGAATGCTGGAGACAGTGAGGCAGATTGGAGGACACACTGGGGGGGCAATGCTGGAGACACTGAGGCAGATTGGAGGACACACTGGGGGCAATGCTGGAGACAGTGGGGCAATGCTGGAGACAGTGGGGCAGATTGCTGGAGGACACACTGGGGGGCAATGCTGGAGGACACACTGGGGGCAATGCTGGAGACAGTGGGGCAGATTGCTGGAGACAGTGGGGCAGATTGCTGGAGACAGTGGGGCAGATTGCTGGAGACAGTGGGGCAGAATGCTGGAGACAGTGAGGCAGATTGGAGGACACACTGGGGGGGGGGGGCAATGCTGGAGACACTGGGGCAGATTGGAGGACACACTGGGGGCAATGCTGGAGACAGTGGGGCAGATTGCTGGAGACAGTGGGGCAGATTGCTGGAGTCAGTGGGGCAGAATGCTGGAGACAGTGAGGCAGATTGGAGGACACACTGGGGGGGGCAATGCTGGAGACACTGGGGCAGATTGGAGGACACACTGGGGGCAATGCTGGAGACAGTGGGGCAGATTGCTGGAGGACACACTGGGGGGCAATGCTGGAGGACACACTGGGGGGCAATGCTGGAGACAGTGGGGCAGATTGCTGGAGGACACACTGGGGGGCAATGCTGGAGGACACACTGGGGGGCAATGCTGGAGACAGTGGGGCAGATTGCTGGAGACAGTGGGGAAGATTGCTGGAGACACTGGGGCAGATTGCTGGAGACACTGGGGCAGATTGCTGGAGACACTGGGGCAGATTGCTGGAGACACTGGGGCAGATTGCTGGAGACACTGGGGCAGATTGCTGGAGACACTGGGGCAGATGATTGCTGGACACACTGGGGCAATGCTGGATACACTGGGGCAGATGATTGCTGGACACACTGGGGCAATGCTGGAGACACTGGGCCAGATTGCTGGACACACTGGTGGTAATATGCTGGACACACTGGGGCAGATTGCTGGACACACTGTCTGGGGGCAATATGCTGGACATACTGGGGCAGATTGATGGACACACTGGGGGTAATATGCTGGACACACTGGGGGTAATATGCTGGACACACTGGGGGCAGGACTGGAGGCATGGGCAGAATGTAGACACGGGGCATGATTGGAGACATGGGGCAGGATTGGATCATGGGGCAGGATGGATACGATGGAGACAGATGGGGCAGGATGGGGAGATCATATGGTGTAGAATGGATACTCATGAGTGCAGGATGGTTGAACATATAAGGAAAAATAGTGAAAAACCAGCTCACCTATTAGGCATATGTTGTGGGGAAGCCCGGATACCGTGCAGTCATCACGTGGAACGATAAGGCAAACAGGAAAAAAAATCCAGCTTCCAAAAATATCAAGATTTATTGAGGATAAAATCCAAAGTCCAATGACATGGTTCACAGGAGAATGAGTAGCAGCAGGCTACGCGTTTCGAACAATGAGTTCTTTTTCAAAGCTGCTCACTATGCATGACAGTATGGTTAAATAGCAGCTGTGACAAATCACAGTGAGTAAACCTATCACCTGACACATAGGTGAATTTACACAATAAAAACATCAAAATAACAGAAAAAGAGGAAAATTAACATACAAGTGCATCAAACATTACATGCAAGCTAAACAATGTTGATATCTTAATAGTGGAACATGATTTCTTTGCGAGCATTCAAGCCCGCAGGATAGCAAGTGTTAAGGCAGAACATCCAGTAAGCTTCACGCGTCATTAAGCGTCTTTTGAAGTCTCCTCCTCTGGCTGACATCGCAAGCTTCTCAATGCCGACAACCCGGAAAAATGCTGTGCTCCTCTGGTGACAGGTAATAAAATGCTTAGAGGCATAAGACATGGAGCGATTACTATCAGTAGAGACAACAATGTCAGTAATATGCTCAGAAATACGGATCTTAAGCGTACGAGTAGTGCAACCTATATAACTCAGTTTGCATTTTGTGCATGTTATCATATATACCACATTTCTGCTGTTACAATTAATAAGTTGCTGAATTCTATATTCCTGTCTGTTGTCGCTATCATGAAAAGAATGTGCAACAACAGAGTGAGCACATGTTCGGCATCTAGGGGCACCGCAGCGGTAAAAACCTGTATGATATAACCAGGTGCGAGAGACATTACCAGAATTGAAAAAACTGGGAGAAAGAATGTCAGATAAAGTGGTGGCCTTCTTTGCAACCACTTGACACCCTGAAGACAAAATCTTGGAAAGAATTTCGTCCTCATATAGAATAGGAATGTTTTTTAGAAGAAGAGATTTAATACTATTATATTGAGGACTGTATTTAATAGAGCAAAATATCTTTTGATTTTGATTAGAATTCCTCTCCTTATCTTTTGGCAAGAGCATATCGCTCCGTTTTTTCCTTTTCACTATATTTTTAGCTCTATCAAGCGACCAATTAGTGTAGCCTCTTTTTTATAGTCCCTTGCAGCACGAATCAATTTCTTGCCTGAGAATACCAGCATCATTGCAGTTTCTAGTTATCCTGGTTAATTCACCTACTGGTATAGACTTAATAGTATGTCCAGGATGGCTACTAGACGCATGCAAGATGCTGTTACCTGACAATGGTTTACAATATGTGGAAGTGGTGATAACATCACCTACAATACCACGCAACGTCAGATCTAAAAAAGAAATTACATGTGAATCAGTGTTACAGGTAAAACGAAGATTGAATTAATTGGAATTAAAATAACTCAATAGTTCCGGTATGGCAGATACATCGCCACTCCAAATAAGGAGCATATCATCGATGTATCTGCCATACCAGAATATATCCAACAAAAACGGATTACAGTCCGAGTATAGAAACAATTCCTCCCAATATGACATGACCAAATTGGCCACGGATGGTGAATGTTTACCTCCCATAGAGACTCCTTTGCATTGGAGAAAAAACTGTTGGTCAAAAGAAAAATAATTGTGAGTCATCAGAAAATAGATAGCTTGCATAATGTAATTGCACAAATCAATAGTATAATTGCTATATTTGTGCAGATGAAATTCAAGCGCTTGAATGACAATATTCTGTGGAATACATGTATAAAGAGAGATGACATCACAGCCTATCCAATGAAAACTGTCACTCCATACAGTATTAGAAAGTTGGTGCAAAACATCCCTTGAGTCTCTCAGAAATCCTGGAACTCTCATGACAAGAGGCTGCAACAAAGAGTCCACCCATTGACTTAAATGTTCCATAAGGGAACCCATCCCGGATATAATAGGACGCATTGGAGGAGGTGTAGTACCCTTATGCACTTTGGGCAAGCCGTACATCGTAGGTATAATAGGGTGACCCACCTTCAAATATTCCACATGCATGGGAGAACATATGGCTGGAGCCAGGAATTAGATAAACGGAGCCAGGGTTATAGGAATATTATTACCATAGGGGCTAATTAAGGGATATTATTACTGCAGTGATGTATTTATTTTATTTTTTGAGTATACTGTTTTAAATGGGGGGGGGCGGTCCTGTTATTGTGCAGAGTGACACTATATCGCCTTTTTATCTTCATGTGGTGTAATGTAGAAGTTGTGAAAAATTAAGTAATGTGTTCTGCAAGTGGAGCTTGAGATAACTGTGTTATTTCCTGCAGAAACGAGTCCTGGCTGGAAGAAATGATGGCAGTCTGTGCTGGATGAAAGATGAAGGAGTTCACCTAGAGACATCACTGATGAGTCAGTGTTGCCTATACACTGACACTATACACTATATACTATATACAGCGGTCCTGTGTACAATGTCACCAGTGATCACTGTATTACCTCTACACAGACACTGCATACTAAGTACAGATCTCCTGTGAATACTGGCACTTATGGTGATAGTATTGTGTTTTTTGTTTTTTTATTACTGATCAGTATTGTGGTACTCAGTCACTATGTGGTGGTAATATGTGGTCTGGAAATGGTGTTGTGGTATTTGTCCCTTGTATGTGCTATTTGGTCACCAAGTGGTAATATGTGGTCTTGACATGGTGCAGTGGTATTTGTTCCTTGTATGTGATATTATTCGATCACTGTGGTTGTAATTTGTGGTCTGGTCATGTGCGGTGATATTTGTTCCTTGTATGTGATATTATTCGATCACTGTGGTTGTAATTTGTGGTCTGGTCACGGTGCGGTTGTATTTGTTCCTTGTATGTGATATTATTGGTCAAGATATACCTAAATTGTATTGCAGATTTTAACAAATATTTAATAGGTTACAGTAGAGTAGGGCCCGGCCATTTTTCTGGAATAATCTGGTTCGGGTATATCATGACCCCCATCTCATGACCCCCGTCTCATGACCCCCGTCTCATGACCCCCATCTCATGACCCCCGTCACATGACCCCCGTCACATGACCGGGGGGGCCCACAGTGTGTGAACAGCCCGGGGCCCTGGCTACCCTTAATCCACCCCTGATGGTGCTGGTTAGCCTGCCTGGCTTAGAGTCCAGCTTCTTAGGCCTTTAGAAAAGGCACTCAATCCAGGAGATCTGCACACCTCCATACACACAGACATGTGTGAGACAAACAGGTCTCATTTTACCAAGTGAAACACACCCAAGGATGGAGATATGGAAAGCAGCCGTTTAGCTGCTCATTATCAACCTGTCATGGCCGATTAACCCCTTTTAGCCCCAGCATTACACCAGGTGTATCTTTCATCCACTTTGGGTCTAGTACTCCCCTTACAAGTGGAGCAGATTTTTCTGACTTTGGGTATTGATAGAATACTTGCTGCCTGCAGGCACCTCTAGAGGGAGCTAATGCCATGGATGGGTACAGTTAGTATTGAATGCACAGGGAGCTGTGGCAGCATGTGTCAGGTGGGCCTAGGGAAGCAGTTCAGTGGCCACCATGGAGCCCACCACAGTCACATGACTTGTTGATACCTAGCTGTAAATCCATGGGCATCTACTGATTGCAAAGCAGGTAATATCCTCTAGTTACATCGAGAGCTGCATTCAGACTTCTGCTGGTTGTGTCAGTGAAGCGATGGCCTGGGGACCACCACGGTGCAGGAAGACTACTGTACACAAGATGAGGTGCAAACAACAAAGGATAGATTTATTTGGAGACAGGGAATGGAAGGGACAAGGAAGGTGCAAACGGGGTTACAATAGCAAAAGATAATGCACATGAGTTATCTTGTCTGTAAAATAGCACAGTGCTTCAACAATTACAAACTCAGAATCTGTCTCACAAGCAACTTTACACAATAAAACATATATCAAGGCTACTCTGCATATAACCTCCCTGGCCTTTACTACGCAGGCCACACGGCTACCGTGCTCTAACTACTGAAGCCTGCACTAGGCCCTAACAGGTGCACCAAACAGGAACAAACTCACGGTGATGTTGGGGACACAGGTACAGTCCCAGGGGGCCCCCGAAGTCCAAAACGGTGGTGCGCACGGATTCCTGTCAGCTCTGCAAAGCGTGGTCTTCTCCTTGCTCCTGGAAACCGTAAGTCCCGTTCTCAGTATCTTCGTGGCTTCACAAACCAGCACAGAACAGCCACCCTTTGCTGTAACCGGGAAAGTCTATTTAGCAAACGCAGTTCGTCTCAAGCTGTGTAATCTTTCTTGCAGCCAACGACTCTTCCTTGCAGACAGGACAGCAAAAAGTTCTCTCAGTTCCCTCTGAAACTTTCCCTCCACACGCTGCTTCAGCTCCACCCCTGCACACAGCCCCGACCAGTTCATAGCAAACATAAGAGCAGGGGAGAACAGCAGAACATACCATCACACCAGACAAGGGGATGCAGCCTCTTAAAGTGACAGCGTGTTTCTTATTGTCCATAACAGCACCACCCTCTTACATGCCTCCCTTCTTAATGATGGTCATCCTCGGCCATCACAGCATCAGGGTAAAAGTGTAATGGAGGAGGCAACAAAGGTGTAAAAACAGAGCACACTGTTCTACATATCGGACTGGTGGAACCCCTGCATTAGACCTCTGGGATCTCCAAAGCTCTTGGCTTTCAGGCAAGGCTTGACTATCTTCCAGAGGAACACTTGTTGCAGGGGACATTGTGCGCTCTTGTCTGGTCTCATCCTCGCATGGCGGTACTGGTACATCCATGAGATTACCGTCTCTGGGCAGCTGAGGACCCCCTACTGTGTCAGGGATGGTCCACCACTCATCATCGATTTGGTCATCAGGCATGACAGATTCAGGAAGTGGAGTGGCACCTCCAGGCGACAATGGCATAGAACAGACTTCAGACTGGCAAGGCCGCAGCATATTTCTATAGTTCATATAGTACTCTAGGGGCGGATGCCCCATCTTCAATCTGTACCTTGTAGACAGGGCCGTTAGCATACACTCGCTCGATAACCTTGTACGGCTGTACTTCCCATCTCTCACTTAGTTTTCCTTTAGGGCATTTCTGTCTGACCAATACCCGGTCTCCAGGTTGGTGCGGTAACTCTTGAGTCGGTTTGCAGGCCGTATGTTCTTTTTCTTGAAGTTGCTGACCCGCCAACCGCCGTATCGTTTGCAAACGTTGCCGATGCTCTTTCACCCATGAGATGACATTTCGCTCCAACAGCTCCTCTGGCTGTTCCAAATTCAGCTCAATGATCTCTCGTCCAGCTCTTCCAAACAACAGTAGATAGGGGGTATAACCCGTGGTGGAGTGGACCCGATTGTTGTAGGTCCAGACCAATTCTGGCAGATAGTCTGGCCAACACACCTTCTTATCCTCCTCCAATGTCCTCAGCATCTGAAGCAAGGTTCTGTTGAAACGTTCGCAAGCTCTATTGCCTTGAGGATGGTAAGGGGTGGTCCGGGACCGCTCGATGCCATACATGCGATACAATTCTTCCATCACCTTGCCTTGGAAGCATGCGCCTTGGTCGGAGTGGATGCGCTTTGGGCACCCATACACCCGGATGAAGTCTTGACAGATGGCTCGCGCCGCCGATTCCGCAGTCTGGTCTCTAGTCGGAGTGACTACTGCGAACTTAGAGAAATGATCGGTCATCACCAAACAGTATTGCAGCCCCCGGGCCGAGTGTCCCACGAGGAGATAGTCGATCATCAAGACTTCCAACGGTTCCTTAGTTTGTATGGTCTGGATGGGTGCCCTCTGTTCAGTACTCTTAATGAGGTCACATACTCGACACTGCCGGCAAACCTCTTCCACCACAAGCTCCAACCAGCGGCAATACACATACCGCTGCAACTATTGTTAGGTCTTTGTGGGGCCGAAGTGCGCTCCGAATTCGTGGGCTTCTTTAGCTATTTCTTGAGCCATTCTTCCTGGGATGACCACTTGCCACCTTACTTCCATATCTTTTGGCTGTTTCCTCTTACGATATAGTTCTGACTCTCGCACTTCCAGTCTTTCCCACTGGTGCAACACACTCCTCATTTCAGAGTCCAGATTATCTCTCTCTTGTTTGCCAGGCTTCCTCTTTTGCGTTACCCACCATTTCATCTGTCTCAGCCCTTCGTCTTCATCCTGAACGTGTCCCCATTCCTCATTGGTTCTCCCCAGGGACCGGGGTAATGCACAGGCCTCCCTTCTTGACTGGGCCACAACCATTGGGGGCTTGAACTTATTGAAGTCTGGGGTTTCCTCCTCTTCGAGTTGCTCATCAAGATCCCCCACTGGAGTCTCCACAGGCACTCTTGACAGCCCATCCGCATTTGCGTTTTCGGTAGCAGAGCGATAACGGATGGTAAAGTTGAACTTGGCCAGGCGAGCCATCCACCGTTGTTCTAAGGCCCCCCGTTTAGCATTCTCAAGGTGGGCCAGGGGATTATTGTCTGTTCGAACTTGAATTTTGGTTCCTGTCAGGAAGCCTGCAAACTTTTCTATCATGGCCCACACCAGGGCCAGGAGCTCTAACCGGAAGGAGCTGTAATTATGAGGGTTTCTTTCGCTGTCTCGCAGGGACCTGCTAGCATACCCGATAACTCTCTCATGTCCATCCTGTATCTGAGAAAGTACTGCACCGAGTCCATGAAGGCTACCATCGGTGTACAACAGGAACGGTTGATCAAGGTCTGCGTAGGCCAAAATCGGGGCCGAAGTAAGGGCATTCTTTATAGCCTGGAAGGCCTCGTGTTGTCCCTGTGACCAGGGGATGCGCTGGGTCTTCGGCACTCCAGCGGTCCCCCTGAGCAACTCATTGAGAGGACCTGCCACCTTTGCGAAGTCTTTAACAAACCGGCGGTAGTACCATTACAACAGACAAGGGGATGCAGCCTCTTAAAGTGACAGCGTGTTTCTTATTGTCCATAACAGCACCGCCCTCTTACATCAGGGTCCCCACCAACCATTTATAATAATGGTGTCTTCATAGGAAGCAGAGGGGCATAAGGGTGATGCCCCCAACCTCTGCTAACCTTGGACACAGGTGGGCATGTACCAGCTCCCACAGATCCCTAATTTGATCCTTTTTTCAGGTGTACGCAGCACATTGTCTATAGCGGTAAAATATTTGCATATTGTCTCCAGGAAATGCCCTCATTTACCAGCTCTCTCTCTATGCCACCTTTGTATGCCAGCTTCACCATAGTAGAACTGCATCCACAAAAGCACATACATGTAGATTTAGAGATTAAGCAGCTAATGTTACGGAAGGTGCAGGCATTGTGTGCCGGAGCCAAGAAAGGGGTGGGGAGGGGGCCCCGGGGGGTATAAATGGTGGTTGGCGGCAGGGGTTGTCAGAGGAATGGGCACAAAAGTAGTCTGTACCACTTACAACAGTAAAGAACCAGATATAGGGACCAACAAACGCCTGGAGCACCGCGCCCCGCAGCATCCCTGAACATGTCGCCCCTTCCTCTCCTTCTCATATTTGGTGCAGCAGGACTGTTCTCCGCACGAGCTGCCAGTAAGTGTAACCCTCTATGTCTACACGGGGGAATTGCATGTTAAGCAATTGCTTTATCTATAAAAATCTCTATTCAATGAAAAGTTCTGCAACTTATTAATATACTTTGGGTTTCAATTCCTCACAATTTGCTACATTTCTGCTGTCAGTGAATCATTCTTGTTTGGATCCAGGGGCAGAAGACTGACCTCATTCTTCTCAGAGAAGTCAGTCCAGGGTCCGAATTGATACATTGTCAGAAAGGGGACAGATGTGATACACTGTAACAAAACCTCAGCTCAGGCTTGTTGGGTCAGAACACTGTGCGCCAATAACTACCATACCTATCATCCACATTTCTCTAGAATCATACAACATCCTCTGCTTTGCTGAATTCAATGAGAAAACTCTACAGTGCGATGATTTTCTGGGGGATGGAATCCCACAAATAGACTGCTGCCTGAACAGCAAATATGGCTTCAAGAGGGACCCCCAGTCTGAATGCCAATCCTGCCGGTGAGAAAATCCTGTGCTGCCAGAGGGACCACATCTATAATAGAGGACGGTATTATAGTAGTTATATTCTTGTACATAGGGGGCAGTGTTATAGTAGTTATATTCTTGTACATAGTGGCAGTATTATAGTAGTTATATTCTTGTATGTAGGGGCAGTGTTATAGTAGTTATATTCTTGTACATAGGGGCAGTATTATAGTAGTTATATTCTTGTACATAGTGGCAGTATTATAGTAGTTATATTCTTGTATGTAGGGGCAGTGTTATAGTAGTTATATTCTTGTACATGGGGGCAGTATTATAGTAGTTATATTCTTGCACATAGGGGGCAGTATTATAGTAGTTATATTCTTGTACATAGGGGCAGTATTATAGTAGTTATATTCTTGTACATAGTGGCAGTATTATAGTAGTTATATTCTTGCACATAGGGGGCAGTATTATAGTAGTTATATTCTTGTACATAGCGGCAGTATTATAGTAGTTATATTCTTGTACATAGTGGCAGTATTATAGTAGTTATATTCTTATACATAGGGGCAGTGTTTTAGAAGTTATATTCTTGTACATAGGGCAGTATTATAGTAGTTATATTCTTGTATATAGGGGCAGTATTATAGTAATTATATTCTTGTACATAGGAGCAGTATTATAGTAGTTATATTCTTATACATAGGGGCAGTATTCTAGTAGTTATATTCTTGTACATAGGGAACAGTATTATAGTAGTTATATTCTTGTACATAGGGAACAGTATTATAGTAGTTATATTCTTGTACATAGGGGCAGTATTATAGTAGTTATATTCTTGTACATAGGGGCAGTATTATAGTAGTTATATTCTTATACATAGGGGCAGTATTATAGTAGTTATATTCTTGGACATAGGGGCAGTATTATAGTAGTTATATTCTTGTACATAGGAGCAGTATTATAGTAGTTATATTCTTGTACATAGGGGCAGTATTATAGTAGTTATATTCTTATACATAGGGGCAGTATTATAGTAGTTATATTCTTGGACATAGGGGCAGTATTATAGTAGTTATATTCTTATACATAGGGGCAGTATTATAGTAGTTATATCCTTGTACATAGGGGCAGTATTATCTACTATATAATTGTCTAAGGGTCACTTCCGTCTGTCTGTCTGTCATGGATATTCATTAGTCGCGGCCTCTATCTGTCATGGAAATCCAAGTCGCTGATTGGTCGTGGCAAAACGCCCACGACCATTGCCACGACCAATCAGCGATGGCCATAGTCTGGCAGCAAAATGGCCGCTGCTTTACTGCCCTGCAGTCAGCGCTGAGCGCTCACACAGGGTTAATGCCAGCGTTAACGGACCGCGGTGTAACGCACTCCGTTAACGCAGCTATTAACTGTGGCTCTGCTATATACTACGTCGCTGACCAATATACTACATAGCTGTGCAATACACTACGTGACTGTGTTATATACTACGTGGCTGTGCAACATACTACGTGCCTGTGCAATATACTACGTGGCTCTACAATATACTACGTGGCTATGTTACATACTACATGTCTCTGCTATATACTACGTGGCTGACCAATATACTACATACCTGTGCAATACACTATGTGGCTATGTTATATACTACGTGGCTGTGTTATATACTACGTAGCTCTGCTATATACTACGTACGCTGTGTTACATACTATGTAGGTCTGTTATATACTACGTAGCTATGTTATATACTACGTCGGTTGTATTATATACTCCATCACTGTGCAATATAGTATATAGCCTGTGCTATATACTACCTAAATATTCTAGAATACCCAATACGTTAGAATCGGGCCACCATCTAGTAGTTTTATATTCTTATACTTTTTCAGCTCTGCTGGTTGGTCGGAGTGGGGCAACTGGAGCCCTTGTTCTGTGTCATGTAAGGAAGGTGTTCAGAAGAGACAAAGAACCTGTGTAGGACAAGGTCATTGTCAGGGAGAAGCTCTGGAAGTGAGATCCTGCAGTTTACAAGAATGCTGCGCAGGTGACCATGTGTGTACTGTATATATTATCATAGGCGATGTACAATTCTCTCTGGGGATAAAGTAACAATGAGTTGGTGTATGTAAGTATATCATATATGATAGCTTTGGTGAGCTGGTGTATCTAAGCCTTTTATGTGTGATAGTGTCTGATTCCATTGCCTAACAAAATCCTGTATTGTTCAGTGATCGGGGGTTGGTCAATGTGGTCATCGTGGTCAAGATGTTCTGTTACTTGTGGTAAAGGAGAAATGATGAGAAGTAGAAAATGCAACAATCCAGCACCTTATTGTGGCGGGACATGTACTGGCAAGAGCGGAGAAGCAGAGCAATGTGATACTCATCAGGATTGTCCAAGTAAGTGACCCCCAATAAGGTGACCATGAAACCTGATATCATGTTTGGGTGAAACCAAGAATCTTCTTAGCCAACATGGAATTCTGCCACAAGAGCCACCATACTCCTTCATGATACAACCATAGTTGGATCAGGTATTTCTTCCAGATATCTTGCAGATAATGACCCTCAGTTTGGTTTTCTTGAGAATATTCTGGAGTTGAATTTGGGTGAAACCAGGGTGGTTGTTGTTATAGAGATGTGGACTTTTAGCCAACATGGCTCCTGCACCCGGAGTCACGATACTCCTTTATGATAGGACCATGGTTATGTAGAAGAGATAGGTACGTCTTAATCAAAATGGGATTTTGCCCCTGGAGACACCATGCTCCTATCTTTTCGATTCTTTATGATAGAACCATAGGTGGATTAAGAGATTCTCCATTCCTACCTTTGGAGGTAATGACCCTCAGTTTGTTTTTCTTGAGGACAATCTTGAGTGGGTTTTGAGTAGAACCAAAGTTGGATTGTCACGCTTCTACCCGAAGCAAGACGGCACACTAAAAGACAGAAGGGGAAGAAAGCTGTGTCACTAGGGAAGGATTCAATCACCCTTGAAACTTACCCTGCGCCACCCTAAGCTTCCTAGCATTCCTGGATGGGTTATTTCATCCTATCCAGCGATCATGTTCCTACCTCTGTCTTACCCTAAGTACTACCCTGATTATTGAGTAGGATAGCAGGGATTCTAGTCTTGCTCTAACATAAAGACACAGAAGATAAACAGACAGGGATAAAAGTAAGCCACAGTCATGCAAAAACACTGTCAAACAATCGAGTGGGAAATATGGAAGTAGAGAGTGAGACAAACCAATTAAGAATAGAGATTGGGATGCACACACATAAACCAAGTACGTGCAGATATCTCATGAAACAATTAAAAATGCCTGCTCCTGTCTCAGCTCACTCTTCCAGCTCCAAACCAGGTAGTTTCAAGATATCACTGGCAACAAATGAAGCTTAGAGGAGACTATTTAAACCAGAGGGAGGTGATAAACTCAGAACAGCTGAGACAACTCAGGATGGAGAGCTTAAAGAGACAAACAGGACTGATTAACCCTTGCAAGAACAGAGCAAGGAAAAGTTGAACTGCTAATAGAAAGGTGAAGCATTTCTAACCAGCACAGATGTACATGTAACCAGACTCCGTGATCTTCTGGCCCTACTCTCTCGCGGCATCCCCATGGCATGGGTGGTGTAGAAGTTGTGGCGACTTCTTAGCCAACATGAGATTTTTCCTCTGGAGCCACAATGCTTTTCTCATCTCTTAATGACAGGACCATAGTTGGCATAGGACCTTTTCTGTTCCAAGGGTAATGATCCTCAGTTGGATTTATTGACCCTGGTCTTGTAGATAGGAGTTGTTCGGTGTCAGGTCATTCGACCTAGTCAAAGGTAAGGTACATCAGCAAGTTGGAGTCCCATAGCCATTGCAGATGTGTGGGTTCCAGCCATGACAGGCTCCAGGTACAGTATATATAGGCCCAGTAAGCCACATTTGCCCTCTATCTACCTAACTCTTGGGTTAACCAGAGCTTTTCTCTAGAGCTCACAACATAACAGCCCACAAAATCCAGTGGATGCTGGCATCACCTCTGCCATCAAAAAGTTTTCAACTCTAGTCATGATATTCCAAGTTCTTCTGAAATATCTTTTATGAGGTCCTGATGGACATTTGTTCCTCCTTCAGCTCATGGTTCATGGGGAAATTGGGAATCCTGGAGTCAATGTTCCTCTCATTGTCGAAACAAAGGACCTGGGAATATTCCAGTTCAGTCACGTCAGCGAGAGTGCAACAACCCTACACCATCCAAACGCCCACCAGGAGACCCCTGCCAGGGTAATAAGCAAGAGGAACGAGCATGTCCAGATCTTCCTTACTGTCCAGGTAAGATACCCCAGCATATGGAAGAGCTGCCCCATCCCATGTCTATCACTATCACTATATGTAGTCACGTTCTGGGCTTCCACCCACAAAGATTTCTATTGAAACCCAGTAGTGAGAAGTTAGCTACTTCCTCCTTCACTTGTGTCACTCTTGAACCTCCCATAATTTCTGGAAAAAAAAGAGTATAACTTCAAAGACTAAAAATTAAGGGTCATGGTCTTTGACTACCAAGGAGTGTTGAGAGAGGAAGGAAAAGAGCTTTTGGGTGGCAGAAAAGCAAACTCCATAAAGACAACTATGGCTCACAGGAAATAGACTGGCCAAGTATTCGAGCCTATAAAAGAGATATTGCTGATAAGGGTGGAGTGCCCCCAGACACAGGGCCGCGGGGTACTCGGTCCGGGTTGTCACGGTGGCTAGACCCGGCCTGTGACCCTGCTAAGTGGTGTCCAATAAAAGGTGATAGTGCGTAGTGCAGACCGCGAGGAATAACGAGGACACAGGGTTGCAGTTTCTTTACCTTTTTACTGAAGGTTTCGGGATCCACAATCCAGAGCACTGCTAACAGGGCTGGCTGAGACCGGCCGGTCCGAAGGCACATCCAGAGTTCCCTTTGCAGGTGGAAATCAGTGTCTACCTTCTAGCGCCTGTGTGTTGTAGTCCTTCCCTACTGAGCACCACGGGATAGTCCTCACAACTGTCATATCTGTCCTCTCTTTTCTCTCTGTCCCCCACTATGACGTGGCTAGGACGCACCCGTATGACAGGTAGACCTGGAGTTATTCTGGGACCCTGGCGATGCCCCTCTCCCACGATTGCCTCCTATGTCCGTTCAGGTGATTTAAGTTAGACAGCCCACCTGTAGTTAACTGTCCTGCCGCTGTTTGAAGTAATGCGTAGAGTCTGTTATTTCCTCGGAGCTCCGGCCACTGGCTACGCGCTTCAGTAGGATGTTGCCGTTCTCGGGGAACGACTCCTACTGGCTCTATCTCTTTTGTACTCTGATCCCGTTTCTCACTGCTTCACAGTATCCTTCTCTTCGTGTCCTTTCTAAGATGCCGCCGCAAGGTAGTGCAGGCGCGGCTCTGTAACAATCAGTCCTTTCTGCTAGGCCCCTGTCAGGAACCCACCTCTGACAGGTCTTCCCTGGAGCTCTCCCAGGCTACTTTCTGTTCTAACTTCCTATCCGACCCCTAGTTTTACCAGTGTGAGGAGTGACCTAGTAAATAGTGCCTCTTGCTCCCCCTATTGTCCGAAGTGTGAAGTGTAATGTGTGCTTGTGATACCTGGTCAGATGAACTCCTTTAGTGCAATCAGACATAACATCACCCTCCTTAGCGGCAGAGCGACATTACTGCAACGACCAGGTCTCTGGGGCGCTGCACTGGCGTTGCAGCACAATTTGGGAGCTGTCAGGGTCACGAAAAAAATCTACTTTTAGGCCACATTCCCACATTGAGTATTTAGTGAGTTTTTCCCCTCAGTATTTGTAAGCTAAATCAGGAGTGGGTGATAAATACAGAAGTGGTGACGTGTTTCTTTTATACTCCTTTTACTGCTCCACTCCTGGTTTTGGCTTACAAATACTGTGGGAAAATACTGACCAAATACTCAACGTGTGCACGTGGCCTCAGTGTCCAAACTGGTGCCATCAATACTACAGTATTCAAGGCCATAAGTCACTCTGTGGCCACGTTTTGGAGTTTGGATGATTTGTTCCTCTAATATTCCCGTAGTTGATGGCAGCTGGGGGTCTTGGAAAAAAGACTCGGAGTGTACAGTCACCTGCGGCATTGGACGGATTAAAGAGAAGAGGTCATGTGACACCCCTCCACCGCAGTACGGAGGAAGAGATTGTGCAGGGTCTATCACTCGAGATGCCATCTGCAACACAAAGGTTCCTTGCCCTCGTAAGTGACGGTCGGAACTTTAATTCTTGGGAGGTTTGTCCATTGCATTCAGCAGAAACTGACAATGAGGGTGGCAGCAGAAGAAGAGTGTGTTGATCTAGTAACAGACAGTGACCTGATATTAGTAAAGGGTTGCATGAGACAGGGAGAGAATGAGGATGTAAAGGAGAGGGACATAGTGAATAGTGCTGGTGTCACAGCAGCACAGAGTATTTTAGTAGTGTGGCATATGGATGTTGTAGGAGGCAGTGACTTGATATACATATTGAGAGGGCCGCATGTGAGAAAAGGTATAATGTAAGGAAGGGAAATGGTGCATAGTGGAAGAAGCAGATATCACAGCAGCACAGAGTATTTCAGGATATTGGTGTGCTTTTCTTGTAAGGGAGGGAACCTAATTTTAGTAAAGGGAGGTTGCATGTGAGACACCGTCATTATTTAAGGAAGGAACATAGTAGACAGAGGAAGCAGCAGATATTACAGCAGCACAGAGTATTTTAGGAAAGGGTTGTGTTT
The DNA here is from genome assembly GCF_032444005.1 of Ranitomeya imitator. Lineage (NCBI taxonomy): Eukaryota > Metazoa > Chordata > Amphibia > Anura > Dendrobatidae > Ranitomeya > Ranitomeya imitator. The sequence goes on along the minus strand of NC_091283.1, from coordinate 166,456,858 downwards.
CCTAAATGGGGAACATTATCCTGATTTTAGGAAGGAAAGGTTGCATGTAGAACACAGCTGTTATGTAAGGAAGGGATATAGTGGAAGCGGCTAATTTCCCAGCAGCACAGATTATTTCAGGAATGTGGTGTTTTGCTCTTGTGGGGGAAGTGACTTGTCCATATTTGATGATTTGAGTGACCACAGGGCTGCACGTGACGGGGAAAGTGTCCTCATGTGTGGAGAGGAATGAGGACAAGGGGAGTATCACAGGCTAACAGTAGAAGGAGCAGTGTCCCAGCGGCACAGAGTATTTCAGGGTAAATAGGGGGATTTTCGGACCTCCATGTATTTTTATAGAAGCTTTTTCTGTTTGCGGCAGTCGATGGGCAGTGGTCGCATTGGCAGGAATGGTCACCGTGTACCCGACTTCAAGGTGAAATTATGTGCCAAAAAAAAGTGGGAATTCAGTCCAGACGTCGTCAATGTATCGAGACCACTGATGGCGGGAAATGGTGTGAAGGAAAATACAGAGAAAGCCGCAACTGCTACAACATCACCAACTGCATGTGTAAGTGACTTCTGCGAACTTCCAGGTTAAAGCCATGAAATCTTCTGATACCAGGTGTTAGTCTCTCCTAGAACTCTCCTGGATCACATTTATAACAATCTGTTCCTGTTTGGGGTAGGCCACAATGATTTTAGCAGAACTCGCCAGTATTTAAAGCTGGGGGCGCTGTTGCATTAATGTCTATGGAAAGTCTGGTGTTTAAAAGTAGTACTGCAAGTGACTATAAAATATCAAGACTGTCTCAGAAACAGAAGACCCCCAGTTTTATTAGACAAGAGTGAATAGGAAACATAATATATAATGTTATTTTATAAAAAGGAGTTATATTATTGAGGTTTTACACATTCTCTTTAAGATATGCACGTGTGAGGGGTCTCATCAAGGGTGGATAAAGGGTAGCCAGGGCCCCGGGCTGTTCAGACACTGTGGGCCCCCCGATCATGTGACGGGGCCATGTGACGGGGTCATGCGACGGGGTCATCATATACCTGAACCAGATTATTCCAGAAATATAGTTGCTGTGTGAAACTATAACCTGTGAAACATCCATTGATCTAGTCAATTTACCCTTCAGTTAGGAAGAAGAAAAACAAAACACAATACTATCACCATAAGTGCCAGTATTCACAGGAGATCTGTACTTAGTATGCAGTGTCCATGTAGAGGTAATACAGTGATCACTGGTGACATTATACACAGGAACTCTGTATATAGTATACAGTGTATAGTGTCAGTGTATAGGTGACGTCTCTAGGTGAAGTCCTTCTTTTTTCATCCAGCACAGACCGCCATCATTTCTTCCAGCCAGGGCTCGTCTCTGCAGGAAATAACACAGTTATCTCGAGCTCCGCTTGCAGAACACATTACTTAATTTTTCCCAACTTGTACATTACACCACATGAAGAAAAAAAAGGCAACATAGTGTCACTGTACACAGTAACAGGATCGCCCGCCCATTTAAAACAGTGTCCTCAGAAAATAAAATAAATACATCACTGCAGTAATAATATCCCTTAATTAGTCCCTATGGTAAAAATAATATCCCCCATCCTGGCCCCGTGTATCTCATTCCTGGCTCCAGCCATATGTTCTCCCATCCTGCCCTCATGAGTATCCATCCTGCCCCATATGATCTCCCCATCCTGCCCCATCAGTCTCCATTGTATCCATCCTGCCCCATGATCCCGCATGATCTGTCTTCAATCCTACCCCATGTCTTTCATTCTGCCTCGTGTCTCCAATCATGCCCCCAGTGTGTTCAGCATCTCTGCCCCCAGTGTGTCCAGCATCTCTGCCCCCATTGTCCAGCATCTCTGCCCCAGTGTCCAGCATCTCTGCCCCCAATGTCCAGCATCTCTGCCCCCAGTGTCCAGCATCTCTGCCCCCAATATGTTCAGCATTCTGCCCCAGTGTGTCCAGCATTCTGCCCCAGTGTGTCCAGCATATTGCCTCCAGTGTGTCCAGCATATTGCCCCCAGTTTGTCCAGCATTCTGCCCCATTGTGTCCAGCAATCTGCCCCAGTGTCTCCAGCATATTCCCCCAGAGTGTCCAGTAATCTGCCCCAGTGTCTCCAGCATTCTGCCTCAGTGTCTCCAGCATATTGCCCCCAGTTTGTCCAGCATTCTGCCCCCAGTGTATCCAGCATTCTGCCCCAGTGTGTCCAGCATATTGCCCCAGTGTGTCCAGCATATTGCCCCCAGTGTGTCCAGCTTATTGCCCCCAGTGTCTCCAGCATATTGCCCCAGTGTCTCCAGCATATTGCCCCAAGTTTGTCCAGCATTCTGCCCCAAGTGTGTCCAGCAATCTGCCCCCAGTGTGTCCAGCATATTGCCCCCAGTGTGTCCAGCATATTGCCCCCAGTTTGTCCAGCATTCTGCCACCAGTGTGTCCAGAATTTTCCCCAGGGTCTCCAGCATATTGCCCCCAATGTGTCCAGTAATCTGCCCCAGTGCCTTCAGCATTCTGCCCCAGTGTCTCCAGCATATTGCCCCCAGTTTGTCCAGCATTCTGCCCCCAGTGTGTCCAGCATTCTGCCCCAGTGTGTCCAGCATATTGCCCTCAATGTGTCCAGCATATTGCCCCCAGTGTGTCCAGCATATTGCCCCCAGTGTCTCCAGCATTCTGCCCCCAGTGTCTCCAGCATATTGCCCCAGTGTCCCCAGCATATTGCCCCAGATTGTCCAGCATTCTGCCCCCAGTGTGTCCAGCAATCTGCCCCCAGTGTCCAGCATATTGCCCTCAGTGTGTCCAGCATTCTGCCCCAGTGTCCAGCATATTGCCCCAGTTTGTCCAACATTCTACCCTCAGTGTGTGTGTCCAGCAATCTGCTCCAGTGTCTCCAGCATATTTCCCCCAGTGTGTCCAGCAATCTGCCCCAGTGTGTCCAGCATTCTGCCCCCAGTGTGTCCAGCATTCTGCCCCCAGTGTGTCCAGCATTCTGCCCCCAGTGTGTCCAGCATATTGCCCCCAGTGTGTCCAGCATATTGCCCCCAGTGTGTCCAGCATATTGCCCCCAATGTGTCCAGCATCTTGCCCCCAGTGTGTCCAGCATTCTGGCCCAGGCCCCACGGATTGCCGTTCGCAATAATAATAAAAAAAAAACGAGTTATCCTCAGCTGTCCGCACTCCTTCGGCGAAGCTCTCTCCACGCTGCTGAAGTGCGCACTCGCTGGCGACTGACAATGACATCAGACATCGGAGACGTGCGCGCTGCAGCTGGCTTCAGCTGCCAGCCTTCAATTGGCTGGCGGCTGTTAACTATTGACGTGTGGGCGCACGCCCCCACGTCAATAGCGTTAAACTGCCGCAGCGCCGGTAGGGGCTCAGTGAGCCAGTAATGCCCTGATGGCGGCGGTCAATCTGAGCGGTTGCCCAGGGCCCCCCCACACCACTGGGCCCTGGGCTACCTCTCAGATTGACCTCATTATAATCCGCCACTGGGTCTCATACATGGTAGTTGGTGGTCCATGTGTCAGTCATGCAGTCTCACAACTTACTGTAAACTATATTTCCTTAATACAGTATCTTCTTGCGTATTTTTGTATTCCAGTTCCCGGAGCGTGGTCGGAGTGGAGCCAGTGGGGACTTTGCTCCCGTCCATGTGGATCGTCTGAACGAATAAGATCCAGGGAGTGTTTACCACAGTTTACTGATTACCCGTAAGTTTACTACTTCCCATCCGCCCCATGAAATTGTACAGTGATCAATGCAGTACATAAAGCAGACATCTAATAGGATGACTACTATACAGTATGTGCAGTGATTGGCTGCAGCACCATCAGTACAGACACCAGGAGCGTTACATTCTGCTAACTTTCTTTATGGGTTTAATAGTGAAAAATAAAATTCATACCATGTTTTATACCATTTACCAATCACAATGAACATTAAACATGTCTGCAATATTTACTGGTTTATGACATTTATTTTTAGAACATGTATCAAGAGGTGAATGTAATTACTTTTTATTATTTTTAGTCATTTTATAAGAAAACAATCTATTTATTCCCCCTATTATACAGGCATGTAGAGATGTGCATGTGCATACAGATACTGTATGTATCTCTATATAGCAGTACAATATTACTGGAAAAGAAGAAGCCTATTTAGATCTTTGGGCAGAGAAATTCCTCCTATATGCAGTATAGACCATGGCTCAGTGCTATAGTTTCTGCCTGCTGTGCTGGAGGTTGTGAGTTTGGAAAAGATCACAGTTGAAGAAAAGCAAGCAATTCATTTTCCGGCGTCTCTTCCTCAGTATACGGGGGAGAAACTACAATGGAGAAATCAAAATTGTCCAGACTGGCATACATGCCCAAAGCTGTCCTATAATTTGGTGGCTAGTATATAATGCTGGTGGCTACCATGTCTACCCCTCTATGATGCTGGTTCCTCACTCTCAGGGACATTACTATAGGGTCGACAGAGTTTTAGGATCCCACTTTAGCCTAACGGTTCCTCTGCCCCATATGTAGAGACCAGAATGTGTGATATTTGGGGTCCTGTTACAGATTTTTCATAGGGGCCCAGCAGCTTCATGTTTTATCTCTGATGACCCTCATGTCTTCTTCTACAGAGATATGGTCCAAGGAGCTACCGAGCTTGTGGAGGTGACCTTCTCAGGCAAGCCCATAGTGCAATGTGATCCAATCAAGGGAGAACGACTGAAAGTGGAGGAGAAAACAGAATGTCGAAACCTTCCACCGTGCAAATGAGGTGAATATGAGGTGAGGAGGAACCCATAACTTATAGGCCATGGGGCACGAGGACCAGCTGAGGGACATGTATAGACATGGTGGCACCTGGCTGGTTACATTGAGGACAGTTCATGGGACAATCAGTTTACCTTTCACGTCTAGGACCAGTCTTTAGGGTTTGTAAGGCTGGTTTCACATTTGCGTTTTTTGCCGCTGCGTTTTAACGCATATAAACGCATGCGTTTTTTTTCCTATATTTAACATTAAAAATGCATGCGTTTTTTTGTACACGTTTGGCCGCGTTTGACGACGCATGCGTTTTTTTGATGCTTGCGTTTTGGTGCGGAAATGCAACATGTAGTAATTTCTAGAGGCGTTTTTTTTCCCGCAAAAAAACGCATGCGTTCGATTGCGTCAATATAACGTATTGCTGTCTATGTAAACGCATGTGTTTTTCAGCACATACGTTTGGTTGCGTTTTTGAACGCATGCGTTTCAATAGAGAAAAACAAGTCTAGACACTGATAAGCCACCCCCCACCATCAAGGTGATAAAGGGATCCAAACCCTAACCCTATCCCTAACCCTAGCCCTAACCCTAGCCCTAACCCTAACCCTATCCCTAACCCTAGCCCTAACCCTAACGGGAAAATGGAAATAAATATATTTTTTTAATTTTTTAATTTTTTCCGTAACTAAAAGTTGATGAAGGGGGTTTGATTTCTATTTATAAGGGGTTTTCTAGTGGATTTTTATGATTGGCAGCTGTCACACACATAAAGACGCTTTTTATTCCGATGTTTGTGAAGCAGAATGAACAAAAACCAGCTTGTGAAATTTCTCATCATGCGTACCAAAAGCGCAAACGCAGGAAAAAACGCAGCGTTTGTACGCGTTTACATGCGTTTTTTTCACTACTTGCGGATGCGTTTAAAACGCTGCGTTTTTAAACGCAAATGTGAAACCAACCAAACCTGTTTTTGCTTAGCGAGCTGGTTGTATCATTTCAGCACAGCATGGCAGTGGAATTGTATGTACCAATGAAAGGTAGGGCAAGGGACAGTATAAGGGTGATGAAGTGCTGATCAGAGCTCAGTTTCTTAATTTTACATGAGGCAATAATTGCGCGGATTTCATAGAAACGGTCATTGCACATTCCCTGCCAATCAACGTAAAGGATATGATCACTTATAATCAGGAGACCCCTTCACTGATTGTGGAGGTGATCAGGAGCGATCACTCAGCCAATTACCGGCCAATGTCCTACAGCTTCCTTATGCTAATACTTTTTGTATTTTGTTTTCAGCATTTCCTTTTCCTGTTCCAGCCATTACTATACCTATGTGACTGGGATGCCAGCCGTGCGGGAATCTTCATGTGATGAATAAATATAATTTTCCTATACAAATGCGGCTCTGTGTCTTTTGTATCTACTAGGAATGGTCCTGAAGGCCAGTCATGGTGGTCAGGGGTCGGTCAGCCCGAATGGATTATATCCAGTTTACTCATTCTTTTTGTAGTCTTTTTTTAGTCTTTGCTGTACAAGACTTGTAATGGTGCCCATGACAACTACTCCTGGCCTTTAACATTGACTGCAGCTATAACTTGAGCTTTCCGGCCTTTTCTACTTGCAGGATGCCACTAAATCTGAATTTATAACAATCTCTCCTTAAATCAGAAAGACGTTGTCACGTATTATTTACTTTTCATTTGTTTCAGGGCATCCATAACTTCCCTCCCCTGCTCCCATCGGTGCTGACATGTCCTTGGCACCCTGCGGTCGTCTGTTTACCCAAATAATCTAATCAGGTAACAAAGCTTTGTGTCTGTGCCAATGACTGTGAACATCACAGGAGCGAAAAGGGAGAAATAACTCAAGAACTGTGTGCTGGCACCATATATATCTGCTTAGTGATCAAGTAAGATCTGAGCACAGTAGTCATATCTGGGCACTGCCCTATCATATCTGGGCACTGCTGTATTATATATGGCACTCCTATTATATCTGGGCACTGCTCTGTTATATCTGGCGCTGCTGTATTATATCTGGACACTGCTCTATCACATCTGGACACTGCTCTATTACTGTATATCAGGACACTGCTCTAGTATATCTGGGCACTGCTCTATTATATCTGGACACTGCTCTATTACGTCTGAGGATTGCTCTATTGTATATGGGCTCTGCTCTATTATATCTGGACACTGCTCTATCATATCAGAACACTGCTGTATCATATATGGACACTGCTCTATTATATCAGGACACCACTCTATTATATCTGGACAATGCTGTACATCTGGGCACTGCTGTATTATATCTGAGCACTGCTATGTTATAACTCGGCACTGCTCTATCGTATATGGACACTGCTCTATTATATCTGGGCACTGCTCTATTATATCTGGGCACTGCTCTATTATATCTGGATACTGCTCTATTATATCTGGGCACTGCTCTATTATATCTGGGCACTGCTCTATTATATCTGGATACTGCTCTATTATATCTGGGCACTGCTCTATTATATCTGGGCACTGCTCTATTATATCTGGATACTGCTCTATTATATCTGGGCACTGCTCTATTATATCTGGGCACTGCTGTATTATATCTGTATACTGCTCTATTATATCTGGGCACTGCTCTATTAAATCTGGGCACTGCTCTATTATATCTGGGCACTGGTCTATTATATATGGATACTTCTCTATTATATCTGGGCACTGCTCTATTATATCTGGGCACTGGTCTATTATATCTGGATACTTTATTATTATATCTGGGCATTGCTCTGTTATATCTGGACACTGCTCTGTTATATCTGGCACTTCTGTATGTATATCTGGTCTCTGCTCTATTATATCTGGATTCTGCTCTATTATATCTGACACTATCATATCTGAACACTGCTCTATTATATCTTGGCACTGCTGGTATTATATCTGGGCACTGCTCTATTATATCTAGACAGCGCTCTATTATATCTGGACAATGCTGTATATCTGGGCATTGCTGCGTTATATCTGAACACTACTCTATCAAATCTGGACACTGCTCTGTTATATCCCATTGACACCCACCAGTCAGCAGCCTACAAACTTCTGCCCCTTACTTCATCTTTTGGACTTACTCAGTGGTCCTCCTCAGCCACCCACAGAAACGGACATACATTAGACCTGGTCTTCATCCGTCTCTGCCCCCTATCTAACTTCACAACCTGCCCTCTCCCTCTATCTGACCACTATCTACTCACCTTCTCATCCCTGTCCTCCTCACCTGTCACCGCAGAAACCTCACACACCTAGACACCCACATGCTCTCTGACTCTATTCTACCACTGGCATGACTGTTATGATCCGGTGACCATGGAGCCGCATGAAACTTTCTCTGGAGTAGGTGGAAACTGTACTGACCGCAAATCCTGAACTAACACCGCAACTAGAAGTAGCCATGGGGTGTGCCTAACAAACCCTAGACACCTCGACACAGCCGGAGGACTAAATACCCCTATAGATGGAAATAGGAATTCTACCTTGCCTCAGAGCAGAACCCCAAAGGATAGGCAGCCCCCCAGGAATATTGACTGTGAGTAGGAGAGGAAAGACACATGCAGGCAGAAAACAGGATTTAGCAAAAGAGGCCACTCTAGCTAAATAGGAAAGGATAGGACAGAATACTAAGCGGTCAGTATTAAAACCCTTCCAAAAATATCCACAGCAGATAATACAAAAAATTCCACCATCTAACTAAAGACGTGGAAGTATATCTGCAACTCCTGAGAATCCAACAAGACTGAGAAAATACTGACACAATCTAAGCTGGACAAGAAAAAACAAATGAATAGCACTGAATTATCAAGCGCACAGCATGTGTGCCACAGAAACAAAACCAGACACTTATCTTTGCTGATTTGGCAGCAAGGCAGGAGGAACCAGACAGAGGTCCAACACCTCCCAACAACCATGGACAACTGGCAAGGACTAATGAATCCTGCACACCAAAATACCCAAGTCAGAACTGCAATCAGCAGATACACCTGACCAGGACTGCAACCCAGGGACAACTGCATTACCACCTACAACCACCGGAGGGAGCCCAAAAGCAGAATTCACAACAACAGACACTGCCACTAGTTTGTACAATGCCACTCTTGTATCAGCCATCGACTCGGTCACCTCTGTCATGCATAGCAGAGTGCGACTAATCAATAGACAACCCTGGCACAATAACATCACTAAAAAGCTTCGGCAAGTATCCAGTATTGCAGAATGGCGTTAGAAGAAAACGCATTCGCAAGATGATTTCACTGCACTCAAACAAGCAACATTCGCATTCAAATCAGCTCTCCCCTCTGCTAAACAGGCCTACTTTACATCCCTTGTATCTTTCTTATCCCACAACCCCAAACAGTTGTTCAACACTTTTAACTCCCTCATCCACCCACCACTGCCCGCTCCGAGTTCCCTAATCTCTGCCGAGAACTTTGCCATGCACGTCAAAAATAAGATAGACTAAACAAGGCAAGTCTTTGTTGTCAAACCACCACAACCCCTTGTATACCAGACCAATGCCCTAACCCCATAACTTCCCTCTCCAAAATCACTGAAGGAGAGCTTGCTCATCTTCTCTACAAATCACACCTCACCACTTGTGCGCTTGACCCCATCCCATCCCACCTCCTTCCCAACCTCACCACTACACTAATTCCATCCCTAACCCATCTCTTCAACCTATCACTAACTTCTAGTACCTTCCCCTCTGCTTTGAAACATGCCACAATCACACCTATCCTCAAAAACCCATCACTTGACCCAAGCGCTATGTCCAGCTATCGCCCCATATCTTTGCTCCCATTTGCTTCCAAACTCCTTGAGCAGCACGTCCATGCTGAACTTTCCTCTCACTTTGCATATAACTCTCTCTTCGACAACCTACAATCTGGCTTCCGTCCCCAATATTCCACTGAGACTGCCCTGACCAAAATTACTAATGACTTACTTACAGCCAAAGCTAACAGACAATTCTCTATACTCCTCCTTCTAGACCTGTCCTCTGCCTTTGACACAGTTGACCACTGCCTCCTACTACAGATCCTCTCTTCCTTTGGTGTCAAAGACCTTGAGACCTTGCCCTGTCCTGGATCTCCTCATACCTTACCAACCGCACTTTTAGCTCTTCCTACTCCCATACTACCTCTTCATCTCGTCCCCTCTCTGTTGGTGTCCCTCAAGGACCCCTTCTCCTATGGATTCCAGTACCATCTATATGCTGATGACACTCAGATCTACCTCTCTGGCTCAGACGTCACCTCTCTGCTCTCCAGAATCCCAGAGTGTCTATCAGCCATATCCTCCTTCTTTTCCTCTCGCTTCCTCAAGCTCAATATGGACAAATGTGAACTAATTATCTTTCCTCCATCTCGCATATCTTCCCTACCTGATCTATCTATCAAAATAAATGAAATCACACTTTCCCCTGTCCCAGAAATCCGCTGCCTTGGAGTAACCCTCAACTCTGCCCTGTCCTTCAAACCGCACATCCAAGCTCTTGCCACGTCCTGTCACCTCCAGCTCAAAAATATTTCCAGAATCCATCCTTTCCTCAACTCTCACTCTACCAAAATGCTTGTGCATGCCCTGATCATCTCCCGCCTCGACTACTGCAACATCCTCCTCAGTGGCCTACCTTCTAACACTCTCGCACCCCTCTAGTCCATCCATAACTCTGCTGCCCGACTAATTAATCTCTCTCCTCGCTGCACTCTTGCTTCCCCTCTTTGCAAATCCCTTCACTGGCTCCCAATTTCCCAGCATATCCCGTTTAAACTACTAACACTGACCTACAAAGCCATCCATAACCTTTCTCCACCGTATATTTCCGAACTAATCTCTCAATATCTTCCCTCACGTAATCTCCGGTCCTCCCAAGACCTCCTTCTCTCCTCGACACTTATTTTTCTCCTCACCCAATCGCCTCCAAGACTTTTCTCGCATATCCCCCATCCTCTGGAAACCTGTGCCCCAACACATCCGGTTATCCACCACATTTGGATACTTCAAATGGAACCTGAAAACCCATCTCTTCCAAAAAGATTACAACCTGTAATGATCATACGGCCACCTCAACACCATTGGAGCTACTGCAACCCCGGTCTACTGTCTCCTTCCCCATAATCCTGTAGAATGTAAGCCTGCAAGGGCAGGGTCCTCTTCCCTCTGTATCAGTCTGTCATTGTTAGTTTGTTTACTGTAAGTGATATTTGTATTTTGATGTAACCCCGTCTCATGTACAGCACCATGGAATTAATGGTGCTATATAAATAAATAATATCTGGACACTGCTCTGTTATATCTGGCACTGCTGTATTATATCTGGGCTCTGCTCTATTATAATACAAAATCTTTAGGACAGAACACATTCTATAAAGGGTGACCCATTCCTATGTAACCAGATCACCAAAGGCAATAGCCGTGGAAATTACTCCCACCAATCTGTAAACAGAGAATGGAGTAAAATAGTCCACCAAAAAAGTAAAAGCAAAGAAATTTTATTAAACCAAATGTATAGAAGGCACCAAAAATAGACAATATTAAAAATACCATATCATTGACAGACCCCTGGAAGCGCTTGGTATTAGCGCGAAACGATCGTCGTCGTCTTGCCTGTCGCACTCCTACTTTCACTCCCTCCCTTGAACCGTGAAGATGATTTGCTGCATGTTCTAATAAAGGACGTTTGAATTGCCACTGATTGGTGAGTGCTATTGCGTTTTTTCTATTTTTTTATTTATATAATTGACAGAGCTAAAGAAAACAAGGAATCAGGTGCAGCAAAAAATCACGTGCAAGCACACAGATACAGCATAGTAGAGTCTAGTAGTAAAACATATAAATACAACTAAAGTGACAGTGCTTCAAGTCTTTATCCAGAAAGAGTAAACAGTGAGACACATGCAGACATGTCAGCATAAGTGCGCAAAATATAATGTCTTACATGTCATGATAGATAAACATTCTAATGCTCACATGGCAACATAAGGATCACAAATAGTAAATGCCCTTACCCATGGCTGTCCTGCAAGTCACACGTGCAACCCCAACGCGCGTTTCACGTGGGCTCGTCAGGGGGCTGTGATGGTGTGCTCTGTCCCTAATGCCCCTTATAAATCCCTTTGCCAGCTGTAGAAATCATCGCTGTTTATGGTGCTGTGGCCGAAAGCCGAAACCCAGAGGTTGCGTCGCACCAAGCGCCACAATTGTGGTATGGGTAATTTTGAATAATAATAATAATCTTTATTTTTTATATAGCGCTAACATATTCCGCAGCGCTTTACAGTTTGCACACATTATCATCGCTGTCCCCGATGGGGCTCATAATCTAAATTCCCTATCAGTATGTCTTTGGAGTGTGGGAGGAAATCGGAGAACCCGGAGGAAACCCACGCAAACACGGGGAGAACATACACACTTCTTGCAGATGTTGTCCAAGGTGGGATAAGAACCCAGGACCCCAGCGCTGCAAGGCTGCAGTGCTATCCACTGAGCCCAGTGACGTCACTGACCCGCACGCGTCACATACAGGCGCCAGTAGTGATGCACCAATATTACCGTAATCATCTTGGAGACATGCGCCCTAGCAATCTCATTGCAATACGGCAGCCTTAACAAGATCTATTATATCTAGACAGTGCTCTATTATGTCTGGACAATGCTGTATATCTGGGCATTGCTGCATTATATCTGAAAACTGCTCTGTCATATCTGGACACTGATCTGTTATTTCTGGAAACTGCTCTGTTATATCTGGCACTGCTGTATTATATCTGGGCTCATCTCTATTATATCTGACACTATCATATCTGAACACTGCTCTATTATATCTTGGCACTGCTGTATTATATCTAGACAGCACTCTTATACCTTATATATAGACAATGATGTATATCTGGGCATTGCTCCAATATATCTGGATACTGGTCTATTATATCTCAGCACTGCTCTATTATATATTGGCACTTCTCTATTATTTCAGGACACTTCTGTATTATATCTGGACACTGCTCTATTATTATTGCGCTATGATATCTTGTGGTAGATCAACTCACGTGGCGGTATAGCGGCACATTGAGGTAGAAAATAGGAACACCGTCCTTTTAGGGTAAGATCCTGCATTTGAGCAGAGCCAAAATTTTACCCAGACACCCATAGATCAAGAACCTCAGCCTCACTCAGCACCAAATCATCCTCATCACCCGCCAGGACACACAAGGGGAACTGCTCCACCTTCGGCTATGACGGGGATTGATCAGGGTTGAGTTGGCTTCTGTCTGAGTCAAATATCAATCCTGCCTTCCTCCACAAGTCCCAAAATAAGCTGAAGTCCCACCAGATTATCACGGGGTGTAGTAAATCTCTCACTACCCCGACCTCATGGGGCTCAGTACCACAGTTTGTTTTTATATATACTCTGGCAACAGGGTAGTCCTTGGCATCACCGTTCATACAGCGGACGCCCACATGTTTCAGTGGGATCAACTGGTGGGGGAGTGTGGCCCTTATCAGGGTCACCAAACTCCCTGAGTCCAATAGTCCTGATACCAGCACTCCATTTATGGACACGGGACATGATTGCGGCCCATCTTCGGGCTGATGGTCCGCACTGTAAGCGGGATAAGCATAATACATGCAGCACCTGCATAGGCTGCAATCCATCTGCTTGGAAGACAAAGGATAATGGGCGGCTATGTGTCTAGGACGTTGACACAGCCAGCAGATCAGGTCTTTCCCAGCAGTCTTTTGCAACCCCTCCATGGCTCCTTGGGATCACGGAATTCCCCCAGTGGTGGCTCTGCTACCTCTCTTTAGGGACTCTGGCTCCAGCTGAGTACCCCAGTATAGAGATGCACCACCCCCAGCTTCCTTAGCGACCTCTTAACCACCTGGTATCTTTCTACAAGGCCCAATTGTATTAATTGTATGGGTTGGATATCCGACTTGAGCACCACCAGCAGCATTATTCCAGAGTGCCGTGTTATTTATTTCCATTTACTTTCTACGAGGCCCACCAGGTCATCCGCTTTCAAGGGGACCCCCCTGGGCAACCCATGTCTGTACTGGCCTTGGTAGGGAGTAGATAAATCTGTCCATTACAAACCGCTCCACCATCTGGGCTGGAGTGGAGGACTTTGGCTGCAACCATTTCTGCACCAGATGCAGTAAGTCGAACATTTGAGAGCAAGGAGGTTTATCACCGCATGAACCCTTTGTGCTTGGACAGACATAGTCCACAGTTTTTAGTTTGGCATATTCCCAGGCATCTTGCAATGCCAGGTCATAATAAGCCTTCTGGGGCTCCCCGGTTATATATGGGGTCAGCACCTCCGCCTACTGGTCTGGCGGCAGTCTCTTTTGCTCCAGTACCCGCTCAAAAACAGTCAGAAATGCCTCTACATCATCCCCGGGGCCAATTTTCTGTATCGCTCGTCTTACCACCTTCCGGATGTGCGTGTCGTCACCTGGACTTGTGGAATGGGCTTCCAGTCTCCCACGAACCGTCTCGGCAAGCAACTCGATCTGCTGCTTTGTCTGAACTGGTCCTGATGCTGTTGCTGCTGCTGTTGCATCTGCTGGATAAGCAATTTACTTGTCTCCTGTGCCAGCTGTTGTTGCTGCTGCGCGCTCACCAGATGCTTGAGCAAATCCTCCATTTTGCCTGACGTCATCTGCTGGCTTGTGGCCTCCTTAAGGCTGGGTTCACATTGCGTTAACAGCAGCCTGTTCAACACATAACGTTAATGGGCTGCTGTTAACGCAAGTGCTGGTTTTGCAGCACACTAGCGCAGATAGAGCATCTGCTAGCTCTATCTGCGCTAGCGGTGATGGACCCGGAAATGCTGCAGCCCGCGTCTCAGTCTCCGTCACTCAATGACGGCACATGGCTAGCGCACGCCCATTGTGGGCATGCGCTAGCGATGCATCCGACATTGCTTTCAATGGCGGCGTTAACGGACTACGTTACACCGTGTTATGCCGCGGTGTAACGTAGTCCCTTTAACGGAGGCACAGAACGCAATGTGAACCCAGCCTTACCCAGGACATGCAGTTTGACCACAGCTGCTACTGGTGTTCCCGGAACGCTGTCTGCATTCAAAACACCACTTGTGGTAGTTCAACTCATGTGGCGGTATATTGAGGTAGAAAATAGGAAAACTGTCTCTTTAAATCCTCGGTTGGTTTATTATTATGTGGTATCAACCAATAAGAGGGGAAAACAAAGACAGCCTCCTGGCTAAAACAGGAAAACAACAAAGAAAAACAAAAACTCTGCAACACTGTCCATACTTATGTGGGTAACATCCTGCTCTGGAGCAACACAGGTTCAGTCTTCTTCCACAAGACACAAAACCACTGGACAATCCTCTTTCCAGTCAATCTGGCCAAAGATTGCCTCTAGAGCCCAGTTATTTAACCCCTTAATGACCGCCAATACGTCTTTTAACTGACCTGAGATATAAGAGAATAGCCTCCCCATACAGGTGACAATCCAGCAGCTGTCGGCTGTACACTATAGCTGACAACTTGCTGCACCGGCCACGATCAGTGTTTGCACCGTCCAAATCTTTTTTAAAGGGAACCTGTCACCCCGTTTTTTCAGTAGGAGATAAAAATACCGTTAAATGGGGCCTGAGCTGTGCTTTACAATAGGGTATTTTTGGTCCCCTGATTCCCTACCTATGCTGCTGAAATACCTTACAAAAGTGTCCTTTTTCGCCTGTCAATCAGGCTGGTCAGGTCGGATGGGCGTGGTCACAGCGCTGTTTCTCCCCCACATCTTGCTTATGTTCCCGTTGGTGGCGTAGTGCTTCTCGCATGCGCAAGTGCCGAATGCACTGCGCAGCTGTAGAAAAAGAGCGCGCTCGCCGCTATTCAGCGGTTTCTCGGTAGGCGCGGCCATCTTCCTGAGGCCGCGCGTGCGCAGATGGAGTCTGCTGCTTCCCGGGGCTTCAGGAAAATGGCCGCGGGATGCCGCACGTGCGCAGATGGACATCGCGGCGGCCATTTTCCTGAAGCCGAGATTCGAACTCGGCTTCAGGAAAATGGCCGCCGCGATGTCCATCTGCGCACGTGCGGCATCCCGCGGCCATTTTCCTGAAGCCCCCGGAAGCAGGAGACTCCATCTGCGCACGCGCGGCCTCAGGAAGATGGCCGCACCCACCGAGAAACCGCTGAATAGCGGCGAGCGCGCTCTTTTTCTACAGCTGCGCAGTGCATTCGGCACTTGCGCATGCGAGAAGCACTACGCCACCAACGGGAACATAAGCAAGATGTGGGGGAGAAACAGCGCTGTGACCACGCCCATCCGACCTGACCAGCCTGATTGACAGGCGAAAAAGGACACTTTTGTAAGGTATTTCGGCAGCATAGGTAGGGAATCAGGGGACAAAAAATACCCTATTGTAAAGCACAGCTCAGGCCCTATTTAACGGTATTTTTATATCCTACTGAAAAAACGAGGTGACAGGTTCCCTTTAACCCTTTAGATGCTGCTGTAAATAGTGACTACATCATTATAAATGGCTAACAAAGTGTGGGGGCTTCCTCTTTATCCCAAATGGTGCCCTCAGATCATGACTGTGTGGTCCTGATGTTTGCCATGGCAGTTCACAAGCAAATAGCGGCCTTAGAGTCTGCCGGCTGTAGTAATCTGTTCAGAAGTTAGAGGCATTTAGATGATAAAAATACAGTTTTTCATTTCTGTCATGCCACTTTGCATTCATTCCTGAAAATCACCTGAAAGGTTAATAAACTACCTGACTGCAGTTTTCAATATGTCAGGGGGTGCTGTTTTTAAAATGGTATAACTTTTGGGGGTTTCCCAATATATGGGACCACTAAAGTCACTTCAAACAAAAAAAATGAAAAATTGCTGCTACATTTTTAACCCTCCTAAAATGCTAACAAAATAAAAGAACATTTTACAAATGGTGCTGATGTAAAGCAGACATGTGGGAAATATTATTTATTAATGTTTTGCTGTAGTATGAGTATCTGAATTAAAGGGATAATTATTCAAAATTAGAAAATTGCTAATTTTTAACATTTTTCTCAAATTTCTGATATTTTTTTATAAATAAACACTAAACATATCGACCTAAATTTAGCATTATAATAAAGTATAATGTGTCATGAAAAAACATTCTCAAAATCACTGGGATTTGTTGAAGTATTCCAGAGTTATTACCACATAAAGTGACACTGGTCAGATTTCAAAAATTTGGCTCCGTCACGAAGGGGTCAAACCCCAGACCATGTGACTCTTTCCATCATGTGACTGAACAAATGATTATGACATCACAGGGGTTCTGTCGGCTCTGCATGTGGAGATATGGTGGACCTCCTCCCTCCCGCTCTATGGAGGTCCACTAAAACCAGCCTATTATGCAACTTTAGCTTAACCCTTACAACACATAGTGTGCTTGAGGGAAAATACTCTGGTTTCATATCACTGACGCCATTAACCCCTTAACGATTGCCAATACGCCTTTTAACAGTGGCAGTTAAGGGTACTTATTCCTCAGCGCTTTTTTAATGGCACTGTGAAATAAGTCTATAGCGCCCCCCAGCGTCGGCAAATCTCTGGGGTCTCGTCTGCCGGGGGATAGCTGAGACCCCGCAGAACATGATTTGGGTCAGTTTTTACCAACCCAGTGTTGCGATCACCATTATTCACCGAATAACGGCAACCGCAAAAAAAAACGGTTTCCCATTTATTTCTTCCTCCTCTGATATGATCTAGCACATCAGAGGAGAGAGAAATGATGTCCCCTGAGCCCACCTGGTACCTCCGATGTCCCTGATGTCTCTGATGTCCCCTGGTCCCTCCGGCTCTGTCCCCCAGCCCTTGGCGTCTTCTTCCGGGAAGAAAATGACGGGTGCATGCTCAGTGTGCCTGCCGAGATCTGACGGCCCGGCACCTGTCAACAATAGGAGATTTTTCCTATTGGTTCACTTTGATCACTGTGATAGACCCTATCACAGTGATCACAATAAAAAAAAATTGTAAATCAAGCCCTCTTTATTACCCCCTTAGTTAGGTAAAAATAATACAAGTTAAAAATTATTTCCATTTTTCCAGTAAGGTTAGGGTTGGGGTTAGAGCTAGGGTTAGGGTTGGGCTAAGGTTTGGGTTTGGGCCAGGGTTAGGGTTGGGGTTGGGGCTAGAGCTAGGGTTAGGGATGGAGCTAGGGTTATGTTTGGGGTTTAGCTAGGGTTAGGGTTGGGGCTAGAGTTAGGGTTGGGGCTAGAGCTAGGGTTAGGGCTAGAGTTAGAGCTAGGGTTAAGGCTGAGCTAGGGTTCGGGTTGGGGCCATGGTTAGGGTTGGGGCTAGGGTCAGGGATGTGGTTAGGGTTGTGTTGGGGTTAAGGTTGTGTTGGGGTTAGGATTGTGGTGTTGGGGTTAGAGTAGTGTTGGGGTTAGGGTGATGTTGCGGTTAGGGTGGGCGTTAGAGTTATGGTTGTGGGTATGGTTGGGATTAGGGTTAGGGGTGTGTTGGGGTAAGGGTTGCATTAGGGTTGGAGTTAGAATTGGGGGTTTCCACTGTTTAAGTACATCAGGGGTCTCCAAACGCTATTTGGCGCCCACCATCGATTCCAGCCAATTTTGCCTTCAAAAAGCCAATCGGTGCTCCCTCCCCTCTCTGAGACCTGGCATGCGCCCAAACAGTGGCTTTCCCCCACATTCGGGGTATTGGCGTACTTAGGAGAAATTGCACAACAGATTTTGTGGTCCATTTTCTCCTGATAACCTTGTGAAAATAAAAATGTTTCCAAAGTTAAATTTTTGTGAAAAAAGCAAAATGTTCATTTTTTCCTTCCATATTGCTTTAGTTCTCATGAAGCACCTGAAGGATTAATAAACTTCTTGAATGTGGGTTTGCGCACCTTGAGGGGTGCAGTTTTTAGAATGGTGTCACTTTTGGGTATTTTCTGTTATACTGATCCCCAAACTCACTTCAAATGTGAGGCGGTCCCTAAATTTTGTAAATTTTGTTGGAACAATGAGAAATTTCTGGTCAACTTTTAACCCTTATAACGTCCTAAGAAAAAATATATATATTTCCAAAATTGTGCTGGTGTAAAGTTAGCATGTGGGAAATGTTATTTATTAAGTATTTATTAAGTGTGACACCACTCTCTGATTTAAGGGTACAAAAATTAAGTTTGAAAATTGCAAAATTTTCAAAATTTTTGCAAAATTTCTGCTTTTTACCTAAAGAAATTTTACCACTAACATGAAGTACAATATGTTACGCAAAAAAAAAAACCCTCTCAGAATCAGTGGTATCCGTTAAAGCATTCCAGAGCTATAGCCTCATAAAGTGACAGTGGTCAGAATTGTAAATATTGGCTTGGTCATTAAGTACAAAATTGGCACTGTCACTAAGGGGTTAAGCACAGTGACACATATCTCCCCTCTATTACATTACCAGTGACGTTGTCACGGTCTGGATACTGCTCTATTATATCTGGGCACTGTTTGTATTATATATGGGCACCTCTCTTTTATATCTGGACACTGTTCTATTATATCTGGACAATGCTGTTTTATATCTGGGCACTGCAGGATCTATGGCTTTGATGTATGTACTTCCCCACCAGGGCACTGGCTTGTGGCCTATCAAAGGCTACATGATTTTCATTATATATATTTTTTTATTCCTTTGCTTTTGTAGCCACATGCCCGTACCCTACTCTTTGGATTTTCAACTCCTGCACATTATACTGTATGCATAATATCGTTGCCTTGGTCTTCTGCGGTACCATCTATTGGTCACTCATATATCAGACTCATCACCCTAGTCTTTGATACTTTTTATAATAATTCAATATAGGGTAGTTTGTTTTTACTATTTTGCTACTTCCTAGCTCATTGCTGCAATTTCTTTATATGTTCTTTAGATTTGGACACTGATCTTATATCTGGGCACTGCTATATTATATGTGAGCACTGCTCTATCATATCTGAACACTGCTCTATTATATCTTTGCACTGCTGGAATTATATCTGGGCACTGCACTATTATATCTGGCCACTGCTCTATCATATCTGGGCACTGCTCTTTTATATTTGGGCACTGCTTTAATAAATTTGGACAATGCTGTATGTCTGGGTACTGCTGTATCATATCTGGACACTGGTCTATTATATTTGGGAACTTCACTATTATATCTGGACGATGCTGTATTATATCTGGATACTGCACTATTATATCTGAGCATTGCTCTCTTCTATCTATGCACGTCTCTATTATATATGGCCACTGATCTATTATACCAGGACACTGCTGTCTTATATCTGGACACTACTGTACTATATCTGGGCACTGCTCTATGATAAAGGGGCATTGCTGTATTACATCTGGGCACTGATCTAATATAGCTGAGCACTGCTGGAATATAGCTGGGCACTGCTCTATTATATCTGGGTTCTGCTTTTTTACATCTGAACGCCGCTGGTGTTTTTTCTGCTCACTATTGATCAGATCGGAGCATAATTTTAGGCCAGTGCCGGTATAATATCTGGGCACTGACATTTGTACCTGGGTATACTATAACGTCAATGGTGGTATAATATTTAGAGATTCTTGCCATAGTATTTGATCATTGGTGGTATAATCCATGGGCATTGAGAGTACAGTATGTGAGCATTGGTGATATAGCACATGGGCATTCACGGGCATGGGTACAGTACTTGGGCATTTACGCTACAGTATGTGGGCATTGGTGGTACAGTATGTGGGCATTGGTGGTACAGTATCTGGGCATTGGTGGTACAGTACAGTGGGGCAAAAAAGTATTTAGTCAGTCAGCAATAGTGCAAGTTCCACCACTTAAAAAGATGAGAGGCGTCTGTAATTTACATCATAGGTAGACCTCAACTATGGGAGACAAACTGAGAAAAAAAAATCCAGAAAATCACATTGTCTGTTTTTTTATCATTTTATTTGCATATTATGGTGGAAAATAAGTATTTGGTCAGAAACAAACAATCAAGGTTTCTGGCTCTCACAGACCTGTAACTTCTTCTTTAAGAGTCTCCTCTTTTCTCCACTCATTACCTGTAGTAATGGCACCTGTTTAAACTTGTTATCAGTATAAAAAGACACCTGTGCACACCCTCAAACAGTCTGACTCCAAACTCCACTATGGTGAAGACCAAAGAGCTGTCAAAGGACACCAGAAACAAAATTGTAGCCCTGCACCAGGCTGGGAAGACTGAATCTGCAATAGCCAACCAGCTTGAAGTGAAGAAATCAACAGTGGGAGCAATAATTAGAAAATGGAAGACATACAAGACCACTGATAATCTCCCTCGATCTGGGGCTCCACGCAAAATCCCACCCCGTGGGGTCAGAATGATCACAAGAACGGTGAGCAAAAATCCCAGAACCACGCGGGGGGACCTAGTGAATGAACTGCAGAGAGCTGGGACCAATGTAACAAGGTCTACCATAAGTAACACACTACGCCACCATGGACTCAGATCCTGCAGTGCCAGACGTATCCCACTGGTTAAGCCAGTACATGTCCGGGCCCGTCTGAAGTTTGCTAGAGAGCATTTGGATGATCCAGAGGAGTTTTGGGAGAATGTCCTATGGTCTGATGAAACCAAACTGGAACTGTTTGGTAGAAACACAACTTGTCGTGTTTGGAGGAAAAAGAATACTGAGTTGCATCCATCAAACACCATACCTACTGTAAAGCATGGTGGTGGAAACATCATGCTTTGGGGCTGTTTCTCTGCAAAGGGGTCAGGACGACTGATCCGGGTACATGAAAGAATGAATGGGGCCATGTATCGTGAGATTTTGAGTGCAAACCTCCTTCCATCAGCAAGGGCATTGAAGATGAAACGTGGCTGGGTCTTTCAACATGACAATGATCCAAAGCACACCGCCAGGGCAACGAAGGAGTGGCTTCGTAAGAAGCATTTCAAGGTCCTGGAGTGGCCTAGCCAGTCTCCAGATCTCAACCCTATAGAAAACCTTTGGAGGGAGTTGAAAGTCTGTGTTGCCAAGCGAAAAGCCAAAAACATCACTGCTCTAGAGGAGATCTGCATGAAGGAATGGGCCAACATACCAACAACAATGTGTGGCAACCTTGTGAAGACTTACAGAAAACGTTTGACCTCTGTCATTGCCAACAAAGGATATATTACAAAGTATTGAGATGAAATTTTGTTTCTGACCAAATACTTATTTTCCACCATAATATGCAAATAAAATGATAAAAAAACAGACAATGTGATTTTCTGGATTTTTTTTTCTCAGTTTGTCTCCCATAGTTGAGGTCTACCTATGATGTAAATTACAGACGCCTCTCATCTTTTTAAGTGGTGGAACTTGCACTATTGCTGACTGACTAAATACTTTTTTGCCCCACTGTATGTGGGCATTGGTAGTACAGTGTATGGACATTACTGGTATAGTATCTGGGCATTGGTGGTATAATATTTGGGAATTGATGGTATAGTATATGCGTATTGGCAGTATAGTACATGGACATTAGTGGTATAGTATGTGGGCATTAGTGGTACAGCATATGAGCATTAGTGATATAGCATATGGACATCATTGTTATAGTATATGGGCCTTGGTGAGATAGTATTGGAGCATTTCAGACACAAGCTGGAGGATCACATGTTCTTGGTTTTCTCTTGGACCAGAGTTTTACATTCTCGGTTTCCCGCTGCCATTACTGCAGATGACTGTGTAAGGGGATGAAAGAGTGAAGAGACGCACACAGCAAGTAAATATCACCATCTGCTGACCAAAGATGATAGAGAAAGTCAAAGCAGAAAGAATTGCATTATTAGGAACCAAAAAGTGAAGTGCATGTTCCCTCAGGGAAAAGATTGTAGAAGACACTAGGTCAGGTGATAGCTGTGGCACAGTTAGTAATTATAAAAGGACAGGAGGGCAGCGAAGTGTAGGAGTTGGCATCCAAACCTGTGGCAGGACAAACGTGCAGTACAGCGAGCTGGCTTACAGCCGTCGTTATGAGAGACCAGATGAGAGTGAAGAGCTGACCCAAGAAGTCAGATGCAAGTGAAGAACTGAGAGACCAGATCTGGGAGATCCAAGCCGAGTGGGCCAAGTCCAAACATAAAGAACAGTGTGCATATATACATAATTGTATTACTGTTTCTGATTGTGCCATATTTTACTGTACTGTCATTGTTTACTGTTTCCCTTGACACCGTTCCTACATATCTAAAGTGTTAAATAAATAGTTGTTTGTGAAGTAAGGCTGTATCTTCATTGTCTGTGCAGTTGCATTCGTGTACCTGTTACCACCCGGTGGTGACCCTCCCGTGCCAGCTTACACAACACTCTGGTTTTTTTTAGCACTTCCCTGTTTGCTGTATTACAACATAGACTGGGCTCTAATTCTCCTAAACAGCACTGAGCACTGAGGACAAGAGGGCAGGGGTGGAGGTGAGCCAAAGCCTTCATAAGCCGGGGCCAGCGGCTGTGACAACATAGACATTGCACCACTGGTATAAGCTATATACAGGGCAGACAGGCAGGACATGCTAACACTTAGCTGGAGTCAACCAGAAGCATCATGGTCTCTCTGCTGCTACTACTACTCTCCACATCCATCCTTCAGACTGCTGCAGGTCAGTAACCCCGGCCATCGCCCTGGTCCCAGAGGACATTGTGCCGATGTCCATTTTTGTTTTTCAATCATTTTGCTGGTGATGGATCTGAGTCATTTTCAAAGCAAACCCACAAGGCCCTGGTAATAACATCACTACTGGGCATTTGTGGCCACCGCATTGTCATGAGCACACAGCTATGGGGCATTTGCATCTGGCACCTATGGAGGCATTTATGTCTGTCGCTGATACATTGTTATGGGGCATCTGAGGTAGGCACATTGTTATGGGGAAATCTTTGTATGACACTTCATTACTGGCCATCTTTATCTGGTTGATATGAAGTATTTGCATCTGGCTCTTAGGAGACACCTATGGTTAGCACATTGTTATGATGACAATAGCTGGTGATTGTTGGGGGATCAGGGGTTGGCACATGGGGCTTGGTAGTTGTCATTTATGGGTATTCCATTGCTTATGGAGAGCATCTAAGGCTTGAGGGGTTACAATGGCCTTACAGTGATGTGAGTGAATGTGTTATGTTTGCTCCTTTAGTAGGACACTGAAAATATATCTCCCATAAATATAAGATCCATGCAAACCCCAATATTCATCACTGACCACTGGCTCTAAAGTGTCTTAGACATGCCCTTTGAACAGAGGAAGCTCTTGACTTGGAAATGTACTTCTCCGCCTCTGAAAAAATGAATCCGTGATTTAGTGTCTGGCTCCCAGAGGAGATCTTTACTGTAATCACCTGGTCACTGCAGAAGGCCCAACTACAATGGAGGTTAAAATGTCAACTGCTTGTCAGTTCCTCAGTTATAATTACTCCCATATGTTCAATGTGAGGTCCTACTTCTATGGAGATTGAAGTGTCATCTGTTTCTCACTTCCCTAGTTATAATTAATCCCATATGTATGTAAGGGTGATATGTCCCATCTGTGAAGATGTCTTTATTTTAATTTTTCTCTATGATAGCCTCCATAAGAGCTTGGAAGTATGCTTAAACAAACTAATTTTCCCAGCCCAGAGTAGAATCTCAGCAGCACCTGCTTATGGCCCTCATAATCGCATAGGTTCTAACTCGCAGTTTCCAACTTTAAGCCATATAAAAAAGAAGTCTGTGGCCACCAGCTGTCCGGGCTGTACCAGCCGGCTAGTCGGCACACGTCCCTGCTATGTGTCACAGGGTCAGTGCCAGTATGGCAGCGCTCCCCTGCCTTCATGTGCCTTGTATCACTCGATGCCATCTCCCTCCCGTCATGATGATAGCAATTTAATGCGACAGACTAACCATGCAGCACCATATCGTGCAAAAACACCACACCCAACATCAATAATAACAAATCATAGCAGGGACACTGGGCACAAAATGGCAGCAACCGATTCCTCCACCATAGAACAGCTTACCTCTGGTACTATGCCCTGGGCACGTTATTATGATGCAGAGCCATCTGGCCCTTGTGGAAGCTCAGTAATTGGCACATTGTTATGGCGGCATAGATGGGGCTATTGGCATATCTTCATAAGACAATGATGGAGCATAGTATAGCCGACGTGTTATAGAGGGTGCAGGATCTGTGCCTGGGATACTATAAGGGGGCATCTGAGGCTGGTATATTATATAGGGTTGTCTGTGGCTGGTATAGTAAAATGTGGCATCTATGACTGGTATATTATGATGGGGCATCTGTGGCTGGTATATTATAATGATGTCACGATCCATGTTTGGATCTGTGGCAGATCTGGTTTCCCTCAGATTAAAACTTTTTTCCTTTCAGGTTATCAGGGGTTAATGCAGTCCCCAGGGTGCTGTACTTGAGAAGGGTTTACATACAAATTACAGATATCACTTACAGTAAACAAACTAACAATGACAGACTGATACAGAGGGGCAAGGACCCTGCCCTTGCGGGTTTACATTCTACAGGATTATGGGGAAGGAGACAGTAGGTTGAGGGTTGCAGTAGCTCCGGTGTTGGTGAGGCGGTAGCTCCGGTAGTGGTGAGGAGGCAGTGGGGTCAGTGCAGGCTGTAGGTTTTCCTGAAGAGGTGGGTTTTAAGGTTCCGTCTGAAGGATCTGAATGTTGTTGATAGTCGGACATGTTGGGGCAAAGAATTCCAGAGGATGGGGGATATTCGGGAGAAGTCTTGGAGGCAGTTGGGTGAGGAGCGAATAAGCGTGGAGGAGAGAAGGAGGTCTTGGGAGGACCAGAGATTACGTGAGGGAAGATATCGGGAGATTAGTTCAGAGATATATGGAGGAGACAGGTTATGGATGGCTTTGTAGGTTAGTATTAGTAATTGGATACAATGAGGGAATGGGAGCCAGTGAAGAGATTTGCAGAGGGGGGAAGCGGAGGAGTAGCGAGGAGAGAGATTAATTAGTCGGGCAGAGGCAGCAGCGTTAAGAATGAACTGGAGAGGTGCAAGGGTGTTAGCAGGGAGGCCACAGAAAAGGATGTTGCAGTAGTCGAGGCGGGAGATGATGAGGGCATGCACAAGCATTTTAGTAGATTGAGGGTTGAGGAAAGGACAGATTCTGCAGATATTTTTGAGCTATAGACGACAGGAGGTGGAAAGAGCTTGGATGTGCGGTTTGAAGGAGAGGGCAAAGTCAAGGGTTACTCCGAGGCAGCGGATTTCCGGCACGGAGGAAAGCGTGATGTCATTACTTGTGATAGATAGGTCAGTTAAGGAAGATCTATGAGATGGAGGAAAGATGATGAGTTCAGATTTGTCCACATTGAGTTTGAGGAAGCGGGAGGAGATGAAGGAGGATATGGCTGATTGACACTCACGGGATTCTGGACAGCAGAGAGGTGACGTCTGGGCCAGAAAGGTAGATCTGAGTGTCATCAGCATAAAGGTGGTACTGGAATCGGTACTGGAATCCATGGGACTTTATGAGTAGTCCCAGGCCACGTGTATAGATTAAGAGTAAGGGTCCTAGGACAAAGCCTTGGGGGACTCCAACAGAGAGAGGGTGGGATGAGGAGGTAGTATGGGAGTGGGAGACGCTGAATGTGCGGTTGGAAAGGGATGAGGAGATCCAAGATAGGGCAAGGTCTTTAATGCCAAAGGAGGAGATATGATGGTATATTATGATGGGGCATCTGTGGCTGGTATATTATGATGGGGTATCTGTGGTTGGTATATGATGGGGCATCTGTGACTGGTATATTATATTGGGGCATCTGTGTCTGGCATATTATATTGGGGCATCTGTGCTTGGTATACTATAAAGTGGTATCTGTGTATCTGTGGCTGGTATATTATATTGAGTCATCAGTAGCTGCTACATTATAATGGGGCATCTCTGGCTGGTATATCATACTGGGGCATCTGTGGTTGGTATATTATAATGAGGTATCTGTGACTGGTACATTATAATCGGACATCCATGACTGGTATATTATAATGGGGTACCTGTGTCTGGCATATTATATTGGGGCATCTGTGCTTGGTATACTATAAAGGGGTATCTGTGGCTGGTATATTATATTGAGTCATCAGTGGCTGGTACATTATAATGGGGAATCTTGGCTGGCATGATGAGGCATTTGATCACATTTAGAGAGTATACGACCAGGTTCTTCTTGGCTGACCCAACTAAATCTTGGCCTCCGCTTTTTTATTCCTCAGACACCCCCAATGTTCATTGCTTCGCAGAGGTGAACGAGCAGACTGGTGAGTGTGAGGACTACCTGGGGGAAGGAGTGTCCGATATCGACTGCTGCCTTAACATCAAATATGGCTACAAGCTGCATGGCTCATCCTCGTGTGTGGGCTGCCGGTAAGAAAGATGTCTGCTGCTGTCATCATTCTCCCGGTTGCCCTTGGAAACAGACTGCAGTTTAGCTCCCACCTGTAGTCAGACATGTGATTTACTCTCTATGACTCTGACTCTGAGCTCCCATAATGCACTATTTTTCGGTAGCAGGAAACCAAATTTCAGGAGTTTGCTTTAGCTATGAATATATTGTGCTGGGACTGCCCCTTGCTCCATTCTTGTCTAGTTAATGTTTTTTTATTTTTTTTATTTATCTAGTTAATGGGAGTGTCCCACCAATTTTTTTTCATGCAGAAACAAGGACTGGCCCATAGCAGGAGGCCCAGGGTCTCAGACGGTAAAATAAGGACAATGAAGTCCTGCTCCGATGACCACCCAAAGCCAAAAGGGAACCCTTACATTTTGTTGGAATTTACGTAAACCTTGCTATCTTTCTGGACAGGCATAGTGACCAAATTTACCCCAGTCCATCCAGACCTCAAAGAAGGAAATGGTCTTAGAGGAGATACAGTATTCATGTAGCAATGAAGCCATCTTGTACCAGAAGGCCCAATGTGACTTCTTTAGTCCCTGCTGGTCCATGCCACTCTCACACTGATCCTTTCCTATACAGCCCAGCTGAGTGGTCCCAGTGGAGCAACTGGACGCCGTGCACGGTCTCATGTATGGAAGGCGTTCAGCAGCGGCAGAGGGTTTGCATAGGAGAAGGCGACTGTCTAAAAGGAGAAAGCCTGGAAGTTCGTTCCTGTAGCCTCCAAGATTGCTGTCCCCGTAAGTTCTATTACAGTGGATGCTGGGGTTGGTATAGGTAAATCTCTAGAATGTGACTGCTGTCCCTGTAAGTTCTATTACACCGGATGTTGGGGTCGGTATTGGTACAGCTCTATATAGTGACTGCTTTCCTTGTAAGTTCTGTTACATCGGGTGCTGGGGTTCGTATTGGGATTGTGTGGGCCCCTGAGGGTTCAGTCGCCACAGAGGTACTGCATCTCACCCATAGGTGTTGTGCCCCACTCTCAGGTAATGAGTGGACACCATCCAGGACTCTAACACTCGCACCCAACACATATCAGTTCAGTCTGGGCACCTGGACGTTCCCTAAGGGAGGAAGGTCTCATCTCAAGCTGGATAGGGTGTTGGAGGAGTGGGTGGGGTAGGTAGAGTAGGGGAGGAGCTAATTAGGAGGGAAAGTAAGGCTAGTTTCACACTAGCGTTTTGAGAAGCTGCAGAGGGCTGCGGACTTCCTCCGTGAAGCACTGCCCTCGTCCGCACATCCGCCGCTAGCTCCGCCTACTTCTGCATGCCGCCTACATGCGGCCTGCATACCTATCTTTAACATTAGGTACGCAGGTCGTGCGGCTGTATGCGGATGCTTCCACATGCGTCATTTTGACAGTGCGGAGAAAAAACGAAATTGCTACCAGCTGCGTCCTACGCTGGTCACCGCATCGTCAAAACGACGCATGCGGAAGCATCCGCATACAGCGTACCTAATGTTAAAGATAGGTATGCAGGCCGCATGCAGAAGTAGGCGGCGCTAGCGGCAGAGGTGCGGCCAAGGGTGGGGCTTCACGGAGGAATTCCGCAGCCCTCTGCAGCTCCTCAAAATGCTAATGTGAAACAGGCCTTAGTCAAATAGAGAGAGGATGGAGAAGCAGTAAAATGTGCTAAGAAGGAGTTCCATGCCCCTAGGACCCCTTCTGTCCTTCTGGGAGTTTCCTCCTGCTTCTCCTTCTCACTTCTCTCTTCTGTCTGTCAGGAGCTGCAGACACTCACGTCTGCTCAGCTCCACTACCTTTCTTAATCTTTTTCTAGCCCCCTCTTTTTCTAGCCCCCTAGCAGGGGAGCACACAGATCACAGGAAGCACATAGATAACAGGGGGCACAAAGCTGGGAGCCACATAGATCACAGGGATGCACATAGCTGGAGGGCACATGAATCACAGGGGGAACAGAGATTGCAGGGGGGTACATAGCTGGGAAGGCACAGATCACAGAGGGCATATAGCTGGAGGTGCAGAGAGATCACAGGGAGAACAGAGATCACAGGGGGGGCACATAGCTGGAGGGCACAGAGATCACAGGGGGCATATAGCTGGAGGGCACAGAAATCACAGGGGCATATAGCTGCGGGGGGCAGAGAGATCACAGGGGGAATAGAGATCACTGATGGGCACATAAATCACAGGGCACATAGTTGGGTGACAGGGATCACAGGAGGGGCACAGAGATGACATGGGGGAACACAGCTGGGAGGCACAGAAATCACAGGGGGCTTATAGTTGGGGGAGCAAAGAGATCATATTGGGGCACATAGCAGGGTGCACAGAGATCACAGGGAGCACATAGCTGGGGGGCACAGAGATGACATGGGAGCACATAGCTGGGAGGAACAAAGATCACAGGGGTCTTATAGTTGTGGAGCAAAAAGATCATATTGGGGCACATAGCAGGGGGGCACAGAGATCACAGGGGGCACATAGCTGGGGGGTACAGGGATCGTAGGAGGAGGGGTACAGCGATGACATGGGGGCAGATAGCTGGGGGCCACAGAAATCACAGGGGGCTTATAGTTGGGGGAGCAAAGAGATCATATTGGGACACATAGCGGGGTGCACAGAGATCACAGGGAGCACATAGCTGGGGGATACAGGGATCACAGGAGGGGCACAGAGATGACATGGGAACATATAGCTGGGAGGCACAGAGATCACAGGGGTCTTATAGTTGGGGGAGCAAAAAGATCATATTGGGGCACATAGCAGGGGGGGCACAGAGATCACAGGAGGCTTATAATTGGGGGAGCAAAGAGATCATATTGTGGCACATAGCGGGGGGGCACAGAGATCACAGTGGACACATAGATTAGCTGAAGGACACAGATCACCTGCAGAGCTGCCAGCAGAGAGATCACTTTGGACTTTCTGGCTGCAGCAGCTCCTCATCCGAGACAGTAGGATGGGTGAGCATTTGGCGCTGGCCATGGCCATGTGCAGGGCAGGCAGCGTTCTGTGATGAACGCTGTGTTCCGTGCACTTGGAGTTAAAAGGCCGGCAGAATGCGGCTGCCGCCCGGACATTGCGGACTCTGGGGACCTTCCCGTGGGCCGCATGAAAACCACCACAGGCCTTATGCGGCCCACGGACCGGAGGTTCCCCACCCCTGATCTACAGATTGTGGCCAGTAGAGGGCAAATTTAAAGAGGTACAGTCCTTTTAAGAAAAAATTGAAAACATTCCGGAGAAGCAGAAAGTTTTCTTTGGCCTTGGCCACTCTTCTGAGGAAGCCGAATTTTACTGGAAGCAGGAGTTGGGTTTTGTCAGTTTTCAATATTTGTTGTATGATTTGGGCAAACAAATCAATGAAAACTACACAGTGCAAGAGCCGAGGCCATGGCCTGAGTACACAGGACAAGTCCCACCCCTGGTCACCTGCACGTTCAAATTTTGGATTTTTTTTCCTAAGAGCGTCTGTGGCCTTTCATCATAAAGCGTTTTTTTTTTTTTACACAATCACATATACAAGTGTATCTCACTAAATTAGAATAGCATCAAAAAAAATTTATTTCAGTTCTTCAATACAAAAAGTGAAACTCATATATTATATAGAGTCATTACAAACAGAGTGATCTATTTCACTTGACACTTGACACTTGACACTTCACAGAGTGATCTATTTCACTAGGAGCAACATGGCAGATGTGACAACCTACATGGTGAGCTGCAGCATGTGCTACATGTTCACAGATCGACCAGAAGAAGAATCCAATTTCACCTGTCAGAAGTGTAGACTAGTGGCCCTTTTAAAAGAAAAGGTGCGGGGTCTGGAAGAAAGAATAGCAACTTTGAAACTCATCAAAGAGAATGAAGACTTTCTAGACAGAACAGAAGCATCTCTACTGGTCACAGAAGGTGCAAAAAGTGTCAGAGAACCTCCAAAAGCAGATGAGTGGAAGCATGTGACCAAAAGAAGCAAGAAGACCATGGAGAAATCACCAACCACACAACTGAAGAACCGATATCAAATCTTTGTAGAGGATGAAGATGGCACACCTAAGAATGAAGCAATACCAGCAAGCAAAAAAGAAAAGGGCACACAGCAACAAGTGACAGCAAAAAGTACAGCCAAGAAGCAACGAAGAGTGGTGGTGGTGGGAGACTCACTACTGAGAGGCACCGAAGCAGCCATCTGCAGACCGGATATAACTGCAAGAGAAGTATGCTGCCTTCCAGGTGCGATGATCAAGGATGTGACCGATAGGATACCAAAGCTCTTCAGCTCCAAGGACGTCCACCCATTTCTTCTGATACATGTTGGCACCAATGACACGGCAAGGAAGGACCTACCGACAATCTGCAAGGACTTTGAAGAGTTGGGGAAGAAAGTAAAGGAACTGGATGCACAGGTAGTTTTTTCTTCTATCCTTCCAGTAGACGGGCATGGCACCAGGAGATGGAACAGGATCCTTGATGCAAACAACTGGCTAAGACGATGGTGCAGACAACAAGGATTTGGATTCCTGGACCACGGTGTGAATTACTGGTATGATGGACTCCTCGCCAGAGACGGACTACACCTCAACAAACCTGGGAAACACACATTCGCCAGAAGACTCGCTACACTCATCAGGAGGGCGTTAAACTAGAAGAAGAGGGGACGGGAAGACAAACATTAGACTCGAACAAAGACGACCCAGGAAAACATACTCAGAAGGGAGGTAAGAACATTTCTAAAACAATCCACAGTGAGGAGATTGGAACAAAACAAAATCCTCTAAACTGCATGCTCGCAAACGCCAGAAGCCTGACAAACAAGATGGAAGAACTAGAAGCAGAAATATCTACAGGTAACTTTGACATAGTGGGAATAACCGAGACATGGTTAGATGAAAGCTATGACTGGGCAGTTAACTTACAGGGTTACAGTCTGTTTAGAAAGGATCGTAAAAATCGGAGAGGAGGAGGGGTTTGTCTCTATGTAAAGTCTTGTCTAAAGTCCACTTTAAGGGAGGATATTAGCGAAGGGAATGAGGATGTCGAGTCCATATGGGTTGAAATTCATGGAGGGAAAAATGGTAACAAAATTCTCATTGGGGTCTGTTACAAACCCCCAAATATAACAGAAAGCATGGAAAGTCTACTTCTAAAGCAGATAGATGAAGCTGCAACCCATAATGAGGTCCTGGTTATGGGGGACTTTAACTACCCGGATATTAACTGGGAAACAGAAACCTGTGAAACCCATAAAGGCAACAGGTTTCTGCTAATAACCAAGAAAAATTATCTTTCACAATTGGTGCAAAATCCAACCAGAGGAGCAGCACTTTTAGACCTAATACTATCTAATAGACCTGACAGAATAACAAATCTGCAGGTGGTTGGGCATTTAGGAAATAGCGACCACAATATTGTGCAGTTTCACCTGTCTTTCACTAGGGGGACTTGTCAGGGAGTCACAAAAACATTGAACTTTAGGAAGGCAAAGTTTGAACAGCTTAGAGATGCCCTTAATCTGGTAGACTGGGACAATATCCTCAGAAATGAGAATACAGATAATAAATGGGAAATGTTTAAGAACATCCTAAATAGGCAGTGTAAGCGGTTTATACCTTGTGGGAATAAAAGGACTAGAAATAGGAAAAACCCAATGTGGCTAAACAAAGAAGTAAGACAGGCAATTAACAGTAAAAAGAAAGCATTTGCACTACTAAAGCAGGATGGCACCATTGAAGCTCTAAAAAACTATAGGGAGAAAAATACTTTATCTAAAAAACTAATTAAAGCTGCCAAAAAGGAAACAGAGAAGCACATTGCTAAGGAGAGTAAAACTAATCCCAAACTGTTCTTCAACTATATCAATAGTAAAAGAATAAAAACTGAAAATGTAGGCCCCTTAAAAAATAGTGAGGAAAGAATGGTTGTAGATGACGAGGAAAAAGCTAACATATTAAACACCTTCTTCTCCACGGTATTCACGGTGGAAAATGAAATGCTAGGTGAAATCCCAAGAAACAATGAAAACCCTATATTAAGGGTCACCAATCTAACCCAAGAAGAGGTGCGAAACCGGCTAAATAAGATTAAAATAGATAAATCTCCGGGTCCGGATGGCATACACCCACGAGTACTAAGAGAACTAAGTAATGTAATAGATAAACCATTATTTCTTATTTTTAGTGACTCTATAGCGACAGGGTCTGTTCCGCAGGACTGGCGCATAGCAAATGTGGTGCCAATATTCAAAAAGGGCTCTAAAAGTGAACCTGGAAATTATAGGCCAGTAAGTCTAACCTCTATTGTTGGTAAAATATTTGAAGGGTTTCTGAGGGATGTTATTCTGGATTATCTCAATGAGAATAACTGTTTAACTCCATATCAGCATGGGTTTATGAGAAATCGCTCCTGTCAAACCAATCTAATCAGTTTTTATGAAGAGGTAAGCTATAGACTGGACCACGGTGAGTCATTGGACGTGGTATATCTCGATCTTTCCAAAGCGTTTGATACCGTGCCGCACAAGAGGTTGGTACACAAAATGAGAATGCTTGGTCTGGGGGAAAATGTGTGTAAATGGGTTAGTAACTGGCTTAGTGATAGAAAGCAGAGGGTGGTTATAAATGGTATAGTCTCTAACTGGGTCGCTGTGACCAGTGGGGTACCGCAGGGGTCAGTATTGGGACCTGTTCTCTTCAACATATTCATTAATGATCTGGTAGAAGGTTTACACAGTAAAATATCGATATTTGCAGATGATACAAAACTATGTAAAGCAGTTAATACAAGAGAAGATAGTATTCTGCTACAGATGGATCTGGATAAGTTGGAAACTTGGGCTGAAAGGTGGCAGATGAGGTTTAACAATGATAAATGTAAGGCTATACACATGGGAAGAGGGAATCAATATCACCATTACACACTGAACGGGAAACCACTGGGTAAATCTGACAGGGAGAAGGACTTGGGGATCCTAGTTAATGATAAACTTACCTGGAGCAGCCAGTGCCAGGCAGCAGCTGCCAAGGCAAACAGGATCATGGGGTGCATTAAAAGAGGTCTGGATACACATGATGAGAGCATTATACTGCCTCTGTACAAATCCCTAGTTAGACCGCACATGGAGTACTGTGTCCAGTTTTGGGCACCGGTGCTCAGGAAGGATATAATGGAACTAGAGAGAGTACAAAGGAGGGCAACAAAATTAATAAAGGGGATGGGAGAACTACAATACCCAGATAGATTAGCGAAATTAGGATTATTTAGTCTAGAAAAAAGACGACTGAGGGGCGATCTAATAACCATGTATAAGTATATAAGGGGACAATACAAATATCTCGCTGAGGATCTGTTTATACCAAGGAAGGTGACGGGCACAAGGGGGCATTCTTTGCGTCTGGAGGAGAGAAGGTTTTTCCACCAACATAGAAGAGGATTCTTTACTGTTAGGGCAGTGAGAATCTGGAATTGCTTGCCTGAGGAGGTGGTGATGGCGAACTCAGTCGAGGGGTTCAAGAGAGGCCTGGATGTCTTCCTGGAGCAGAACAATATTGTATCATACAATTATTAGGTTCTGTAGAAGGACGTAGATCTGGGGATTTATTATGATGGAATATAGGCTGAACTGGATGGACAAATGTCTTTTTTCGGCCTTACTAACTATGTTACTATGTTACTTGTTTATTTCTGTTAATGTTGATGATTATGGCTTACAGCCAATGAAAACCCAAAAGTCATTATCTCAGTAAATTAGAATACTATATAACACCAGCTTGAAAAGTGATTTTAAAATCTGAAATGTTGGCCTACTGAAATGTATGTTCAGTAAATGCACATGTAACACCCCTTTAGGGCTACCACGGTACACTGGGTGTTATGGGAGTCTCACCTCTCCAGGGCGCAGTGCCTCCACCCGAATCTTGATTGGAGCTCTCTCTCTGGGACTGCAGAAGGACTATTATCTTCTGCCAGGGGCTGACTCGGGAAGCCCCTGCCACACTCAGTACACACTCACAGGGATCAGGAGTAAAACAGTTTTTAACAGGTTTATTGCTATGCAGCATAAATGAGATTGCAATAACATGCAATACAAGTAACTGTGCTCTGTCAAAGTCATATATACATCACACTCTAATTCTACTTCAACCCTGCAAGTATAACGTAGCAGGGTATTTTTGTCTCTTCTGGTTTAACTCAGTCCAAACGTTGGGGCCCAGTTGCCGCGGATGTTGGCGCGCAAATTAGAACAGTTGGTGCACTTAGATGAATACTAATGGCAATAGTCTGGGCTGTAGGGTACTCACTGTAAATAGTGCTGGTAGAACCACAAGTCTCAGAAGGGCACTCACTGCACGTCTCCAACGGTCGGATGGGTCTCTGGACACCAGCTGGGGGTGGCCGGATTCAGTCCTTTATACGGTGGGAGTGCCGGCAGAACTCTCCAAGTTCTTGATGTAACTTGCTTCAGAGGGTAAAAACAAGCCGCGCTCTCTCCAGCAGTGTGGGTATATCCGAGGGGACAGCAACACTGCAGCATAGAGGGATGCAAATCCACAGCGCTTCTTTCTCTGACCTTTTGCTTTCACTTTCTGCCCAGCTCCTCCCTCCAAGTCCCTCCTCATCCAATCCAGGCAGTGTCATCTGACTGAAACAAGGGTCCCTGGGAATGGTAGTCCACTGCAGCTCAGGGGAAAATCTGCTAATGTCTGTAGGCCCCTAACAGCAGCTGCAAAGCTCTTCTTAGTGTCTGTAAGTCCCAGTATGCCAGTAGCTACCCTGACAGTTCCAGTGCAGGTGTTACACACAAGATACTTGGTCAGGCTCGTTTTGCATCAATTACTGCATCAATGCAACGTGGCATGGAGGCGATCAGCCTGTGACGCTGCTGAGGTGTTATAGAAGCCCAGGTTGCTTTGATATCAGCCTTCAGCTCGTCTGCATTGTTGGGTCTGGTGTCTCATCTTCCTCCTGACAATACCCCGTAGATTCTCTATGGGGTTAAGGTCAGGCGAGTTTGCTGCCAGTCAAGCACAGTGATACTGTTGTTTGTAAACCAGGTATTGGTACTTTTGGCAGTGTGGACAGGTGCCAAGTCCTGCTGGAGAATGCAATTTCCATCTCCAAAAAGCTTGTCGGCAGAGGGAAGCATGAAGTGCTTTAGTGAGAAGCACATGTATTTGTGCAATCTAAGGCTGTGTGTGGTTGTTCAGTGTTTATGTTTACTCTATTTATAGGACTATTACCGTATATAGGAACTGCGGGTGTGATGTTGGGACTGTGTAGCAGTATTTTGTGGAGCATTGTATGGCAGTATTATGTGAGCAATGTATGAAAATATTATGTGTGCACTGTATGGAAATGTTATGTGGGGTATTGTATGGCAGTATTACGTGAGCAATGTATGCGTTGTATTGGCATTGTATAATAGTTTTGTGTAGGCACTGTATGGCAGTATTATGCAAGCAAATTACAGCATTTATGTATACTTTATACTTAGTGTCTGAACACACAGGGAAAATCCAGACAATATAATAACTCTGCAGCCTCCCCAGTCAGGCTTATATTTCTTCCAAAGCAGCTTTTAACAAAAGTACTGTACATTATCGGTACTGCTGTTGTATTATTTTGGGCACTAGGAGGCAGTATTATAACATTAGCACATCAATATGTGCACTCTAGGGTAATGTAAGAGGTTTACTACATGGCACTATAAAAGAGGCACTGTATGGAACGATTACCGTATATAGGAAATGACAGTGGTACGTTTATACTGTATGGCTGTGATACGCTATACTGGTATTAGATAGACGTATTGAGATATGACTGCTCTCAATTCTTCCAAATCAAGGAAAGTAAAACTACAGTAGAAAATTCTTTTGTTGAATTGTACAACTAATTTCTGCTTGGGACTTAGGGTCTTCATCAGGTATAGTGCATACATATTACTTCTATAATTTGCTCACTTAATACTGACATATAGTACCCACATAAAACTGCTATGCAAAGCCTGTATAACACATTATGAACTGATTTCACTCACTGACCTCTGACCCATTGTATCCCTATAGAGGTTGGAGGCTGGTCCTCATGGTCCTCGTGGACCCCGTGCTCCGTCACATGTAGGGTTGGACAAAGACAACGCACCAGAGAATGCACCAACCCTCCGCCATCTTGTAATGCTGACTGCACAGGTCACAGGGTGGAGACCGAACAATGTGACACTTACCAAATCTGTCCCAGTAAGTAACAGGACATGGCACTGAACTATGGTAGTCTAAAATAGAGAAAGTGGTTCTCCAGCCTCACTACTTGGTGCTGAACTGGGTGTTGGGACCCTACTGATGACCTCGCACAGAATTAGGAGAAACCGTTTATGGACCGGTTCACTTTTAATATTACTTATCTTTTTTTCAATCCGCAGCCCATGGTTCTTGGGGTACCTGGGGGTCTTGGAATCCATGTTCCTCCAACTGCATTAGAGAAGGTTCTGGAATTTTCCCAACTCAGCCCCGTTATCGAGATTGCGATAGCCCCCCACCCTCTGTGACCCCACCTGGAAGAGCATGTGATGGAAGTCGGCAAGATACCAAGGACTGTCGAGATCTTCCCTTTTGTGCAAGTAAGCTATTAAAAAATGGAACCTGTCAGCAAGCAGGACTCTTTACCAGATGCGATACTCTTAAAGAAAAATGTCATGATATTCTCATTAAAAATGTAGTGGTTTATTGGGTTATCCACAAAAAAATCACATTGCAGCAAAACATAAAATAGGCGAAGTAGTTACAAAGAGATTTTCCACTTGAGATTCTGAATGGTAAATGGCATCTGTCTTTGTCATGGAGTAGAAGTCATCATGGCTACCAGCTGTTCATTCCTTCTGTGAGTAGTCTGAACTTCAAGTCCATAGAGAATGAAGGAGAGAAGGCAGGAGGTGACAGCCCCCATGTGCCCCCACCCTAAGAGACATGATTATATATGTCCCATAGAACAAGTGTTCTCTCTATATGGTGTTATACTCTGAGCTAAATATACAGAAATAGCTTTTGTATTGTCAGGGAGAGGCAATGTACTCAGTACAGAATTGAGAATAAGAATAATTCAAATAATAATTAATATTTAACAATTCACCCTTTTGTGGGTGACAGACATTGATTGGAACCCTCAAAGTAGATATATTGATAATAAGATCTTCTTTTCTTCTTCTTTGGCAAAATAATTTAATGTCCATAATAATAATAATATTGTTATACGTACTCAATAACATAATGATATGTAAATTCATGTTATGGTAAGCCGTGACCAATATTCATATAAAATATATAATTATACTTCCCTATACATAATTGAAGCATCTCAGGTCCGATTATAATCATCTGATGTCATCGTCGTCTTTATCTTGACGTCTTCTTCTTGGTTTTTTAAAAGAATCTTTATTTTAATTCTTTTTAAATGGCATGTAGATATTGTAGAAACCGTGTGTCATGTGTCAATCAAGGTCCATAAATTCAAATGTTGATAAGAAAACAAAGTCCATAAATGAAATGTAGCTTTAATATCTGTGCAGTGTCACCTTTAGAGACCTGGACTTACATTTGCTCACCTTGGAAATCATCTGGAATCCTTCCATATCATCCGCACTGGTCTTGGAACAGGTGTGACGTCTTTGGTCAGCACAGCAAGGGTTAAAATGACTCTTCCTTGCTATACATAGCACCATAACACATGTCAGGGTTGTAGCGTCCTGACAATTACCTGATTGTTCCCCAGCTTTTATCGAAGCTTTATAAATGATAGGAAACCACTGGAATGTGATAAAACGTAATAACACAGTTCATCTTAGCAACATAGGATCATTGTCCTCTCCAATTGTGGTTGTCAGTTTAGATACTGCAATCATAGTTGTCAGTGAGGGATGCTGCAGTTGTGATTGTCAGTGGTGACATGAATTGTAAGTCTATTATTACTCAGAAATCATAGCTTTGTTACCTTGTGGAACTTCTGGATAGCGGCTTTTTCTTCTTACAACTTTTAAGCATCAATTGAATTTAGAAATGTGAAAAGTCTTTATTAACATAACTCCAGCATCTTGATTGAAGTCTTCATTCCCTATTCTATACCAAATCTGGTAATTTTCTAACCTATAATATCCATATAATTATTATCAGAATATTAATATGGAATTCATATTTGGAAGAAATGAAATAATAATAAATGATAATACATTATTAACCATATTTTTCATATGATAGAACACTTATGTCATAGGTGTAATTTATTTTTGAACCCATAGATGTCAGTGTATTTTTTATGTCACAAGTGTTTCCATCTTTATTACTAAAACTTTATTAATAAGCTATATTTATTAGACCAATAATATGTAAAAATGTATAGCCATGAACCAAAATAATATATATATATGAATGAATGAGTGAAAGAATTGTTGTATTTAACTCAGAATTGAAACATTTTTCTCATAATGAAACCATATGATCACTATATTTAATGAAGCAATATTCTTGTACTAGACATTACTTTATTAAATATTGATGTTTTCTTCCTGAGATAAAATAATAGAAATTTTGAAACAAATGAAGTAATAATAAAAATTAGAATAAAAATAAAAATAAGGCCTTTATATGTTGATGAAATTATGCAACTTTGCATATAAAAGTTGAAATTATGCATCTTTGCATATAATACCCTTCATTAGAGTAAAAAAAATGACTTTTATAATACTTAATGTTATTATACCCAATAGTACCTTATTAATAACTCTTCTTTATTAAAATGTGTGAAGAAGAAGTATTGATGAAATGTGCTGATGTAATCAGCATCAAAAACACATTTCCCCCTTAATATCAAAAAATATTATTTTATGACAAAAATTCATTTGTAAAAATCACAATTAAAATAATTAATTATTTTATAACTGTCATATCAGCTTTATACCATATATTTGTCTGAATATGTGTACCCATCTATGTAACCATTAAAAAACACCATTGAATACCATAAAATTATCATTTGGAAAAAAATATTCTAAATGTAGATTTTCTTGATAAACCATATTGATGTGTGATTGCACTTAGCCACTATTAACTACATCAAGAAGTCTTACGTTAAAATTCACTCTTAGCAGCTGCTCATACACGTATCTGTCACTCAGACTGTGACACACATACATATGTTCACACCGCAAAGTCCTTATACAAAAAAAATATGAATGCATGTGTATTAACCCAAATTATTGTATCCTAATTATCAGTGTGCATTGTAAACTATTACATTTAATATTTTAATATTTCTTTGAATATTTCCCAAACACACATTACCTAAAACTTTGTAAACCATTTTATGAATAGAAAGACTCATAAGAACTTGGTCTTTGACTTGCCAAGGCTGAGGGATTCTCAAAAGTTCTTCTTACTGAGATTACCAGCTTTAAACTGAAACAGGGGTGTATGGTATCCTTAATATTAGCCCACAGCTCAGATATCACCTGTTGTGACATGCCATTTCATGCCATGCAGTAAATATATATATACGGTATATATTATTACCATGCAAAGAATTACATCTGCATTATGTTACAGAAATGTTAAGAGTACACAAATGTTAGATTGTTAGTTATGTATTATTTCTTTTAAGTGATATATATATATATATATATTACACACACACAATAAGAGGTTTTTGTTCAAATTCTGCTTTGAAATAGAAGTTCTAAGGAAAAATTATAGATAACAGTTAAATTTCATATTCATTCAAAGAACAAAATTATTTAAATATGTTCTACATATGTATATATTTAATATATGTATTTATTGTGGTTCTAAATATTATTACTGAAGTAAATCTCACATCTTGTTCAAGCTCCACATAACAGTCAATCTTGGGAACATCACTAATTTCCTTAGAAATTCTTTCTACACAGTCTTTTTTTTATTTCTCTGAAACAAACTTGTGAAATACGTCAACCAAATGTAAAATATTTTTCAGTTTCTCTTTTTTTTCTATTGTAAATTAGCTTAGAATCTATCTTTAGATTTGCTATCTTGCATTCTGCATATAAACTCAGCCAAAATACTTCTAATTTTTTAACTCGCTTAAAGATAAGAATTTCAGCTGACTTGACTTAGAATATGAATTAATTAAATCCATTTTTCTTGCCTTAAAATATCTCAGCTTGTAGTTACTTTGTTGGACAACGCTTTGCTCTGGTCTTCAGTACTTCCCACTTCTGTCTGTCTTCAGTACGTCTGGCACTTGTACTTCTACTAAGGCCGCCGTCACACTTGCGAGTTTTACGTACGTAAGAGCGCAGAAACTACGTGCGTAAAACTCGCATAACATATGGGTCTAGTCCTATCAGCCGTATATTACGGATCCGTAATATACGACGTTCTACGGCCGCACAAAATCGCAGCATGCTGCGTTTGTCAGCGTATTGCGCAAAAAATACGCCAATGCAAGTCTATGGGAGAGCGTATAATACGGAATGCATACGGACCATGCGTGTGACTTGCGAGAAATACGCAACTCACTAGCAGATGTCCGGAAATGTCCAAAGGCCTCAATCAGGCAGGTGAGACATGCTAATTAGCTGAAAAAGCCAGACAGTGAACCCGGAAGTCTGCTGCACGCCTCCACGGAGTGAGATTCAGCATGGCCAGCATAATAAATGTCGACATGCTGATCATTTTGGTCCAAGAGAGGCCTGTGATCTGGGACCAAAGAGACCCCAACTATGCTAACAGGGCCCAAAAAGAGGCAGCATGGAGGAGCGTGTGTGGGTCCCTCTTCCCACATTATGACCAGCAGCCACGTGAGGCACAGCGACAAATAAGTAAGTACACCCATGTTTGAAATGTAATGTTCTTGTTAAACAGCAGGCCCTTACTACTTTGAATTTCTAAACAAGAATTTATAAATTAATCCTGAAAGATATAGAAAGCACACCAGTAGATACATGGTATTGTACATGATAAACGGATTTCAGTAATGTTTTGAATAGGTGTCCCTTACTAACAGTGTTTCCCATTAATTGTGCTTTCTGGGATAGAGGGTAGCGGACTCTGTCCTTGTGGCCTTGCTTCATAATTGTGTGAGTTTTTCAAATTTAATACTAAATGTGCTCCACAAATGGCTATTTCTATGCTACACTTAAATCTGTGTAGTCGATTACACCTTGTGTGAGCACTCTGCATAATGGGCTAATCAATGTGTTTAATTTTTGTTGTTTCAGTGGGTGATGTTACAACAAGGTGGCGGAGTATCCGTGACCAATATAGGAGGGAGAGGCAGCAGCGGGAGAGAAGTGGAGCCGGGGCACCTCCTAAAAAATGGAAATACGTGTATTTCGACCGGCTAACCTTTCTGAACCCCAGCATGGACCTCAGGCCGTAAGTAAAAACATCACAAACTTTTTTAATTTTTTAAGTTGGAGAAATGATTCCAAATAAAATTTAAACTAAATACATTTTTCTTTTTCAGAACTCAGGTTAACCTCACTGACAGGGAGACAGGGTCTGACTCTGAACTGGTCATTGACCCAGTTGGTGAAGGTGAAGAGGTGGCTGGTCCATCTGCTGCTCCCTCAGGCTCCATCCCTCCAGGATCCTCCTCATCTGGCCAGCCAGCTCCAGCTGCAGCAGAACAACAGCAAGAGGCCCCACAGTTCGCATCAGCAGCATCAGCAGCAGCAGCAGCACCACCACCTAGCCAGGATGACCCTGGAAATAGCAGCAGCCCAACTGTTGCCCTGGAGCGATCCCCACAGGCTGCAGTCAGACCACAGCATTCACGCCGCAGGAGAGAGCTTCTCCAAAGCAGGAGAAACGTGGATGCTGGGGTCATGAACTATTTGGCACGGGTTCGAGAGGATGATGGGGAGGAGGGATTTACACGTAGCCTTGCCCAGTACTTACGGTCCATAGAGCGGGAGTTGAGGCTTTGTGTGAGAGGGTGTTTTCAGATCCTTATTGATGCATGCACCCCCCCAAATAACCCATACAATCTCTTGCAGATGATTGAACAGTGGCAGATGTCACCAGAAAATATTCTGCGGCCTCAGAGATTACAAGGCATGCATGCTCAACAAGGATCTGAAGCACCCCCTCCATGTCAGCCAACACCTCAACCCCAACCCACAACGAGAACCTACAATGGCAACCTCAGCACCATATGGCGGGATATCAGCAACCATCCCAATATGGCCACTTGTCCACACCCAGTGCTGGAGGCTGGTCCCAGCCTGGGTTTGGACAATATGGTCATTTTGGGTTGGGGTATGATTCCCGCCCATATGGTCATCAACATCAGGGGTATCTCCAAAATCCTGTCCCCACTCTTCAAAGTGCCCAGCATCATAGCAGGCCTAATGTCCCTCAGGCCACTACAACATCCGCACAGGGTGCTGGACAATTGGGCCTACAAAGGCCACCTGATGCTGACCCTGAGCAATCAACATCTCCAGCACCTACCTACCAGGACTTGTAATTTTTTTTGTTTTCTTTTTGTTTGGTTTTTTAATTTTAATTTAACCATTTTGTTTATTTTTTATCTTTGATTTGTATAGACAATATTGTTTTTGCTTGTGCTTACATAGCAATCTTGAATGTGGATGTTGTTCCTATTTTTTTGGCCAC
Source organism: Ranitomeya imitator (assembly GCF_032444005.1). Classification (NCBI taxonomy): domain Eukaryota; kingdom Metazoa; phylum Chordata; class Amphibia; order Anura; family Dendrobatidae; genus Ranitomeya; species Ranitomeya imitator. The sequence continues at coordinate 166,413,014 of NC_091283.1, read as the reverse complement.
AAAAAAATTTGGAATTTAGATAAAAAAAATGGTTATGCCAAAACAATAACCAACCAAAAAAAAAATTACATAAGTAAAATTTTCGTTAATAACAATCAAACTCTGGATGCGATCTATTCATTCTTACATCACACACACATGACATGCTCATAACCATATGTGAAATAATTAAATACAACAGACCTAGTTTCAAAATTGGTTAACACAAACTTTATATATCTAACTAATTACACATGCAAAATTGCATAGTCTTGCCAGGGAGTAGCACCTTGAGGAGTCAAAAAATAATTTGTCAAGACATCACGAACTTTGAGGCCAGAAAGTGGACGACGCGGAGGAGGGACATATGGGGTAGGCCTACTAACATTGCTCATGAGGTGATCTTCAAAATTTGGAGAGGAACAATCATGTATTCTGGTGAAATTATGTAGAATTACACTGGCTTTGATCACTTCATTGATTGTAGTCTCACTCAGCTGGATGGCAGACTGAAGAACCCGCCATTTGGCAACAAGAATCCCAAAGGCGCACTCAACCAGTCTCCGTGCCCTGGCAAGTCTCAAATTAAACACCCTCCGCCGGTGGTCAAGGTTGCGCCTGGGGTAAGGCCTCATGACGTGCTCGTCAGTTGGAAGGCCTCATCTCCAACCAAACCAAAAGGCACTGCTTCCGCATTGGAGCCTGGGAGCTGTTGTGGTGGTGGGAGGTTCAACTGGTTGTCACGTAGCCACCGACCCATTATGGACGAATTGAAGACCCTAGAGTCTCCAGTTCGCCCATAGGCCCCAATGTCTACAATTATAAACCTGTAGTTACTGTCAGCAACTGCTAACAGAACTACAGAGAAAAACTGCTTATAATTGTAGAAATGGGAACCAGAGTTCGGCGGCTTACGCACCCTGATATGTTTCCCATCCACAGCTCCAATGCAGTTAAGGAAGTCACAAGTATTTTTGAAACCAGTGGCGATTTTGAGCCAGTCCTCCTGTTTGGGCTCAGGCATCACAACTTCCTGAAGTTTCTGCCATATTTGGGAACAAGTTGTCCTAACAATACCTGAAATTGTCGACCGCCCAATCAGAAACTCCAGGTGTAGACCCGCATAAGACAAGCCTGTGGACAGGAAGCTGAAATACAAGAAAAATTAAAAAAAAAATTAACATGAGGACTATGAAAACATGAAGAAGCACAAGTGTATATTTCATTTACTATGACATTATTTACAATATAAAAAGGTTCATTTAACATTCTTACTATACTAGAATATTAACACCATTTTTTTTATGTGCTTGTGGCTTCATGTCCAAGTAAAGTTACTGAAACATAGTAGGACACAACACATTTTTAAAAACAATAAAAAAAACATACAGTATGTGCGAACGTTGAATACATACCGTAAGGTTAGGAGCAGACGCTCCTCAGCATAGATGGCTTTTCTCATCCAGGTGTCCTGATAGGTGAGCCCAGGACGTAAGATCTCTAACAACATGTCAAAAGTCCTGATGGACATGCGACTATACAGGTAAAACTTGTCAGGATGTGCCCTCAAAGCTGAATATAGTCTCTGGAAATGTCCTTTACTCTGGCGTTGGGTCAATAGAGGATGTACCCACAATCTTCGTCTCCTCCTTCACGGATCAACATTGACCTGATATGGCTGGCCAAAGCGACGAGACAACACCCAGTGAAGCAACACCCGCTGAGTTGTGCTTAAATACACATGGTCAGACATGTTTGTAAGGTCAAAGCAACACAGCCAAAATATGCTAGAGAACATATAGGGCAGATGGGAGGGGTCCACCTGTTGTAGAGGGCTTAAATAGTGTGGTTAATGATGGTTTAAATGATTTGCAGGTCTGAAAACCGTTAAATGTCCATTTTGTGATGGTGCGTGAAAAATACGCCATACGGATCACATACGGATTACACACGCACAAGCACATGCGCAAAATACGCGACCACACCTAAGCAACGCATTAACTACGGAAGTAGATTTCGGGGACATTTTGGCGTATTGAACGCGTAGTACGGACGTATAATACGTTCCGTATTGTCTTACGCCAAGTGTGACGCCGGCCTCACTCATAGGTTCCTGTCTGATCCTTCTGACTTGAAGTGTTGTAGTGGAATTCCTGAAAACTTGCACAATTGACGTTTAGCGAAGCTCTTCTTGTCCCCCGTGTGCAGGGAGAAGGAAATCCACGCAAAAATAGCACAAAAAATCAGATCTGTATGGCTTGGCCAAATGTTAAATATGCTTATTTCGCACATTTATTTAATTAGGACTCTTTACCAGATGCGATACTCTTAAAGAAAAATAATCGTCTAAGGGTCACTTCCGTCTCTCACGGAAAACCCGCGTCGCTGATTGGTCAGAGCACAATCCAGCCGCGAATTCGAACCTTCCTACTCTGTCAGTGCCCCCTCCATACTCCCCTCCAGTCAGTGCTCACACAGGGTTAATGGCTGCATTACATTGCGTTATGCCGCAGTGTAACGCAGTCCGTTAACGCTGCTGTTAACCCTGTGTGACCAACTTTTTACTATTGATGCTGCCTATGCAGTATCAGCAGTAAAAAGATCTAATGTTAAAAATAAGAAAAAAAATAAAAAATCGTTATATACTCACCTTCCGGCGCCTTTCCCGCTTATCGCGACGCCATGCATTGCGGTCTCGCGAGATGATGATGTAGCGATCTCACAAGACCGTTAAGTCATCTGGGTAATTTTGCAATGCATCGCTGGGAACGTAAGCTGGTGGCCACATCGCGCGCATAGGGACAGCTTCGTTGGATGCCAGAGGGTGAGTATATAACTATTTTTTATTTTCATTCTTTTTTTTAACAGGGATATGGTGCCCACAGTGCTATATAGTACTTGAGCTGTGTTATATACTGCGAGGCTGCTATATACTATGTGGGCAGTGTTATATACTGTGTGGCCTGTGTTATATACTGCGTGGGCAGTGTTATATACTACGTGGGCAATTTTATATACTACGTGGGCAATGTTAAATACTACGTGGGCTGTGTTATATACTGCGTGGATGTTATATATTACGTGAGCTGTTATGATCTGGTGGTTTAGGAACAACATGAGACAAGCTCTGAAGGAGGTGGTATCTGTACTGACCGCAAACCCTGAACCTAGCAGCGCAGCTAAAAATAGCCGTGGGGGGTACCTGACGCTCCCTAGACCCCTCGGCACAGCCTAAGATCTAACTTCCCCTAAAGATGGAAACAGGAAACCTATCTTGCCTCAGAGAAAATCCCCAAAGGAAAGATAGCCCCCCACAAATATTGACGGTGAGAGGAGGGGAAAGTAACATACGCAGAAATGAAATCAGATTTTAACATAGGAGGCCAGTCTAGCTTGATAGATAGGACAGGAAAGGATACTGTGCGGTCAGTATAAAAACTACAAAACAATCCACACAGAGTTTACAAAATCTCCACACCAGACTAAAGGTGTGGAGGGTAAATCTGCTTCCCAGAGCTTCCAGCTAACCGAAAAAAATCCATACTGACAAGCTGGACAAATATAGAATGCACAGAACAAAAAGTCCACAACATGTGGACTGAAATGAGCAAAGCCAGAACTTATCTTTGCAGAACTGGTCAGGAAACCAGGAGAATCCAAGCAGAGATGTGAATCCAGCCAGGAACATTGACAAGTGGCACAGGCTGAAGAAAGAGCCAGACTTAAATAGCGGACAATAAGTGGAGGCAGCTGATGACAGCTAACTCCAAGGAGCAGCCATACCACTAGAAACCACAAGAGGGAGGCCAAGAGCAGAACTCACAAAAGTGCCACTTACAACCACCGGAGGGAGCCCAAGAGCGGAATTCACAACAGTGAGCTGTGTTATATACTACGTGGCAGTGTTATATACCATGTGGGCAGTGTTATATACTACGTGGGCAGTGTTATATACTACGTGGCAGTGTTATATACTATGTGGGCTGTCTTATATACTGCGTGGGCTTTGTTATATACTGCGTGGCAGTGTTATATACTACGTGGGCTGTGTTATTTACTGAGTGGGCTGTGTTATATACTACGTGGCAGTGTTATATACTACATGGGCTGTGTTATGTACTACGTGGGCTGTGTTATATACTACGTGGGCTGTGTTATATACTATGTGGCAGTGTTATATACTACGTGGGCAGTGTTATATACTACGTGGCAGTGTTATATACTACGTGGCAGTGTTATATACTACGTGGCAGTGTTATATACTACATGCGCAGTGTTATATGCTACGTGGGCAGTGTTATATACTACGTGGGCAGTGTTATATACTACGTGGGCAGTGTTATATACTATGTGTGCAGTGTTATATACTACGTGGGCTGTGCTATATACTACGTGGCTGTGTTATATACTACGTGGCTCCTATATACTACATGGCTGTGCTATATACTACGTGACTTTATTACGTGGCCTCTGCTATATGCTATGTGGCTGCTATATACATACATACATACATATTCTAGAATACCCGATGCGTTAGAATCAGGCCTTCATCTAGTGTCATGGTATTTTCATAAAAAATGTAGTGGTTTATTGGATTGTCCACAAAAAAACCCACATTGCAGCAAAACATAAAATAGGTGAAGTAGTTACAAAGAGATTCTCCACTTGAGATTCTGAATGGTAAATGGCGTCTCTCTTTGTCATGGAGTCGAAGTCATCATGGCTACCAGCTGTTCATTCCTTCTGGGAGTAGTCTGAAGTCCATGGAGAATGAAAGAGAGAAGGCAGGAGGTGACAGTCCCCACGTGCCCCCACCCTAAGAGACGTGATTATATATGTCCCATAGAACACGTGTTCTCTCTATATGGTGTTAACTTATACTCTGCGTTAAATATACAGAAACTAGATGGTGGCCCGATTCTAACGCATTGGGTGTTCTAGAATATGTATGTATACATATAGCAGCCACATAGCATATAGCAGAGGCCACATAACACAGACAGTCACGTAGTATATAGCACAGCTATGTAGTATATAGGAGCCACGTAGTATATAACACAGCCGCATAGTATATAACACAGCCCACGTAGTATATAACACAGCCCACGCAGTATATAACACTGCGCACGTAGTATATAACACTATCCACGTAGTATATAACACTGCCCACATAGTATATAACACTTCCCACGTAGTATATAAAACTGCCCACGTAGTATATAAAACTGCCCACGTAGTATATAACACTGCACACATAGTATATAACACTGCCCACGTAGAATATAACACTGCCCATGTAGTATATAACACTGCCCACGTAGTATATAACACTGCGCACGTACTATATAACACTGCCCATGTAGTACATAACACAGCACTGCCCACATGGTATATAACACTGCCCACGTAGTATATAACACTGCGCACATAGTATATAACACTGCCACGTAGTATATAACACAGCTCACGTAATATATAGCATCCACGCAGTATATAACACAGCCCACGTAGTATTTAACATTGCCCACGTAGTATATAAAATTGCCCACGTAGTATATATCACTGCCCATGCAGTATATAACACAGGCCACACAGTATATAACACTGCCCACGTAGTATATAGCAGCCTCGCAGTATATAACACAGCTCAAGTACTATATAGCACTGTGGGCACCATATCCCTGTTAAAAAAAAGAATGAAAATAAAAAATAGTTATGTACTCACCCTTTGGCCTCCAGCGAAGCTGTCCCTATGCAGCCGCCAGCTTCCGTTCCCAGCGATGCATTGCGAAATTACCCAGATGACTTAGCGGTCTCGCGAGACCGCTACGTCATCATCTCGCGAGACCGCAATGCATGGCCCGGAGCGTTGCGATAAGCGGTAAAGGCGCCGGAAGGTGAGTATATAATGATTTTTTTTTCTTATTTTTAACATTAGATCTTTTTACTATTGATGCTGCATAGACAGCATCAATAGTAAAAAGTTGGTCACACAGGGTTAATAGCAGCGTTAACAGACTGCATTACACCGTGGCATAACGTGAGCGCTGATTGGAGGGGAGTATGGAGGAGGCACTGATAGAGTAGGAAGGAGCGAATTCGCAGTCCGGACTGTGCTCTGACCAATCAGCGACGCGGGATTTCCGTGACAGACAAACAGACGGAAGTGACCCTTAGATGATTATATATATAGACTAGATGGTGGCCCGATTCTAACACATAGGGTATTCTAGAATATGTATGTATATAGCAGCCACATAGTATATCGCACAGGCCACGACATATTCTTGAATACCTGATGCATTAATACAGGCCACGCAGTATATAACAGTGGCCACGCAGTATATAGCACAGGCCAAACAGTATATAACACAGGCCACACAGTATATAACATTGCCCACATAGTATATAACACTGGCTACGTAGCATATAGCAGCCATACAGTATATAACACAGCCCACACAGTACATAACATTGCCCACATAGTATATAACACTGCCCACATAGTATATAGCAGCCATGTAGTATATAACGCAGCCCACGCAGTATATAGCATTGCCCACATAGTATATAACACTGCCCACGTAGTATATAGCAGCTATGTAGTATATACGCAGCCCACACAGTATATAACACTGCCCACGTAGTATATAGCAGCCATGTAGTATATAACGCAGCCCACGCAGTATGTAACACAGCCCACGTAGTATATAGCAATGTGGGCACTATATACATGGTTGAAAAAGGCTTAAAATAAAAAATAAACATACTCACCTTCCGAGGCCCCCTTGTAGTCCTGGCGCCTGTGTGCGGTGGACGAGGCAGCTTCCGGTCCCAGGGTTGGTATGAGCGCAGGACCTGTGATGACGTCGCGGTCACATGGCCATGTAGCATACGCAGCATCAATAGTAAAAAGTTGGTCACACAGGGTTAATAGCTGCGTTAATGGAGTGCGTTACACCACGGCATAACGTGGTCCATTAACGCTGCCATTAACCCTGTGTGAGGGCTGACTGGAGGGGAGTTATGGAGCGGCCACTGACTGTGGGGAGGAAGGAGCGGCCATTTTGCCGCCAGACTGTGCCCGTCGCTGATTGGTCGTGGCAATGGTCGTGGGCGTTTTGCCACGACCAATCAGCGACTTGGATTTCCATGACAGACAGAGGCCGCGATCAATGAATATCCATGACAGACAGACAGACAGAAAGACAGACAGACCGAAGTGACCCTTAGACAATTATATAGTAGACTAAATGGTGGCCCGATTCTAACGCATCGGGTATTCTAGAATATGCATGTCCACGTAGTATATTGCACAGCCCACGTAATATATTGCCCAGCCACGTAGTATATTGCCCAACCACATAGTATATTGCCCAGCCACGTAGAATATTGCCCAACCACATAGTATATTGCCCAGCCACGTAGTATATTGCCCAGCCATGTAGTATATTGCCCAGCCACGTAGTATATTGCCCAGCTACGTAGTATATTGCCCAGCCACATAGTATATTGCCCAGCCACGTAGTATATTGCCCAGTCACGTAGTATATTGCGCAGCTATGTAGTATATTGCACAGCGACGTAGTATACAGCACAGAGCCACGTAGTATACAGCACAGACACGTAGTATATTGCCCAGCCATGTAGTATATTGCCCAGCCACATAGTATATTGCCCAGCCACATAGTATATTGCCCAGCCACATAGTATATTGCCCAGCCACGTAGTATATTGCCCAGCTACGTAGTATATTGCCCAGTCACTTAGTATACAGCACAGAGCCACATAGTATATTGCCCAGCCACGTAGTATATTGCCCAGCGACGTAGTATATTGCACAGCGAGGTAGTATACAGCACAGAGCCACGTAGTATACAGCACAGCCACATAGTATATTGCCCAGCCACGTAGTATATTGGCCAGTCACGTAGTATATTGCCCAGACACGTATGTAACAGGTTAAAAAAGAGTTAAAATAAAAATAAACATATACTCACCTTCCGAGGGCCCCTTGTAGTCCTGTCGCCTGTGTGCAGTGCAGGCGGCAGCTTCCGGTCCCAGGGTTGGATGAGCGCAGGACCTGTGTTGACGTCGCGGTCACATGACCATGACGTCATGGCAGGTCCTTCTCGCATAGCATCCTTGGCACCGGAACCTGCCGCTTGCACTGCCGAGGAGAGGATGCGACGGTGGAGGGTGAGAATAACCTTTTTTTTAATTATTATTGTTTGTAACATTAGATCTTTTTACTATTGATGCCGCATACGCAGCATCAATAGTAAAAAGTTGGTCACACAGAGATAATAGCTGCGTTAATGGAGTGCGTTACACCGCGGTCCATAAATGCTGGCATTAACCCTGTGTGAGCGCTGACTGGATGGGAGTACGGAGCGGGCACTGACTGCGGGGAGTAAGGAGCGATAATTTTTCCGCTGGACTGTGCCGGTCGCTGATTGGTCGTGGCTGTTTTGCCGCGACCAATCAGCGACTTGAATTTCCATGACAGACAGAGGTCGCGACCAATGAATATCCGTGACAGAAAGACAGACCGACAGAAAGACTGACAGACAGACAGACGGAAGTGACCCTAAGACAATTATATAGTAGACTAGATTGTGGCCCGATTCTAACACATCGGGTATTCTAGAATATGCATGTCCCCGTAGTATATGGACAATGATGATTCCAGAATTCGTGGTAGACTGTGCCCGTCGCTGATTGGTCGAGGCAACCTTTATGACATCATCGTCGCCATGGCAACCATTATGACATCTACGTCGATACTGTGCCTGACGCTGAATCAGAAACGTGAGATGTCTACGTCCTTTATGACATCATCGTCGCTGTGCCCGTTGCTGATTGGTCGAGGCCTGGCGGCCTAGACCAATCAGACGCGGGATGTCTACGTCCTTTATGACATCATCGTCGCTGTGCCCGTTGCTGATTGGTCGAGGCCTGGCGGCCTCGACCAATCAGAGACGCGGGATTTCTACGTCGATGCTGTGCCGGTCTCTGATTGGTCGAGGCCTGGTGGCCTCGACCAATCAGAGAGCCGGGATTTCCAGGACAGACAGACAGACAGAAAAACCCTTAGACAATTATATATATAGATAGCTTTTTTGTAATGTCATCGAGAGGCAATGTGCCGAGTACAGAATTGAGAATAAGAATAATTCAATTAATAATTAATATTTAACACTCTACCACTCTTTATATAATAATTCTGGGTTGAAGCTCTTTAGTGACTTTAATAGATGATTTGCATCTTGTAATTACAGTATGCCACTCAGCCTGCTTGCTGGCAGTTTCCACAGTACAGCACAAGGTGGTATAAAATACAGGACGTGTGATTATGTGTGTCCTCTCCCTGCAGTTGATGGATCATGGGGGGAATGGCAGCCCAGCTCTGATTGTTCCGTGACCTGCGGTGTGGGGCGGATAACTCAAAAGAGGTCTTGTGACAATCCTGCCCCCCGTTATGGAGGAAGAGACTGCGTGGGATCTCCAGTCAGACAGTCCATCTGTAATACAAAAGTGCCTTGTCCCGGTAAGATCAAGATTTACAACCGTAAACTGTGCATGATTGTGCACAGTAGGAAGCATCAAGCCTCTACTCACTGACAGCAAGCACAGGTCATGAAGAAAAAAAAAAAAGCCCCTGTAAAAAAAAAAACATTGATTTTCTTGATTTCCGCAGTTGACGGGCGTTGGTCTGAATGGACTGAATGGTCGAAATGCAGCGTTCTGAGCAACGATAACATTCGGTGCAAATCAAGTTATGGAAACCAGAACAGACATCGCGAGTGCAAGGGACAAAAACATGAAGGGAAATGGTGTGAAGGCAGCCGCCGGGAAGGCCGAGCCTGCTACTACTTTGAAAGGTGTGAGGGTAAGTGATTTCCTGATTTTTCTCCAATACCCTTCAAAGCCCCACTCTTTTCTTTCTACATTTTTAAAGTTTTTTTTTGTAATGCAGCTGCTGGATCCTGGACAGAATGGAGTGAATGGGGGCTATGTTCACCTCCATGTGGAAGAGCCGAAAAAACAAGATCTAGAGACTGTGAGCCTATATATCCAGATTTTCCGTGAGTAGTATGACATGAGACTATCCTCGTCTTTAAGGGGCAGTATTATAGTAGTTATATTCTTGTACATAAGGGGCAGTATTATAGTAGTTATATTCTTATACATAGGGAGCAGTATTATAGTAGTTATATTCTTGTACATAGGGAGCAGTATTATAGTAGTTATATTCTTGTACATAGGAGCAGTATTATAGGAGTTATATTCTTGTACATAGGAGCAGTATTATAGTACTTATATTCTTGTACATAGGGAGCAGTATTATAGTAGTTATATTCTTGTACATAGAGGACAGTATTATAGTAGTTATATTCTTGTACATAGAGGACAGTATTATAGTAGTTATATTCTTGTACATAGAGGACAGTATTATAGTAGTTATATTCTTGTAAATAGGGGGCAGTATTATAATAGTTATATTCTTGTACATAGGAGCAGTATTATAGTAGTTATATTCTTGTACATAGGATCAGCATTATAGTAGTTATATTCTTGTACATAGGGGGCAGAATTATAGTAGCTATATTCTTGTAAATAGGGGGCAGTATTATAGTAGTTATATTCTTGTACATAGGGGCAGTATTATAGTAGTTATATTCTTGCACATAGGATCAGCATTATAGTAGTTATATTCTTGTACATAGGGGGCAGTATTATAGTAGTTATATTCTTGTACATAGGGGGCAGTATTATAGTAGTTACAGTATATTCTTGTACATAGGGGCAGTATTATAGTAGTTATATTCTTGTACATAGGGGCAGTATTATAGTAGCTATAGTCTTCTACATAGGAACAGCATTATAGTAGTTATATTATTGTACATAGGGGGAAGTATTATAGTAGTTATATTCTTGTTCATAGGGGCAGTATTATAGCAGTTATATTCTTGTACATAGGGTCAGTATTATAGTAGTTATATTCTTGTACATGGGGGCAGTATTATAGTAGTTATATTCTTGTACATAGCAGCAGTATTATAGTAGTTATATTCTTGTACATAGTGGCAGTATTATAGTAGTTATATTCTTGTACATAGGGGCAGTATTATCGTAGTTATATTCTTGTACATGGGGGCAGTATTATAGTAGTTATATTCTTGTACATAGGAGCAGTATTATAGTAGTTACTAGATGGTGGCCTGATTCTAACGCATCGGGTATTCTAGAATATGCATGTCCACGTAGTATATTGCACAGCCCACGTAGTATATTGCCCAGTCACGTAGTATATTGCCCAGCCACATAGTATATTGCCCAGTCACGTAGTATATTGCCCAGTCACGTAGTATATTGCCCAGCCACGTAGTATATTGCCCAGCCACGTACTTCACGTAGTATATTGCCCAGTCACATAGTATATTGCCCAGCTACGTAGTATATTGCCTAGCTTGCCCAGTCACATAGTATATTGCCCAGTCACATAGTATATTGCCCAGCCGCGTAGTATATTGCCCAGCTTGCCCAGTCACATAGTATATTGCCCAGTCACATAGTATATTGCCCAGTCACATAGTATATTGCCCAGCCACATGGTATATTGCCCAGCCACATAGTATATTGCCCAGTCACGTAGTATATTGCCCAGTCACGTAGTATATTGCCCAGTCACGTAGTATATTGCCCAGTCACGTAGTATATTGCCCAGTCACGTAGTATATTGCCCAGCCACGTAGTACAGGTCCTTCTCAAAAAATTAGCATATAGTGTTAAATTTCATTATTTACCATAATGTAATGATTACAATTAAACTTTCATATATTATAGATTCATTATCCACCAACTGAAATTTGTCAGGTCTTTTATTGTTTTAATACTGATGATTTTGGCATACAACTCCTGATAACCCAAAAAACCTGTCTCAATAAATTAGCATATCAAGAAAAGGTTCTCTAAACGACCTATTACCCTAATCTTCTGAATCAACTAATTAACTCTAAACACATGCAAAAGATACCTGAGGCTTTTATAAACTCCCTGCCTGGTTCATTACTCAAAACCCCCATCATGGGTAACATAGTAACATAGTAACATAGTTAGTAAGGCCGAAAAAAGACATTTGTCCATCCAGTTCAGCCTATATTCCATTATAATAAATACCCAGATCTACGTCCTTCTACAGAACCTAATAATTGTATGATACAATATTGTTCTGCTCCAGGAAGACATCCAGGCCTCTCTTGAACCCCTCGACTGAGTTCGCCATCACCACCTCCTCAGGCAAGCAATTCCAGATTCTCACTGCCCTAACAGTAAAGAATCCTCTTCTATGTTGGTGGAAAAACCTTCTCTCCTCCAGACGCAAAGAATGCCCTCTTGTGCCCGTCACCTTCCTTGGTATAAACAGATCCTCAGCGAGATATTTGTATTGTCCCCTTATATACTTATACATGGTTATTAGATCGCCCCTCAGTCGTCTTTTTTCTAGACTAAATAATCCTAATTTCGCTAATCTATCTGGGTATTGTAGTTCTCCCATCCCCTTTATTAATTTTGTTGCCCTCCTTTGTACTCTCTCTAGTTCCATTATATCCTTCCTGAGCACCGGTGCCCAAAACTGGACACAGTACTCCATGTGCGGTCTAACTAGGGATTTGTACAGAGGCAGTATAATGCTCTCATCATGTGTATCCAGACCTCTTTTAATGCACCCCATGATCCTGTTTGCCTTGGCAGCTGCTGCCTGGCACTGGCTGCTCCAGGTAAGTTTATCATTAACTAGGATCCCCAAGTCCTTCTCCCTGTCAGATTTACCCAGTGGTTTCCCGTTCAGTGTGTAATGGTGATATTGATTCCCTCTTCCCATGTGTATAACCTTACATTTATCATTGTTAAACCTCATCTGCCACCTTTCAGCCCAAGTTTCCAACTTATCCAGATCCATCTGTAGCAGAATACTATCTTCTCTTGTATTAACTGCTTTACATAGTTTTGTATCATCTGCAAATATCGATATTTTACTGTGTAAACCTTCTACCAGATCATTAATGAATATGTTGAAGAGAACAGGTCCCAATACTGACCCCTGTGGTACCCCACTGGTCACAGCGACCCAGTTAGAGACTATACCATTTATAACCACCCTCTGCTTTCTATCACTAAGCCAGTTACTAACCCATTTACACACATTTTCCCCCAGACCAAGCATTCTCATTTTGGTAAGACTAGCGACCTGACAGATGTCAAGAAGGCCATCATTGACACCCTCAAGCAAGAGGGTAAGACCCAGAAAGAAATTTCTCAACAAATAGGCTGTTCCCAGAGTGCTGTATCAAGGCACCTCAATGGTAAGTCTGTTGGAAGGAAACAATGTGGCAGAAAACGCTGTACAACGAGAAGAGGAGACCGGACCCTGAGGAAGATTGTGGATGAGGACCGATTCCAGACCTTGGGGAACCTGAGGAAGCAGTGGACTAAGTCTGGTGTGGAAACATCCAGAGCCACCGTGCACAGGCGTGTGCAGGAAATGGGCTACAGGTGCCGCATTCCCCAGGTAAAGCCACTTTTGAACCATAAACAGCGGCAGAGGCGCCTGACCTGGGCTACAGAGAAGCAGCACTGGACTGTTGCTAAGTGGTCCCAAGTACTTTTTTCTAATGAAAGCAAATTTTGCATGTCATTCGGAAATCAAGGTGCCAGAGTCTGGAGGAAGACTGGGGAGAAGGAAATGCCAAAATGCCT